>NC_070629.1:10809184-11120434 GCF_947347685.1 Pleuronectes platessa
TGCTAACAAGAGTTTGATGAAAACATTCATATTACTCTTATGTTAATGTTAAATGTAGATTCAGAATCTGGTTAGCTTAGCCAGGCAAAAAGGAGTGGAACCAGAGGGAAACAGCTAATCTACCTACCTGCTCCTCTGAAGCTGACAATCACATTTGATCTTGTTTGACTATAAAATGACAAGTTGTGTTTTACAGCAGGAGAGAACATCAGTATTTTGATTAAACGAGATGAATGCACTCCTCTAAGTCTGGTGCATAAATCGCAGAAAACCACAAACACATTTTTATGTTTGTATAAATGTGTTTCGGCATGGATAAAGATTCAATGTGTGACTCAGTCCGCTTTACAGGAGCTGGTTTTCTAACTTCTGGACAGAGAGCTGCTGTTTTCCTTCTCCTTCCAGCTTATTGTCATCTGGTTTTATTCTCATCTTTACCAGGCAGATAACAGAGTGGTATCTATTTCTTATCTAACTATTGATATGACTAACTTTTTATTTAAGATCAAGATAGTTGAATGAGTAGTTTCAGTTAGCATTGTGTTAGCTCGAGGATTGAAAGTTTTGTCCAGTGCTGTTGTTTTGGCCCCTCCCCCGGTTTGACTTACTCTCACCTTTCTATTGGCTCCGCCCCCGACACAGTATGAGGGCAACAGACTGAATGAGGAGGTGAGTGAGGGTGAGGAGGGTATGGAACTGTCTGCTCTGTTTGTGTTTCCTTCCCCATTTGTTGGCGTGCAAATCAGGAGGTGGGCTTTTGAACGAGGGGCCACAGCCCTCTCCCCCTGGCAGTCATGAATATAAAGCCCCTGATGCATTGCCCGAGCCGGGTGACACTGGTGTTTAAGATGCGTCATATTGATTTGGAGAAGGAAGCACAGCATTTTAAACATAAAAAACCCCAGTAGATTTGATGTGTTGGAAAAGTCTTTGACTCACATTGTGTAACTGCTGTAAACAACAACTACAGTAGAACCGGGCAGACGTGTCTCAAGCCTCTTTCTTCTCTGACAGGCTGAACTGACTTTCTGTGCCGGTGACGTCATCATGGTCTTTGGTGAAATAGATGAGGATGGCTTTTACTATGTAAGTACCAACTCTTCTTTGTGTTTATTTGTTTACACTTTTAATTAGACAATACATCCTTAGAGGTTTAGTATAGTAGACACATATTTACATAAAAACACATCTGTACAATAACGTTTAACCTGATTATGGCTCATATCATTATGTTCACTACGCCAGTTTTAAAACCCCAACCTGAAGTTATTTAATACCTGATGCTACCTTATATCAGTTGTTTTTCTTTCTAATTTTGCAAAAGCTACACCTCCTTTTTAACATTTCATCTTGTGAACTCTCAAATTGCTGTAAAAACTCCAATAGGACGCGATAATATATATAAGACATATACATGTATACTTAATGTGACTAAGGTCAGAATACTCCACATCTTCATTAGATTATCGCTTATTAAGGGTATGACCTTTATCAGGTTAAAGGGATAGTTCACAGATATATGAAAACTCACTCTCTATCTACTCACCACTATGCCGATGGAGGGTCGGGGGAAGTGTTTGAGTCCACACAACACTTTAGGAGTTTTAAGGGTAAACAGAATTGCAGCCAGTGTGGACATAAAAAATAACAATAGAAAAAACATAACATGACTTTATATTGCTCCTGTGGTGTCATTTGGTAATCAGAAAATGCACTTTACATGTCTGTCTTGTTCAGACTGTTGGATTAATCTGGTTAACATCAGAGTATTGGTGTCAATGTAAACCTAGTCAAAGAGTTGTGAAGAGGGATGATTCACTTTGGGCATCCAAGGTCCTGGACATAAAAGTGTCTTTTTCTGCAGAGGAAATCCCTTTTTTAGTTGATTTGCAGACTCACCAGTCCCAGCAGGAAGTCTCCATGTTGAATCATCAGCACAAAAGATGAGCCACTTCTGAAGAAAGATTAAGGTTCTGTGATAAAAAAGACAGAAAATCAAAAGACATGAAAAGACAATTCCTCCCCCACATCCCTGCAAGAAACCGCCACCGTGTTTAAAGTCGGCTGTGAGCTCTGGTCATGCCATGTTGAATTATACTTCATCGAGCTCTGCTAATACATTCAGCCATCTGCAGATTCTGGGTCAGAGGAGTTTAGCAACAACAAAGCAAACTGAATCTGTTTAAGCTCTTTGTGCCTCAGACTGGAGTCTTCACCCAGGCATGGCAGCAGTTAGTGAACCCAGCACACCACATCTTTATCGGAGAAACAGTGACGGACAAATATTTACAACCTTTTGTAATGTATTGTTAATATATTCAGGAGACAGCATCATGTGTGTTGACGATAAACAAAAGTGTTTTACTGAATCTCATTCGTGTTCTTGAATAATATAGTGTTTATCAAAACCATTGGTTAGAGTCAATTATCCTATAACATTAACCTGCCCGTTTGTCCTGTGGTGAAGCTGGTTGCACTTTTGTTTCTGATACTGTAAAAGTAACCTGCAGTAATTCAGCCGCTACAAATAAAGAGCGACTGCAGGACTCGATCCACCGAACCGTGAAGCTGCTGTTGCACAAAGAGCTGTTCACCTGTTTGATAAAGAGTCTGTGAAACTCGACTCAGTGCGTTGAACACAGAACTGGAGCATTGTCGTGGTTGGAAGGCGCCGGTTGTTGTGATCGACTTCACGTACGTTGCTGCTAACATGCTCTTCAGTTTTTTGCGTGTCCAAATGACTTCCTTTGACCCTTAACAATACACATGCCAAGTATGAAGCTGATGAGATGAACTTTTCTTCAGAAACAGTAGGTGATCCATATACAGACAGTCTGGGATTTCTGGAATTAGTTCATAGATAATGATACCGAGCTACTGGAAAATTAGCCGAGTCCAAACCCGACAGGCATTCTGTTTGTTGTGCACGAACTTGACCTGAGCCCGATGTTTCCCCCGAATCCAATTCAAGTAGATAACCAGCCGATGTGACCAGGCCAAAATCCTTTCAAAATGTTTGTCCACTCGCTTACATCATGTACAAAACTGTTGTACTAGCCAGGCCAGCTCATTTGTTTCTGTCGTACACTGAAGACATTTTGATTTAAGAAGAATATGAGATAAGAGTTTAGGATTTCAGTGAATTATCTGCTCCTCTCCTTCCTCAGCTGAATGTCTCAATGTGTCTTTAAAGTTTGCTACCAGCAGAGGGCGTCTCACTGTCGTGTGCTCCACAGGGCGAGCTCAATGGACACAAGGGACTCGTTCCTTCCAACTTTCTAGAAGAAGTGCCTGACGATGTGGAGGTTTTTCTCACTGACTCATCATCTCGATACCCCCAGGACAATCCAGCTCGGATAAAGACCAAAAGGGTACATGCTCCTTCGCAGTACTAGCCCTCTGTCTCCATTTACTCTCTTTCCGTTCCCTCTATCTCCTTTAGTTCTGTGTCTGTGTGTTTGTGTGTCACATTGATCGAGTTGACTCAATGGGATTTCTGACTTTGGAGCATTACACTGTAAATAAGATAGATGTCTATGAAGATCTATGAAAAAAAATAAAACTTATAAGACTTTAAAACTAATACTTGACAGAGGTACTTTTATTTTTTGTGTTTACTGCTGTGAAGGGGGGGGGGGACTCAGCTCTGCAATGTATAGTACGAGGATATATATTGTACTCATAAAGAATTCTCAATGAGAGTAAAATGGAGACAGAGGAGCTCCTGTGACTTTTGACTTGTTCCGTCCTGTGTTGAGAAGTTAACACCTTTTGCACATGCATACTCAGCATTCTGTGTTTGATCCCCACATGATTTCTAATAGAGTCAATAGTTTTGTTGTGCTGAAAGATGAACTCTGTAGTCTGTAGCTCAGCATGTTCTATAGTCCAGATGCATGACCTCTTGAAGATTTTATATCAACATAGAAGTCCAGTGTAGTTCAACTTTTGTATCTGCTCCTGAACGCCTTGTTTTGTAAATTGCTTTCTTGTAAACTAGCACGCAGCCATCAGTAAATATATTTTCAGACCTAATTATTTACCGAGTGTAAATATGTGATGTTATTTTTGTGTTGAACAAATAATGCAACTGTTGAATTAATAGTAATAGGTGTCATCAGATGTTTTATTTCCTTGTGCTTCTAATTTGCCATTGTCATAGTTCAAACTGTATTGAAATGCCATCACCATATATTTTTTTTTATTTCTTTTCCTCACCCGCTTGGCAAAACAGAAGAAGAGTGTTCATTTCACACCTTAAAGGCTCTGTTTCCGTCACGTAAGTGAGCAACTGAGGATACCACGAGTACACCCCCCACCCCCCCTCGTCTAATGCAGATGACATGGGTCCCCTTAGTTTCTGGTATGCAACATGTGCACTTTGTCTGACTCTCCTTCCTGTAGGTAGATGTTATAAGACTCTTCTATGTTCCCCCCTAAAAACACGGAGTGCTGTTTGTTTGGTAGGAGACAGAGACCCCAGCCAATGCATTAGACAAGAAGTATGGTATCTTCAGTTGTTTCTCTTGAGTGTTGTACCTGACAATGTCCGTCTCCTGCAATAAGTCTCCTGCTGTAATTCATGGGAAGCTAAAAGGCCATTGTTGCACAGTTGAATGAGAATGTGGGATCAGATTAACGTCTCCAGCACAGTTTGACTTCTGTCAGTGCCGTGTGACCTGCTGCATCATAGAAAAGTATTAAAAGAATCCACGAAACAATTCTATGCAAAAACCCAAAGAAAAGCATCAAGTGTTCATTTGGTTTCACACTTGTAGTTTGTAGCCTCCAGACAAATTTAGGACCTATTTTCTTGTTTAGTGTAAAAATCTTATGAATCACATGAAATCTAAAAATAACAAATCCGTCGAATCAGTTGGATTTGTGGTTTTAGTTTTATGAATCAACGTGAATGTTTGAATTGATCAGATTGCAAAGTAACAGTTATGGATTTGGAGTGAGACTATGCTGCTTCTACTGAGACGATTATTATAGCATTAAGCTCAGATCCACATCCAGCTGAAATCTGATTGGCCCCCAAAGTGCCCCTGTCCGGTCACTAGTCTATTTTTACATAAACGAGTCATTAATACTACTACTACTTCTAATAATAATAACTAATATTAACAGGAAATCTGACAATTTGTTCAGATTTTTAGACAAACACAATTTACTTGAACAATTTCTCAAAATATTTTCAGTGGTGTGTTCTTTTGTTCAAAGCTATAGAGCTCAAATTAAACAGGGAATAACTTAAATTATTGAATCATTGTGCATTGATGTTTGACATATAATTGGCCCCTCTGTGTAATTTGTGGCCCCTTTATGGCCCCTGATTTTAGGAAGGTCCTAGATCCACCTAGGTTAGCGGAAATGCTAAGTTAGTGTAGCAGTTACACAAGTGGTTAAAGCCAGAAACTGACTCAGCAATATTAACCTAACGTTTGATAATAATGTTTAATGTAATGTAAGCTAAGTCTGAGCCAAGTGGATTCAACTTTTCATTTGTGTGGAAAACGTTTTGTTTTCTTTAAAGTTCCATAGTCTCACTTGAAACTCGGCGAAATGCATGATGCAGCAGAATGATTTTGAAATGTTACATGTTCTGACGTCCAAATTATGTTCACACAAATTGTACATAGAAATATAAGCTCATACAAACATCCTCTTTAACCACCTGTCTTTCCAAAGTGCAATTCAAAGGAGCCTTTTAGCTCATGATTACAGAGAAGGAATAGTGACTCGTAGTTTCTCTGTAATCCAGTGTATTCGTAAATATTTCTCTCTCTCTACATATATATCTATACACCCTTTGAAGAGGAAAGGAAAGTGAATGTGATATAAATGTTCCCAAAATACAAATGTATCTGTTGATGTGAGGGGAGCTCCCCCGCCTTTGATAGTCTCTGATGGGAAATGTTTTCACCGGTCATCGATATGGATGTCACGCCTCAGTGCTCTGTCCTAGCTTATTCGTAGCAGCTTTCTTATAAAAAAAAAAAACACCTGACAGAGGGGAGGTGTGGGAGGGAGGGAGGGATGGGGGGGTGAGTGTGTTCCGACTCCATCCAGGCAGGTAGATGTCAGAGCTCTGGTGGCCCTGCTGAGTCATGTAGGGGAGTGGTGACTGAGGTGTGTGACACTCGGCTTGTTTAACACCCTCAACTGTCCCTTACGGGTCTCCCATTAGGTTCCATTGGACAAATCGTGTCCGCCCAGAAGAGCAGCCTCTCCCACGGTGCGTCCATGCGCCCTGGACTGGGGCCCGGCCGCCGCGGGGCCTGGCCGGCCCATCGGGGCCCCACTGGACTTGTACTCCTCCAAAAAGAAAAAGGGACTGATCTCCAAAGGGAAGAAACTGTTGGGAAGACTTGGCGCTGTAAAATAATTTCTTGAGTGTCAAACACTCCTTCATTGTGTTTGCAAAAAAAAGAAAAAAGAAAAGACATGAAAGCACCACAGTGGACAAGACAAGTTGCATTTGTGAGCTGAGCAAATGCTTTATTCTTGTACATCTGTTGTTTACTAGAATATTTGTATTTTGTTAACATCACAGCATCAACGACATATTTTCAACAACACATTTCATACTAAGGTCCTGAGACCTCAGCAGTGCTCGCCGTCTTACCTCCAAAGTCTCAGGAGGGCACCATGCAGTTTTCACCTGGTCGAGCCTGATGAGCCCTCACACGTGGTGAGGCCTGTGTCTGCTCAGAAATCTGAATATCACTCAAGGGCTCGCTCTGGGATCCCGTTAACAATCTGAGGGTCAGAGACGGACATGGAGGCCAGCCGGCTGTTTGTGTAACGTACGACAGGTCCACCCGCTTTGACTCCAGCACATCCCCCCCCCCCCCTCCCGAGCCTGTGAGCGCGCACGTGACGTGATGAGCTCAGAGTGGAACCGGGAGAACGATGTGACATTTACTGTGACAAATCACCTGAATTAAGTCCCACTCATCTTCTGCCTCCATCTCAGAAGGGAATAGTGTACAGTGACCCCCCTCCCAAAACAAAATGTCAGACACCATGGAAACAAGCACACGTGTTCCTACTTCAGGGTCTCTGCAGTAAAACGAGCCTGGATGGAAATTCCTAGTGGATCCAACCTCAATGTGTTTGCCTTATAATCGCACAATGTTTAGTAGTTTGTCCAGAAGAGCGTGAGGCTTAATGCTTCTATTTACAGGCGGGTGACAAATTAAAGGAAACCCCTTCAGAATGACCCCCATCCATACCACAGCAGGGATCCCTTCTGCAAATGCAGCCCAAACAATTTCGTAGTAAAAAAATTATAATATTGGCCGACACATATTTATTTCAAAAGGCAAATATTCCTAAGATTCATGCAATTGTGGCTCCATGTTTCACAGATGAACCTTTAACCTCATTAGAGCTATAAACAAAGAAAACAGAAATACACAACTTCTATTAATTTATATAGAACTTCAGAAATTGATTTTTGTAAGTAAAATGTCAACACATACGTGCACATCCTGCACTGTTCATTCTGTAAAATAAGTTTTAATATCAGCCAACAGAATAACAGATTTTGATGTCTGTAAGAGGCTCTTTGTGAAAACAATGACATGTCACATGTTGTGGCCTCTGCAGTCACCAGATCTGCCGGTAGATTTGGGGCCGGATCCTTTCCAAGTGTTGTATGAGCAGTGTTAAATGGTAAATATACTATATTTATATAAGGCTCTCATATCGACCAAGACTTAGTCAAGTTCATGCACTCAGACAGCTTCTCTTCACCACCAATGACCTTTTAGTGGATGACCTTCTCTACCCCCTGAGCCACAGCCCCTCAGAGACCTGTAACATCTGGTCGTACGCCTTCACCCTTATTCCTTTCATTTGTCACCTGTATGTGGTCATGTTGTAACATCTGACTGTGGCTGTTCGTCGACCTGGAACGTGCAGGGTACAATGGGACTGTGGTGATGTCCACGGGGCCAGCGATAACACGTAACCAGCCCCATCATTCATAACTGAGCCCAGAAAAGAAAATGTTTTTATTAATTTCAGAAATATTCCCTGAAAACTAGATCATTGACAAACTCGACCTGCAAAACCAAATTCTGGGGCGACTGATGAAAAAGAAAGTTGTTGGTGCCACACTGATTAAAAACAGTGACTACAATGTAAACTGTTACATAAACAGATGGGAGACTAAATATTATCTGAACTTTTCTAGAACATTAGCTAATGACCGGTTTGTTGATCTGCACTTGTGGGCTACAGTCGGAGACAGTGTGACGTCTTTCAGTCGATCACAGTGAGACACAAGGCTACCTCCGCCCCTCTGACCCCACCTCTTACATCTCTAACATATGTTCTAACCAGTCTGTCAGCGATGCCTGTTCAGTGTCCCCAGTTCTGTTGGTGCAGGATACAAGTACTGTATATCTATATATATAAAATATACATATATATCTCTCTACACCGTAGAGTAGTGAATGTATGATGAATTGAAAGCCAATGTATTTTCAAAGCTGCCCAAAAACGATTGTGCAGGTGTTCGTCTTTGTGCGTGAAATGAAAAAGGTCAAACTTTGTCTCCTCATATCGTTGTTTTTCCACTTCATCCTCACGTGTATTTTCAAATCAAGCCTATATTTTCTATAACACAGGAGTTGAAACTGAAACTGCCAAAAAAGAATGTATGCAAAACATTCTGATACTTTCTGTACTGAAGATTTTCAGCCATGGTGACCTGATGTACGTTTTCCTATTGACGGACCTCGTCCTCAAGACATGCTTCTGTTCATTTTGAGTGACTGTTGCTCTTTTTGTACTTTGTCCATTTGTAAAATTGTTTTTAAATGTTTATACTTGATTTTCAAACTGCCTTTTTTGTACATTTAACTTTATAATCAAACAGTGCAAGCTTTCCCCATGGTGTCTTTAAGACCATATTGTTTAAAAGTCTGCAGTTGTGTGCTAGCTTTATGATAAGAATTATCAGCCTATATTGATGGTTACAATTTATCGTGTGGGTGTGCATGTGCAATTTTTTCTAAAAAAAAAATCTAAATAAATTTGATATTTTGTAATGTTTGTGTGTCTGACTTAACTAGAATTTAAAAGCACAAATCACACAAATCAACGTTTATTGCAACCCTCAGCAACAGAAATGGGATTCAGGGCCTAGATGTCATCTTATTTCAAACAAAAGAAAATGTACATCTCCAGCTGGTTTTTACTCATAACTTATATTTTTATAAACAGTGAAATCCTCTGAGGCCAACATTACTAATATAACACAAATAAAGATTCTAGGTTCTGCCTAACAAATGCTTTTTTTCTTTACTCAGATCACATCAAACTGTAAAGAATATACAATTGTGTTGTCTCTGAAACATTTTGTATTTCAGAAACATACTGGTTTCACTTTGTCTTGTGTCGTGAAACGACACAAGACATTTTCACGAAAATGTGAAGCTCACAGGGATTTGAGATGTTCAGGCTTTTCATCTCATCCTTGTTCTTACATCAGACCCGGGGGCGGCTACAAACCTCTAATACACAGGAATTCAGAACTCGGCATCTTCAAAACTCAACTTGGAACATTTTCACCTGAAGAGAACCTTTGGAATAAAACTTGACATTGGCGATGTTCTTCCTGAGGAAGCCTCAGAGATGGAGCTGAACATGTTGCTCCTCTTTGTGTCCTCACAGGTAGTAGAGGAGGTTGTCCAGGTGCAGGTTATGCTCCCGGTGGATGCTCTCACCCACCAGGAAAGCCAACTTGTGTGCATACTGGCAGGGAGCGGGAACTCGGACGATTCCCTACAGAAGGAAAAATAAAGATACATATTCTATTGGGTTGCAAAATCAAAACGACACTTCCCTGGAATCACACACTCGTTTGCACGCTTGCCCGACTAATAATGACAATCAGTTTAACTCTTGGGACGCAAAACAAGGCCAGCTTTTGTGCCAACGCGTCATGCTAGCAATTCACATTAATGTGATTTGATTGGCTAGTGCCTGTGCTTGAGGATTTATTCCCACAAAAACTGATTGGTTGCAACCTTGGCCGTCGCATGCAACAGGAGCAATGCAACTGAACTACAAGGAAGTTCAGCAGCTCATTACATGACCCCATTCAAAGTGAATGACCATTGTTTAAGTTGAATGTGTGTGAGTCCTGCACAACTGCTTCTCAAAAGAAAAACAAGATTTAAAGAAAATTAGGTAAAGATCAGAATTAGGCAGGAAGCACACATCAAAAAAGAAAGTCTTTAAAGGCAGATTTCAATGAGGATAAGGGAGGTCAGACAGATCACCGCAGGGAGATTGTTCCAGAGTTTGAGTGCAGACAGGAAAGGTTCGGTCACCTCTGGTCCTCAGCTGTGGAGTAGCAACCAGGGCCTTAGCTTAAGGTGCTAATCTTTACTTTACTTCAGCAGGTACATCTTTAAAATCTATTCTAAAATTCACTGGAAGCCAATGAAGAGAAGCTCAAATCTGAGAACTATACTCAATGTGGACTCTGATCAGTTTTTCTCCTGAGGTGTCATATTCAATTACAGAAGAGAAACATTTTCAGTACAACTGCACTGCTGATCTTTGGGAACACCATTTATTACAGCCATCCAGGATGAAAGGTGTTAAAGACAGGGATTTGTATGCCTACCTGCCAGTTGTAGTACATGTGGCACAGCTTGTAGGTAAGCCGCTGCATATGATCAGGCTTCAGTCCGCTGGTGTCGTACAAGACATTGTAGTGGGTTGGGGAGACGCTCCCCGAGCGAACAGCCTGGCTCACGATGAAGAAGTCGTACCTGACCCAAGGTTTCAACAGTTCAGTGCTGAATACATCGATGAAAAGATTAGGAAACAGTTTAGAAACATACCACTCAGGACGGGTGACCTCTGTGTCGATGACGGTGCCGGGGGGAGGGTTGTTCACTTTGCCATTAAAGTGGGCGAAGAACCTGCTGCTGATGCGCTTCTTCACCACCACCACACTCAGCTTGGGCCTGTTGGCAACAGATGGAAACGTTCCAGTAAAAACAGACAAATTTCAGGAGGATTTAACCTTCATTCAAGTTATTTTGCTGCTTCAATTCTAACTTGACCAGATACAAAGCAAAGTCAATGTATTCAGTCCATCAAATTGAAATTTTTTAAAGCAACATTTGCTTTCAGTTTCAAAGCAGACTTTAAGGAGGAAAATAGAGGAAATAAAATACTCACATGTAGTCTTGCCCCATGGACTTGATGCAGTCGAGGATCTGTGAGATCTCATAGTTGACCACGGTCTGCAGCTGGCCGTCTCCCACCCCATCTCGGTACACGATGATGCGTGAGGGCAGGCAGGTGTTGATCTTCAGGTATTCTTTCAGTGCCGCTGTTAAACAAGGACCGAGTTACTCTGAGACCGTTGACAGAGAATTGTTGTGTGTATTGAAATGAAAAATTATTGAAAGCAACTTGCCACCCAGGGCCATCTTCAGACCGTCCATGATTTCCTGGCCTTTATTTTGCAGGACAACCTTTGAGAACCACCTGAAAATGTTTCAATTTCACAACTTATTGGATGTAGTACTGCACTAAATAAAAGATATGGCGTCAGCTAAATATCCATGAATTAATCAAGGGGCAGTTAAAAAACCATGTCAGCACAGCAGCCTGGTCCTGCTGTACATACTGACCTGCTCATGCTCTGGTTGAGGCTGGCCACTAGAGCTCCGATGGATCTTTTCCCAGCAGTAGTGTCATGGTAACAGTCAATGCCCACAATCATCAGCTGTTTGAGCTGTACAAGAGATGACACAACTTATTAGGACAATACCAACATTCATCATTACTTCTATTTGTAGAACTTGACTGTGTGACTCAAACTGTAATACTGACTAATTAATGATTTATAGAAGAAAATTAAGGATTAATTTCACTGAGCTAGACTATGCAGGAACCATGGTATTGCATATGTGAAAGTAAAAACACAAAGCCTCCAAAGAGCTGAAGATGGCCAACAAGCACAAAAAGACATTTTGTTCTGCTGTGGGGACGACTGGAGCTTTGCCTGTTTGTCCAAGCATTTGTACTTTTGTGTTAATCTGTGGATAAACAAACTCCTTGTTGATCCTCTTCTGTGTTTAGTTTCACTGTGTGAAACAATGGCAACTACCATTCTTTATCTGCTCTAAAACATCTTATAGGATCTAAATTTGGTCAGAAACTTTTCAATTTTTGTTTGTCCACAACACAGCCTAACTTTTATTTTCTTTATTGAATAATTTTACTGATGATGTTGACTTACAGGGATTTCCACGCTCCACAGCTCTCCTCCCATCTTGCAAGCCATCTGCAGGGCAATTTTGGTCGCCACAGTCATGAGTGTTTGAGGTCTGCTGATGGTGCGGGATACCACACACTGGCTCGGGACAGGGCAGTCCACACAAAGGAACTTCTTGACGCTGTCGTACTTGTCCTTCCTGTTGCTTGGGAGGACCACCACCACCTAACACATGAAAAATACTTCAAGGTGACAATGCAAACATCACATTCATGAAGGAATATCACAGGGCCAACTAAATAAGAGGAAAAAGCTCAAACTAATGGATGCGAGTCACTAACCATCTGTGTATGTTGTCCAACATTCTGCTGTAGGGCTCTGAGGAGAGACTCCTGTTGATCCTGGTACTCAATCCTGTTTTAAATAAAAAACAGTTGAAATAAATAATTGGGATAATTGTCAAGGGCCAATGAACTCTGGGTGATAGGATGAAAAATCTATTTGAAGGTTGGATTGGTGAGGTGTTTGTGAAATAATTAATTTGTGGAAATCTTCTTCAAGTTATGTCAATAAAGTCATTGGAAAAAGTAATAAGACGAAAAAGAGGGGGGGGATGCAACAACTGCATTTTTTTTTTTAAAAGTCTTTCTCTTGCTAACTTTTCCGAATCTACAAACACTAGCTTTAAGCGGGAAATGACACACTAAGTGTTAGCGTGGTAACATCAAGTTAGCGTATTGTTCAGACATTTAACTTCCAATTCAGAAGTATGTGGACTGGGTGAATGGTAACTATCATGCTCATAGATTACTTCCTACGTGAGTGAAAAAATACACATGCTAGAACTCACATGACAGCTCTCTGCATGCGAATTCCAAGTGGACCTGACACTTTGTTGAGGGTCTGCAGGAGGGACTGAGCCTCGTTACCATTGCGACGGGTGTAAAGCATGAGCCAGTTGTTCAGTGGAGGGGCGGTGATCAGAGGTATCCCACGCATCTCTCTGGACCAGTCAGCGGCTGGAGGGTCATACTAGGTGACACAAATAGTTCAGAATCCCTCAATTAGGATAATATAAAGAAATAATTTTATACGTTTGTTTGCAAGAACAAATTTACATAACCCCATGCATATTATACCGATCTTGATCCCTGGAAAATCCTCTCCGTTGGGAGGACTCTGCCAGTCAGTCTTAGGAGTTCCTTATCGAAGCTGAGACCCCACTTATCCAACTCTGCCTGTGCATCCGGGTTCCTGTGAAATCATTTACAGGATTTAAATCCAAGCAGGGATTAACTGCCTGAAGATGTTGACAGGAAAAATTGCTATTACAGCTTCTGCGCATATGAACAGACAAAATAGAAAAAACATTTAGAGAAAACAAGCCTTCATAACCAATTGAAAAAATGAGCGTTGGGTGCAGTCGGATCTCCAAAAATGGAAGCGGGTGCCTTCAATATTTCTGACAACAAAACGAGAACACAGATAAAACACAGTTCACACGTTGATCATCGCCTACTTCTGTATGTTAGAGACAAATCTGTCCAGACGTCCCTGCCTCTGTTCTGGTTCCAGTCTGGTTTGGCTGGCCAGGTCCTTCATTATGATGTGGTCGTTCATCATCTTATCAGTCAGCCCTGTAAAACACATTGCCAAAAACTAATTTCACTTTAGTTCATCATGTACGACATTTACTCATGCTCTCACTATTCAACCCTTTGGTTCAACAGATTTGTGTACTAAACAAGTGTGCAGCTGATATAGTAAAAAGCTTTTTATATTATACATTCAATCAAATGATTGTGCTCTGGATAGAGCAATAAATTGACATCATGTCTTAAGAAATGGTCAAACCAGGATTCCTCTCTTTTTAAGAAATACTTTTTCTGAAGTTTCTCCCGACAATTCAAGTCAGCAATTGGTCTCCAACATATACCATAAATATAATATGACAGTAAGCCCATTATTGACACATTGAATATATTAATATTTCTCCTATTTAAATTTTGCATACATCCTTCATGGTCAACTGTACTATAAAGGGCATCTGATTTCTTGTTAACAGTTGTTAACATGTTTTGGATATTACTTGAACACTTCCTTGAATTGTGGCAGTCATCCAAACATTCTTACCTAGAGGTCCCTAGTATTAACTTTAAACTTGGACCAAAAAATAACAATGCTAAACCTCTATAACGGTTTCAACATATAGTTTATCACCCTCACACAGCTTTTTACCAAGAGTGGGTTACATTTCAAACTATCCAAAAAATAGGCCCTATTGGCGATCTATGCAAGTGCATAAAATAAGAAAAAACAGGAGAACTACAGATAAATGCAATAACCTGTAAGGTAGCACAGTTCTGGGATGAGCAGGGCAGGACCAGGAGGAGGGGCTCCAGAAGGACCTAACCTCTTCACATGGCTGACCAGCAGCGCCTGGTTCACATCAGTGATTTCCAGGTTATATTGCTAAGAACAAAAGAAATAAAAAAGAAATATTTGAGCACTTACTGAAACAGTAACAATATACACCACTTAAAGCCATTGCCATCAGTTCAGGTGTGTTACATAAGCTCTAGGGACAGAAAAGTTGTGCGTTTCAGTATATAGCTGGTATGCTGGCTTTGGGAAACTGTCATGTCCTCTATGCGTGTTAGCCTCACAACAGGAAATTTAGCAACAATGTCAGAACACTACAATTTAATGTAACTGTACAGCATGCAAATATTTTTACAGTTTGTCAGCACAGTACCATCATTTCTTTGTCTTTCACCAGAATTGTTTACTCTCCCTTCAAAAGTTTGAGACAGATGTATCATTTTTTTTAATTTACAGTAGTAGATAAGTTTCCACCCGGTCCGTCTTACATGACCTAAAATAAAGTACATGCGCTTGCATTTCCCCGGTTATATATACTTTTGTTGAGTGCATGACACCTACTGTCTTGTAGTAGTCCCTGAAGGAGATCTCTTTGTCTGCCCTTGTAAATGTGTTGTTGGGAGTGTGATCCCAGGAAATGTCGTCAATCTTGTAGGTTTTGTTATTGTACCTAAAATTTCAAAAAAAACCAAGCGATTCCCGTGCAGGTAGTTCACTGTGTTTTAAGGCTGTATTATAAAAACACATGATTTTCATATGAAGACAAATATTTATGTGCGAGACGAGGAGCCTACTTGGTGAGGACTATGAGTCCAACAAGCTCCTTAGTGCAGATCTCAGGGAACCGTTGATCCCCACACCTTTGCCTCAGGTTGACCATGAAGTCAAGAACTGTCTCACTACGAAGCACTTTGTGACTCACGTCAGTACACATCATAATCGATGACTCATACTCCAAGATGGCGGTGGTGTAGCCCGGCCAGATTGTCAGCCTGATATAAAAGACAGGATCATTAGTTTTTCATCTCTTATCTAATGAAAACTTTATTTCCATAAATGAAGATAACAAATCAACACTACACATGAGTGAAGTCTGCTGTGTCTTCTCACTGGATTAAAATCTTCCCTCTATTTGGACAAATCATTAAGTGTTTGAACACATACATAACACTCTTGTGAAAATATACTTTTAGTCAGGGAAAGTCCTTCACATTATACGTTTTTTCTGTTAAGAGTAGGGCACCTTTAGGTGTATTTGACTGCATTTCTTCAACAGTATACAGACCTAGAGTTTATTACACTTTTCAGAAAGCAACATATTCAGGAACAAAAATGTTAATTCATCAGCTTTTTATAATGATCAGTTCTATGTGTGAGTGATAAGAAAACATCAGAGGAGCAGAGTCACTTGTTTACCAGCGGAGTAATGAGCCTCAGTACCGTGGCGCTGATTTAAATTAAGATTAGATTAAACTTTATACATCAACACACAGCAGCAGGCAAGTCCAAATGAGATAGAAAAGAGAATAAAGAAATATAAAAAGTAGAGCTGTGAAAAATAACGCGTTATGATTAAATTACAGGATTAATTCGTTTTTTTTTTAACGCATGCGCAGAAGGACCTTCCCATTCCGCCGCCTCTGCACTAGTTGCCGCTCTAATGCAGTCAGACGGCAGGTGCCATTCAAACAAACAAACAACATGGATAATTCCAGAGCTGCCAACTCTCACGCTTCCGCCGTGTGACACACGCTTTTGCATGTTTTCACACGCACTCACGCCACACATCCAATTTCTCACGCCAAAAAAAACCTGGATCTTTGAAGTGAAGCGCATGACTAAATCTATTTTAACTTGTTGACGAGACGAGACGAAAATGTTGGTGGTTGACTAAGTCACGATCATTTTTTAAAACATCATCGTATCAGGCCGTCATGAAGTACCAGGAGCGGGCGAGTGTGTGTGTGTGTGTGTGTGTGCCCCAGATAGCGCACCGGTCCCGGGAGCTGGTCACTGACTCACCGGCTGCTCAGTGGAAACAGTGAAAACACAGAGTTTCTCTGGTCTCAGCTGATCAGAGCTCAGCGTCTTGATCAGAGCAGAAGCTGCAGTTGGTTTCTACCGAGCTGCAGTTTCTGTGTCCGCCTCCAGCCTGACCTGCTCTCACTTTTCGTTTAAATATTTCGCCAACTAAAATATATATTTTTAAGCTATTAGGCTGCAGCTATATGTTTTTATTTATTTAAAAATAGGGTACTTCTTATTTCATACATTTTCCACAAATACGGGGAGGACTCAAATAACCCTACAAAGGTCTGTGTTTAATTTATTTCAAAGTAGGCCGACACTTGCCTGTGTATTTTCTTCTCTTCATAAGCGTTTGGTTTTTCCTTTGTTGTAACAGGTAAAAATATCAATCAAATGTCAACAGTTTTCTTTATTGTTGTTCGATAATTTCATAAATGCAACAAACCATAGTTTAGTATAGTATAACTTTATATAAAACTTTATTAGCTTTGTTATCAAATATGTTTTGCGGCTCCAGACAAATTTTATTTTGGGGAAGAGGGTCCATTGTGTTGCTTAAAAAGGCTACTGTTTAAGCACTTTATTTGTTGCACTTTTTTGTCTGATGGAAAGTGTGGTGGGAGGCGAACATAAATCATTAACTGCTCTTAAGAATACAATTATTTAAAATATAGGTTAGGTTTCAGTTCAGAATTAGTTGAAAACCATTGTAATCAAAATGTCAATCAACCTACCTTGGTCAAATCTTAAACAAAGGTCTATTAATTAGGCTATATTGTGGTCATTGAGGCACAACAATAGTTTTCTGGTTGAATGTTCAGCTCAAGGCTAGAAGGCCCTACAAGTCATGATCAGAGGAACATGAATCAGAAGAAGTTCAGGTATTGCACATCTTTAGCATACCACCCAAAAATCCACTAGAATGCAGGAAACAACATCTACTTAAACCAACATTTCCTGGGGGTGGACCTTCAGCTATGTCTTTGCGTCACAGAATGTAACCAATGTTGTCCATCTCCAGTCGGCCGCTCCTATCAACGACTTCGGGCCCCAAAGGCCACCAGAATGCAGCGAACAACATGGATACAACGCCAAATTCCAACAATTCCCTGATATTTGAGCCACCAACGTGTGTGGCTGTGTGCGCGGCAAAATGTTGGTCACCCCCGACAAAATCTCACTCCAAGGTTTTTTGAAAAGTTGGCAGCTCTGATAATTCTGATGAACCTGAGGACCTTCTGGACGGGAAGATCGTGTCCCAAAAAAACAAAGATCGAACATTCAGTAAAACCAAGGTGATATGCACACTCTGCGAGAAGACGTTATCGTTTCACCGTAGCAATACCCGCCTAACCACCGCAACGCGAAGCATGTGTTGGTCGGCGAGGGGCGTTCAAGTGGAATGCGACAAACCAGACTCACTCGCAGGACACATTGTGCAAAAGAAGCGGTCAGCTTTACTGTCAGAGAATTTGAACAAGTTAGTTTGCCTCACCAACTGGCTAAAGACCGAGTAGCTAAGAGGGCCTTTAGAGGCATTAGATTGTATCATGGTGTGGTTAATGGTTGTGTGACAAAAAATATAAAAAATGTCAACCATCCTATGGCTAAGAAGCTCAAATAATTTCTGTTTGATTTAAAAAAAAAAAAGTTTTATTCCACCACACAATGGCTAAGGAGCCCGAATATTGTTTAGGATGAAGATTATATTAATGTTCCATATGGAAAAGCAATGATAACTGCTGAAGAACTGCTGAGTTGCAGCACAAAAGAAAAGTTAAATGTCATAAATCTTGTTTTCACAAAAATATTCAGAGAAAATCGGTAATGTGATTAATCATGATTTATCCATAGAAACCTGTGATTAATTTGATTAAAAATTTTAATCATTTCACAGCCCTAATAAAAAGGCAAAAGAATGAAAAAAAAAAATTGTACAAGCAGTTAAAAATCTGTTTTGTGCATAAGAAAAAATTCCCTAGGCAGTCCTTTTATATCACATTAACGCGAGGCCACTGTGACCTTGACCTTTGACCTCCAGGCACCAAAATCTGTCCTCAGTTCATCCGTGCCCAAGTGAATGTTCCTTCACAATATTCAGACACTCTCGAGCTGATATTAAGATAACAGATTCAAGAAACACTCCAATGTGAATGTTTGCGCCAGATGTGAAAGGTTTCTTTTGACGGCGTTCCAGAGATATCACCTTCAAAACAAATGTGCTTTGTGAGGTCACAGTGACTTTTGACCTCCAACATCTTATCAGTTCATTCTTTAGTCCAAGTGAGTATTTACACCAGATTTGAAGAAATTCCCTCAATGCATTTTTGAGATATCGTTTTAACAAGAATGGGACGGATGTAAATTAAATGACTTATCTTAATTCGTTCTGTGTGTGTAACAGCACTGTATGAAAGAAAGTACCTGTGCTGTGGGATGTTGAGTGCATCTTTGGGGTTGTAGTAGTTACGTCCAATCTGCTGCATGTCGAGAATTCTCAAGATCCTGCACAAATTAAATATCAATCATTAATCATCTTTGGAGGCTTCAACAGGCACTTTTGTAAAACATTTATTTATTTACCTCCATATAAACAAGCAGCAACCACAAGTTAACTAGTAACAACTAAATGCTAGTATTGAAAGTAACAGGAAACTTGCCTTCTGAATAGGATGTTGTAAAACTGAATACACACTGGTGATGTGGGGGGCAGTTCATTTGTCAGTGTGACAGTGATCTGAACTTTCTCATCATTCCTTGTTACGCTGTGAAGCACAGTCTCCTAAACACAAGATTAGACATTCATTACGAGGCATTAAACTTCCATAACTTTAACACTAGTATTACTATTGTGGGGAACTTAAGCTTAAAGTAGTAGAATACTTTGTTTTGCAATCTGTTAGGCAGAAAAAGAATAGCTCCATCAAAGCTCCTTGCTGAGCCTAGTATTTCCTCATGGTGGAACAGGAGGGCAGATCTCAGACGGCGGGACTCCATTGGTGGGTTGAAGTCAACGTGGTACTGATACAGAACCCACTGAGGGCGGGACATGAGGCGAAAGAAGTTGGCTCTCAACTGAATGGCATGCCCACTTGAGCCTGAGGAGGAACAAACAAATTTGAGGAGTGAACCTTGTACTTTTCAACTACAATATTTTAAAGTGCTTTGGAAACGTAAATAAGTAATGACGACAGACCAGACTTTGACTCCTTAACATGCTCCATGGCTTGTCGGGTGTTAATGCCTGCATCATGAAAATCCCAGCGGCGTCCACCTCTCTCTCCCAGCTTCACCTGCTGAAATCCAGCGGAAATCTGCAGAACAGCTATTAACAAAAATAATAAAATTCACAAATGAAGTTGAAATCGAATTAGTAGTTTGCACACCTTACAGTACTGAGGCTAGAATAGGCACAACATAAAGCTGTGCAGGTGAGTACATACCCCACTATTCTAGCAGGCGATTGTTAATATAATCTTTTCAAATTCAATCCTATGATTTGAACCAAATTCGCTGCACCTCTTACCACAGTTAACATGGCTCTTGAATCGCAGATGGTTAAAGGGATGAAAAAAGGTGCATTCATAGTTGCATTGTTCAAGAGTTTTCTATCACTATTGCATTTCCACAAAGACTTTAAAAATTAAGAACAGCCCAAATCAATACAGGTATTAAAAAAGTATCATGATGTGTATGATTGGACCTTCTGTCGAGAATGGTCCTGGAGCTCCTTTCTGCCTCCCTCTGCCAACCAGCTCTTCAGCCACGCCAGACGCAGAAGTTGCTGTTGCGGGTTCTACAGCCTTACTCTACAAGAAAGAAGAAGAAAGTAGAGATTTGGGAAATGTAGTGTTATAGAGTTGTCCATATTCTGTCCAAAGAAACTTTCTGTTCCGTAATTACTTACGTTTAGAGTGGAAACGCTTTGTGTGCACCCACCAGATAAAATAATGTTTTTAGTCTTCACTTCACTCCATATGTGCATCAGTGTCTCTATCCTTGTAGTAACAACTTGTCCTATATATTTCTTACAGTTGGACTACGTGATGCATAGAGATTAGGATGTTTAGTCACTGACAATGTTAACATCTCTTGCGCAGAGCTAATATTTACCATCGTGAGCTAATTTGAGGTTTGAAAACAAGGCTCATTGATTTAAGCCTATTTATAGAAAGTACCTCTTATCAGAACAATGAGGTCACTGGATAATCCTCCAGATTTGTTTTATTTTGTATTATGTGGATGATACATCTCATTGGTTAACATCATACCTGACATTACATTCACCTGCTAGAAATCCGATATTGTGATAAGAAAAAAATCATTTCACGATATTTCTTGAAATATATTGAGATATGAATCAAATAATTATTAAATAAATATTTGCTTAAAAAAAAAAAAAAAAAAAAGAGTCATTAAGAAAGCAACAGGAGATTGTCACGGTCAGAAGCATTCACAACAGCAGAGGAATGACAGGGACATTCAGGTGAAGGCTGGTGTCTGGGTAGAGCACACAGGAGGCTGGACATGACAAATAGACTCTGCTGTGTAAACACCAGTTCTTATCACCTAAGGTTTGACATCTTCTACATGTCTGAGTCCTCTTTTTCATCCGGGGATATTTGAATTCTTCCGGTTTTGCATCTCTCCCGTGTTACTGATCATATCAACACATTTAGGCTCAATCATACATTTTACAAGGGGTGCGGCCAGGAGAAGTTATGGAAAACGTCTGGAGCAACAGACAATTATGTTAAGGTTCTCACATAAAGTTCCTAGAGGAGATTTCCAGAAATTGTCTCTAGAAAACAGTGAGAAAGGATTTAAAACCAAGGATCTTTATTAAAACTCCTAAATATTTGAGTCACACAAAGATTGGTGACATAACAGTGTACATGTTGTGTAAAGATGTGCAGTGGTTTCAGTGCAGACTTCTCTCACCGCTCCTGGTGCTGCAGTCTCCTGACCACGTGCCCGCCCTCTGGCTCTGGCTCGTGCACGACCAGTCATTTTGGGACAGTCTCAACTGTTCAACAAGTGAAAAGTCACGGCCGCTGCATTAATAGCAATGAACTGAAGTGATATGAAAAACGGGACAATTGTTTTAAACAGCTTCAAATAGCACAAATACGTCACACAATTTTCCAAAGTTGCACCTGCTTCCAACGACACAAAATGGCGCATGCTAATCATCGTCACGTGAGGCTAGCCGCAGCTAGCATGCTAACAACTCCGAACACAAAGTAAAAAACTAAAAGTTTTTCCTTTTTCAGGATATGACACCGTCTAATTACTCACAGGTACTACACAGGGAACATAGTTATAATACTGTTATGTTGACTTAGCGGATGGATTCACTTAAATTATGGATGTATGATTTTGATTAAATCTAAAATATGTTAATTCGCTGTTAAATACATACTTAATATTTTGATGCTAACAAAGTGACTCACCTTTGAGGAAGTTTCTTGATACACGACGGCCTAACCTTCACCTCAGGTGCATCCGCGGAGAAGAGAAACATGGACAGCGCACCACCGCGATACCTAGGCCTCGTCACCGAGCAGATGAATACGCTTGTAAAGAAGAACAAATTTAAGCAATCTAACTTTCCTTCAGACCTCCCTCAGTTCGCACATGGGATCACTTTGTTACAGTTCAGTGCTTTCAGAATCAAAGCACCTGATTAAGACATTAAAGAAAGGCGTTTGTGGAAGTTAATCAGAAAAGTCCATGGGAACTACTTTTTAAGCCCAATGATCCATTTAACCTGGAGCTGCTGTGTGGTTTTTAACAGTTTCAAACGATCTCATCAAGTGCCACTAGATGGCAGCAAAACTCACCCAGTAAACGTAGTGACTCAGCTCCAAACCCTCCAGTGGAGCTCACAGCTCTGACAACAACATGCGAAGCACAGTAACAGTGAAGCCTGCCCCTCAAACATCCCCTCGATCTTTTGTGATCATTCAGACAATCCATCAATCTGACTCATTTTCATTTTTATTTATTGGCATTTACTGCACCTTTCAGACATCATATCATGTAGTATCATATAGTTCAAAGTTTAACAAAACTGACCGCTGAGCCAAGGCTAATTAAAAACAATTTAAAGTAGTGACATCATGAACTAAAATGTATTAAAACAATATAATATAACTATTTAACAATGACAATACTACTACTACTAATAATAAAGAGGTATAATTTCCATTTACATAATTTGATCAAATAAAATAATGTCTATGAACCATACATAGGCAGATTTATGAGATTTACACATACTCATGTCACTAAATAAGAAAATGTCATACTTTTGTGATGTGAAGTAAAGTACTGAAGTGACTTGTACTTTGCATACATTGAAAGACTATTAACTGGAGGATAATTCTCGTCACCTTTGGAAATATACATTTACTAATTCTTATTTTCATGATTAAAAGTGTAAATATAAATGTACACCACACATGCTTCTCAGGTTGAAATAGTGAGTGAATTGAAGATGGATGTAACCTTTTACTGAATAAAGGGCATCAAAGAGAAAGAGTGTGAATAGTATTTTTCTTAATAGTATTGACCGACAGACCAAAATTAGTGTGATGTGAAGTGAGGTATTATCTGCATACTCATGACCCTGTTATGGTGATGTATGAAATGAAGACATTCGGGCTCACCCTGACTAACAAAGCCTTGTGGCAGGAGTTGATCATTCCACTTTCTTATCAAGTTTAACTTATGACCATGATGAAGAGGGAAATATTTAGAAATGTGTCATGTGAATGCTTTGACAAAAGAAAAAAAAGCGGTACGTCATTGTGAGCTGTTCATTCTTCCATAACTTTCCCTCTCTTCTTCACATGCATTTGAAAGAGAACTTGGCTCCTCAGAGGGCATTTTTAGGAAGATGTACGCAAGTCTTTCATGTGTGAGATCTAAGAGTGATTACAGATTCAGACCTGAGGGACCAGTCTGGGAGGACCCACTTCAGTCGCTGTTTACCTGCTGCAAGGAAACTGTGGAGAGATGAAGAGGAAGGCTGGGACATCGGTGTCATCAGGCCTCATTATGGGGTAGAAAGAGAAAGTCTCACCCGATGACACAGAAATCCACCATATGTGACCAGTTACGAATATAACTTAACATAACACACACACACACACATTCATATTATGTTTACAAAATGCTGAACAATATGCATGTGACACAAATAGTTCAGCTCTGCGAAAAAAACAGCAGAGGCCACTGAAAAGGAGTAAACGTGGCTGGTGAGAGGGCTGCAAGCTGAGCGGCGTGAGGATGAGAAAGGTTCACCCTGCCAGGGTCGGTGATGAATGCGCTTCAGGCTTCAAGCTCGCCCTGCGGCCCCCCAGCGGCGTGGCTTCCACGCTTACGCTAATCATGCTCCGTGAGAGGCCGCGGCCCGAAGCTGATGAAAGGAAACTCGCAGCACAGTTGGTATGTCAAACTGGCTCCACTTTCACAAAATACACACCCCTCAGTCTGACGTTATTATCATCACAGCCGAGGATGCAAAGGATGC
This sequence comes from Pleuronectes platessa, assembly GCF_947347685.1. Lineage (NCBI taxonomy): Eukaryota > Metazoa > Chordata > Actinopteri > Pleuronectiformes > Pleuronectidae > Pleuronectes > Pleuronectes platessa. Next base: position 10,833,388 of record NC_070629.1, read on the forward strand.
GTCATCATCACCACCGTCCTCATCTTCATCGGCACCATCGCTGTCAGGAACGCGGTTCTGTGTTGGCCGGTAGCTCAAGCTCACTTCCTGTTGACAAACATGAAAACAAAACAGGATCAAAGCTTTAGTTTAAAATAAATCACAGTGGCCCCGTGAAGCTCGAACCCCCTGATTGCCAAATCAGAACAGGAGGGGATTGTGAATAAGATGGATCTACGGTGCCATGATATCAGTAAGCCGGTTCGAAAATTAGATTATTCTGTCGCCTGCCGTGGAACCTAATCTGCTCTGCACCAGTGTATTCCCCCTTAAAAAGACAGCAAGCACTGCATCACACACACACAGGAACTTGTAGCATGGGTTTCCACAGTCCATGCAGGATCAGCAGTTGGTTCGTTGAATCTAAAACAAACTGGTGTTTTATCTGTAGCCAGAAAAGACTGTAACAGTTTCAGGCTTTGTCAATGACGGTGCACAGATGTTATGTTCAACATCACTAAAGGCTATAACTTCCACAAGCAGTCCTCCAACAGGCAGAGGATCATATTCATGTAGATTCTGAATGAGAAATAAATGAATGATTTGAAAAATAAATAAAGATATGGGATGGTTTTCTGAGAAAAAATATCAGCAATTCTCCTGTATTTATATATTTATAGATATTTGATTTAAATATATTGATAAGCCTTGAATTGAACTCCTCCTATATTGAATACAAAGTTGGAAAAAAATAATGTAAAGTATTTAAAGGACAGCCCCCTTTTGGAAATGAATCAAGAGGCAGATTTTGTATAGCACAATAACTCTTATGAACATTGTTGTTTTAACTGAATAGTAATGTGCATATGAAATATGAAATATATTTAAAAGGGGCAGAGGATTTTGCGACTACATCTGATTGAGTTAGATATTTTTACAACATTGATTTCTCCCAATAGCTCTACCAGTTATTTATTTTCATGTTTTCCATGTGAATGCTAAAATGTACATCAGCAAGAATCTGGCAGAGGACAGAAGTCAAGTACTTTGGATTGTAACTGGCTCAGAACAGGGACTAAGCCAGAAATAGCTATAAAAATAATCAACACACACACTATGGCCGAATTTCTATGTAGCCCGCTCTAAATAAAACCTAAACAGTAACTGGGTTCCCACAAATCATCATTGCAGCTTTAAAATAAGTTAACTTTTTGTCACTAATTATTCATTCCCTTATCCACACTTCCTGCAAGCGTGAGTGCCAAGGACATGTCCCATTCAAGCACCATTTTGTTCTTACAATGTTTGGCAAATACCGTTTCCTGTTCATTTGATAACAACACTCTGGCTGGTGTCCTTGACTTGCTAGAGATTATTCGTGCAAACAGAAAAGGGAAATAGAAAGAATTCAGTCAACAGTCTTGGATTTGTCCAATCTGTAAAAGAGAAAACTAAGATATGGTGTTTATCAATCCTTGGCCCGTTTGCCAATTGTCAGGAATGGCAAGAAAGAATTTGGCAAATGTCTAAGTTGTTGTGTTAGTTAATATGCTTGGTGTGTTCAAACACCAGCCCAAAGGCGGGCGTTAAAGGCAGCAGGAGGAAGAGGAGGAGGCCTGTGCTGACCACAGCAGAGTCCTGCGGAGGCAGAGCCCCCTCTGAGCCAGCCTCACTGAAGATGCCATGTGATCTCTGAAAAGTCAACAAGGGTTGGTCCACAGCTGGGCTGCAGGAGAACACAGAGCAGGCGCGTAGCAACACCCTCCTGCTGGGAGCAGCCGAGGAGACGGAGGACTCGCAGCCTGCCGGTGGATCTACTGTAGATTTTTCGCCGCTGTGCAATGTTAGCTGACAGTGGGGAGCAATAATTCTCCATTCCAGTTTTATCATCACAGAAGCAACTGCTAATTTTCACACTCCTGTTAGTCAACCGTGTAGCATGGCACCAAGCCGTCTGGTCCAAGCAAACTCGCAATACATCTCCACTGTGCCAGAGAGCCACCGGACAATGGGAGGGATCCAGCTTTAATTTCCCCCAAAAGATTAAGTTGCCTTCTGCATCACTGACACTTCTTGTGGTTTGAAGTTGAAGTCTCGCTGGTTATTCCTCTCTTTGTCCAAAGAATCGGTGTGAACAAAGGTGCAGTGAAGCATCGGCAGCAAAGAATCTAATAAGCACAATGTGGGAATAAAGCAGAGGGGAGTGAGCATCAAAGGGAGGCAGGCACAGCATGACTGGCGTTGGTCTGAACTCCCAACCTAGGACACTCAGCATGCTCTTCAGCAATCGCCCCCTTTAGACCAGTCCTGGGCAGTAATTAAAACCACCATTCCCACTGCCTCAGTATCTCATTAGCCACAGGACCCTCGGCTTTCATCCCTGCTTGTCCAAAAATATCACAACTCCACCCCAGCTAAGATGAGTTCCTCACAACCAGAACACATCTCTGAGCCGAACAGAGAATTATCTCTCTATCATCCAACTCCAAAAGAACAGTGGGAGATCTCACGGGCCTGTCTATTCATGCCCACTGTAATTATTATTGCACCTATCAGAGATGGCTTGTAAGGAAGCTGTCACCCTGCTGTCGGTTGATTAAATCTACCTGTGCTGCAAACAATGAACAAATCCAGATATGAAAGAGCGACCACAACGTAACAGTGATTTATTTTCCCTGCAGAGGAATGAGGTGGGAAAAGACCGTATAATTATATTTTCCATCGCAAACATCAACTAGTGTTTGTGACTGAAACCCATTACAGAATGAGGACAAACTGATACATTTGAACATCCTACGCTTCCACTATCAAAGGCAGGATTTGGAGTGGGCGAGTATCAGTTGCAGTGGTCAGACTTAGCACATTTTGGCTCTGGATGAAAAGAAACTCTTCTTCCCATGTTTAATTCAGTATGAGCCATGACTAACTCGTGTAATATACTGGGCCTCTGAAGTCAGTCGAAGGCTTCTCCTCCGCTGGCTTTGTGAACCGCGGACAGAAAGGAATGTGTCACTGTATTTTGGCAAAGATGTACCACAGCGCGGGGATGCAGGTCAGGAAACTGTGTTGGGTTTATTTCCATAGTAAAATCAGTTCTTCTGTATAACGGTGCTACAGTGCTACACTAAAACCTTAATCCACTGCATGTTATTAACCTACTTGGCATCAGTGCCAAGCTGTTTTTGGTGCTTTCAAATGACAGCGACAGAACTAATGTAGACGACAGGATGTCAGAGCATTATTGTGTTTCTCGCAGGTAGAGAGCACCTATCTGTCACTCAGTGGTACTTCTTACATATATCACAGTACTATAGTATGCATGTGTCATCAGCCACAGCAGCTAGTTCAAAAGCAGTGGCAGCATTGAATTAAGAATCTCCAAAATGCTGTGTGTGAATTTTCTAAATTATTCAGAGATCCTCCATGAAAGTAGCAGTGCCAGGATGCCCCACCCAAACGTGCAGTGTAAAGCAGGATCTGTGTGTTTCTAAATAGTGCTGGTACATCCTCCCACCTCTGCAGCGCAAGTGTGTGCGTGTGTGTGTGTGTGTGTGTTATGTATTTGAGAAGGATTCTCCCCTCTTTCTCTTCTCTCTTTGGCCATGAAGCCTCTGATCTTTCACCGACACAAAGACTTGTGCAGGATGAGGATGAGCTCTCAACCTTTGTGAGCATCCAGCCTGAATCTGCAGCGCATTGTTTATGTGTTTGCTCAAAAAGGGCCCCAATGCCACAAGAACCATTATAGACTGGGTTCCTGTTTCCTCCTTCGTGCCATTACGAGTTAGCCCAAATTAAAGCCCAACCACAAGCTGGTTCTCAGCCAAATTCAGCGAACTGACTCTCTCCCGCTCTGTTTCTTTGAGGAGCCTTTGATGTTAGCGGGGGGCTTTTGCACACGCAGTGATGGTAACGAATGATATTTTAAGCGATTCTTTTTTATCCGGTGAGCCTAATGAAAGATTAATGGATTTGATATTTCCCCTTGTTTATATTTTATTCAAAAAGTAAGCCATGGTCCTTGGAACCTGTTAAAAGACCCTTGGTGATGATATTGTGGATCAGCGGAAGCCACGTTACGATCTGTGGCATTAAATACAATCAGGAGAGTTGATTGTCTGCTCAGCAACGTTATCTCTTCCTGAAGAGCGTTGACCTTGAGTTTTAGTCTGATTTGGAAGAGAGAGATTGGAGCTCCGGCAGGGATGCGCTCATTTCCATGTATCCTGGTTCCTCTGGCTGCAGACTTCACATTTTCCTCACTCTCATGATTCACTGGATTTTTTGCATCGACAGTCTATAATTTCCCCTCCGGCATATTCCAGATATGCTCATCTGTGATTTGAGGATACAGATTAAATGTACAGCTGAGGGACAATCAGGAAAAAATGGTGCTGCCATATTTCCAGCTTCTTTCGGAGGGGATGTCATGTCCTTCAGTAGCAGCTGACTACTGGTCATCATTGGTTGTAAATACTGAGAAAGATATATTGTCAAGTGATTTAAAATATTTCTATTACAAATCAAGTCCCATTGAAACACAACTCATGTTGTATAGGCTCACATGTTCTAGTAGTCCTTCACTGAAATGGTTCAGTAATTGCTTGTGACCTACAACATGTAAAACTATCCCACCTAGAGATCATAAGTAGATGTCTATTCTTTTTTCTCTTTTCCCTGGATCACATGAAGAGATCAGGATCAAAGACCTCTCCTCTCCTCTAAACATTATTTTTAATGCACTGTACATGAATGATCAAGCATTTTTGCTACTTTTATGAAATGTGTTCTGAAGAGGTGCCTTTTCCATTGTGAATACATTGAAGATCATACATCAGCTTCTGTATGTACATAAATGAAAGTGCTTTTCCCCTGATGAAGTTAATATTGTGTGAACATTTCTTGATTTTGAAGCTCTTTCCAGTGTGTAGTTTTTTTTGCTCTCTGTCTTTACACATAAAGTTCAATTTACGAGTTATGAAACAGACTGTCCTCCCGGGCAAATCAAAAGCATCTGATGTTTCTGCAATAACATATGCTTCTGTAGGAATAATGATTCTTGTCTCTTGATCAGAGTAGGAAGTAGTGTGATGAAGTTATCATTATAACCAGGACCAGAAAGAAGAAGTGACACTATTAAAAACTTGGGATCCAGTGCTCTTGGATGTTGATAGGAGCTGATTCCCACTTCTGCTGTGTCGATTTTAATGATTCCTTTTCTTTCTTTTTTCAATGCTCTCTTATATTGGGGTTTTCACGGTCCATATAAACAATGAAAATTATCATGCTCGACTTACAGTGCAAGCTTAATCCTTGGCAAAAAATCTTGAATTCAACAATAAGTACAGTGCACCTATTAATAAAAAAAATGACAAATTAAATCATAACATGCATTATACAAAACCTTACTTGCAAAATAGAACAAAAGAATAGGGATGTGCCTTCACGTCATACGAATGATGGTCGTACAGCTGTAATTTACCCAATACAACATTGTGTTCAAAAACTTGTCTAGTTGAAGTCAAAAAGTAAAAGTGATACTTTATATAAAAACATGTTGATGACTGAAATAACTCATTTGCCTCAATAATAAGGGATGTGTGGTTTCCTGGTGGCCAAGTAGTTCATGCTGTGGACCAGCTGACATGATTTGGTTGGGACCTATGGACGCCACTTTCCCTTCTCTTCTCTCTTCTTACCAACAAAATGCCCCCAAACCATTTGCAGCTCAATGTAGTATCAAAATACCTAATTACCATAAAGCAAGGTAGAGAATGGTATTCAGAGTGACATTTTATGGACTAATTAAGTAATTTCACGTTTGAATTACCGTGATCGCTAGTTTTAACAATACAATGATAGAGAACACATCATATATTTCTGCTCCAAGGACTCCCATATGCCGTAATCATAAATGGAGTATATCCCCCAAATTCAATGCGGATAAATCTGGTCTTGGAGCTGGAAACATGAAGATTGGCGTAAAGGTACACATCAGCAGTTCCAGACATGATTTCCTGTGGTATGTTGCTCACGGCTTTTGTGTACAGGATGAAGAAGAGTGGTGTAATCAGGAGCCCGCAGGACCAGTATAGGACCCAGTATAGTCTGACTGCCGCAGCCACAGGAAGGATGTGAACCCTTAAAGACGGACTGCGATTGTGTGTTTGTGTTTGACGCATGTGTGGGAGCGATGAGAGGAAGAAAAAAAAGGGAGAGAGAAAGAAGGAAAAATAAGAGACTGAGTGCGAGAGCATTTAGGATGGAGCAGTGTGTTTCTGAGTGTCAGGGCCTCCTCTTGCCCGGAGGCTATACTAGTCACTCTCTCTTTTCTTTCTCCGACTCTCTCCCCCTGTCTCCTACCTCTCGCCTGGTGATTTATGCCTAACCTCTGTAATTACAGTGCCAACTGCAGCAGCCGTCAGGTTCAGATGGGGTAAGGCACAGACATGCCCCATCACCTGAGAGCAGCAACTCACCAGCTTTACTACTAAATACAGCTGCAATTTTCCCTTCAGCCTGATCTCCTTGACACCGGCTCTATAGGAACATATTTGTTTGACAAGGAGAGACTGCAGAGGCCTATATACCTAGAAACATCAGTCAATTGTTTTCCATTAGAAGACACAGGAAAGTTATGAGAAGTGTAGGTGACGTTAGAGTGGTCCTTTACTATTATTACTATACTATATACTGTACTTTAAACTATTAAACAAACTGGTGTGAAAGTACAGTGGCAGCACAAACTAATAACCCATATAACACCACCTTGTGATGGGATGAGGCTTTGCTACCAAATAGCAGTTTCGTGCCATGGGAGGTGGGTGATGATGGTCGATAGCCAAATGTTTATAAGACAAGACGTAATAATAAAACCACAGAGCAGCAGGACTTCGTCAGGGCAGGTTGGATGCTACTGGTTTCCAATGGAAAGTAACGCATAACAAGTGAAGACATAAAGGAATCAGAATGGTACTCAAAGAGCAGATACCTCTACCACGGTCCAACAGTCTCCTTATGAAACCAGTTTTAAATTGACTATATGTAGAGTTTTGGGGAAACTTTTTTCATCAACATACATGACTTATTCTCACAGAAATCAACAAATGTTGCAATGTTATAGAAATAACAAAAACATTCCTGGATCTGCCCCCTGATCCAGATCTGCCCCAAAACGTTATAGGTACTTCCCTGACCCATTGCACAATTTTCAAGGTTGTGCGGTAATCTGTCCAGTAGTTTTTTGTGTAATCCTGCTAAAATAACAGACAAACAAAACACAACATCCTTGGCAGAGGCAACAAACAGACGAAAACATAATGGAGTGTAATGATGAACTTGCAATGTTTCTGCTTGATTAATAACTAAACAGCTGTTTCAGCTTATGTCGGCTGCTGGGGCTAGCAACACTTTGAAACCGCTCCTTCAACAGTCCCTTTCTCCAGATGTATGAAATATGATTTATTTGGACTTGGTGACCCGCAGCGATTATTCACAACCAGACCTGACACGTACAACGCAGTCGCTGGGATCCCACAGTAGAGAGGAAATATATGTGTTGCCATGTGTTATGGGAAGGGAAGCACTTGGATTCTTCTTCTTTGCACTGTATATGTATGAGGATGTCCATGACACACCAGGCATTGTCAGTGGACAGAAAGCTCTCTCTTGCAGTCCCCCTCAGTGGAGCAGCAAGATAGAAAGTCAGAGAAAGAAAAGAGAGAGGAAGAAAGAGAGAATGTGTCTGCATGAGTGTGACATAGTGCTGCCGGACTGATTTGCTCACCATGACAACTGTGCACAGGGGGGTGGGGGGACCGAGGGACCCCCTGGCTTTTTGGCCCTGAACAATACGGAGAGTACGGCTGTCTTAACCTCAGTGACATTCCTGTTGTCGGCGGGTCAAATCCTTGAATATCAATGAACTGATTCAGTGCCCCTTGCAGTGGTCTTCAAAAGTGTCTGACTCACAAGAGAAGCTGTGGCTGTTCTCTCTGACCCCTGCTGACCTGCTTCCAGCCTCCTTCTGCATTCAGACCAGGAAGGCTGTTTCCACAGGGTTAAACAACACTTCATCAGCACACACGCATTCCTGCTTCCAGTTTAAAGTTGGTTCTGCTCATTTGTTTTCTGCCGGAGCAGCGATTCCCAACCAGTGGCTCCTACACAGAGGTTAAGCGCTTCAGCTGCCAGGTCTCAGACCTCCACACATTTCAGCTTAGAGATAAAAATAAATATTCAATAGGAAACAAATTTGTGTAATACTGAGTTTTTATATATTTATAATGATTACTGATGATTACTTCAGACTCCTGAGAACTAGCTAGCAAGCGTGACTCAAATATAATTTGCTAAAAGTAAATAGCTAAAAGAGATGGCAGATGAAAACTAGCCTGCATGGCTAAATGTGGCAAATTTACATGTTGGACTTAAGTATGCATGTTAATTAACTTAATGTGCATTACGTGTTTTAAATAAATACACATAAACATAAGTAAAGGATAAATGTTGTAAGAATTTTAACATAAGCGAGAATACACATGAGAAATAATTTAAATTAATAGATAAACAGTTCAAATTGTTAGCTGGTGAAGCAATGCACAGTTAGCGAAAGGTATAGTTACTGGATAGTTTGAAATAATTAAACAAACTAGTTAAAGTGATATATGAAATAGATGTAGTGAAAGCAGTATTAAACTAATGTAAACACTGACAATGCCTTTATAAGGAAAAAAATACAATAATGTGCAGGTAAATTGAAATTAACACACTTGGAACAATAGATTGTAGGTAGTTAAGTAAAGATGGACCACATGACAGCCTCCCAAAAGTGAAGTCAATCTCCCCCTGGTGGCTGGCAGTAGTTAAGTTTACAAATCCTACCTACTCCATGTTAGTCGATGGGACATGTGGGAAAAGTTTTGAACCCCTGCTTTTAATAGCACACACAATAAACTTTTTATATCATTAAAACAATACACATTTCTCAACCTCAAAATCAAACTCTTTGGTCCTGCAGTCAGAGAAACACCCTGCAATTCAATCCCCATCTTCATCGAGTCATGTGTTTTTTAACTAAAACTAAAATGTTGTTGTCTGAAGCTCTGCTCCTTTCCCTCCTCTGAAGAAACAGAAGTACACAGGCTTGTCTGAATGTTGTTTTGTGAATCTGGGCATGTTGGTTCAAAGTTTTTTCCAGGACTTGAGGCAATGATCAAACACAGAACCAAATTTAGTTCTTGGTTTCCATGTAGGTCTGTGTTGCATACAGATGCACTGTATCTGCAAAGATTCATAAGCATACTGTGCAGGTGATGTGCAGTAAATACTGTGTGTCAACATATAGCTTGCACGTTTTAGTGAAATACAGTCTGATGGAATGCCTTTGGTTTGGGCCTCTCTTGCATTTACGACAGCTGTTTTATGGACTACAATCAGTTTCTTTTATCTGAACATGTGAATTATGACAATGCTCACTTCTGCTCGAAAGGAATTTGACACAGAGAATGAAGTAGATGTTTTAGAAGGGTTCTTTAACCATCCAACCAAAAATACAAGTGTATTTATTTCAAGTGTTGACAAGTTAACAAACATAAACAAACCTCAAGCCGCCTCAAGTCACACATCAAAAGCTTAGGAAATACATGTCAGTGTGAAAACATGTCTCAAAGCCGGAAAGTCACTACATAAACAAAGGCAGAAGTGGGGCAATAATATTTCAACCGGGTTGTCATACCCCAATCACAGACTGGTCCGTTAAGTGCTGTTTAAGTCCTGTTATTTTCCACTCAGGCATGATAAGCAGGTCCTGACCCCTTCTCTGTGTAGATTAGCCGCTGCTGCTATCACTCCCATTACTATTATCAGGACCAGACAATCTGGCCCGCCACCAGTGTCCAGGAAACCAAGATTCTTTTGCCATGCTACAGCTTGATTAGTCAAAGGAACACATGCACAGGCATCAGATACAGTTGCAAAACCCAACAATAACGTCCTTTATCATCTCCCCAACTGTTCCTCTGTACTTTCACCAAATTGCTTCCATTCCCGTAACTGTATAAAGCAAGCTGGGAACAAAATGGGACATGGCCTTGGATCCCTGTAGAACACATGTTACGTGTTGTGCATGCCCACTCATATTAACTTGATGCCCCAAGAAAGAGAAAAGAACTCTATGCAAGGATGTTTTCCAGACCGAGGAGTATGTGGCCAAAAACAAAGTGTGTGGTGGCAGTACACAAGCCAGATGACAAATAGGTTGTGTGTTACCTTGTGTTTCATGTCTGTATAAATAGAAGAGCAGCACAGACGTGCTAGTCATAAGCTAAAGCCTCCGCTGTATCAGTCTTGTTTGCTTCCTCCTGCTGTTATCATGAGACTGAGGTTGAAGTCTCTCATTCAGCTTCTCTTGTTTGAGTTGTGTGCTGCTAAGTTGTGACATATGGTGTACATATAGTTTATTTAAGTGTTTCAGTTTTCCACTACTTGATGGTTATAAATCAGGAATAATATGACATGTATCGTTGTAGCACTTTTAATGCCTGTAGGGTAAATATACAGTGAGATTGGAAACAGGGGGAGCCAGTTTGTGTGACTCTGTCCAAAAGATAATAATTATTTATTGTTGAACAGAGCATGGCTACCTGTTTCCTTTTTTCAAGTCATAATGCTAAGCTAACCAGCTGCAGGCTACTATGACATTCAGTGGTTTTGATCTTCTTGAATTAAAAGTGAAAAGCCTATTTCCTAAAATGAAAATGTTTTTTATTTAAACTAGGTCCAGTGTGTAAGACTAAGGTGAAAGGGATCTATTGGCAGAATTTTATATTAAAATAATAGTAGTGATGTTTTCACCAGTGTGTAATCATCTAAATTGTACAAATTGTTTTTTTCTTTACCCTATAACGGGCTCTTTATATTTAAATACTTTATATTTACATCAGGAGTGGATCCTCTCTACGGAGGAGACCCCATTTTTTTTTAACAGTAACCAGACTGGACAAACTAAAGACCCTTTGAATGTTTATGACAAAGGGAGGATGAAGTTAAGGAGATTAAGCTGTAACATGACACTTCACCACTAGATATCACTAAATTCTACAAACTGAACCTTTAAATTATTCAACTGTAATAAAACTTTGAAAACGCTGTTCCTCAGTTACAATAGTAAAATACAATTCAAACATTAACCTATTATATACAACTATTATTACTCTTTTACTGAATATATTAATAGATTATTGTTCACCAATTATAATGCATAGAGAGCTCATGTTAGTCCATAATTGCTTAATATCAAATGCCAGCTATAGCTTGTGTGTTTAGAGTGAGGAAACACACCATCAGTATTTTAGAGTAAGACGTCTAATTACAAGTAAGTCATTAAATAGTAGATGGTCTGCAGTCTGCATTACTGAATTTTCAAATGTGTTATTGTGGATCTCACTTTGTATTGTCCGTTGCATTTATTTTTTGTAAAAGAATAGCAAAGAACATTTTTTTTGCATACAGTATACTCTGTCAGTAGGGCCGGGATGTTTACTCCAAGTTCAAGTGACAGTGATTGTGTAGCTTCCTCTCATGTTCTCCCCCTCTGTGCCATATTTCTTTGTTAAGTTTCCTGAGAGTGTCTTTGAACCACAGGCATCTTCTCTCAGCCCTGCCAGATCCATCAGCATGCCTCTCCCTCTGTCTGTCCCTCTATAGCTCCTATACTGTCTGTAAACACCCACACCCACACACACACCCACACAAATAAATACACACGCAAACAGTCTCCTGTTGTGCTTGTTGCTCTCCCCACTCTACCATCAACACTGTCACTGCCTTCATAACATCGCCGGAAACACTCACACGCTCATACCCTAACACACACACACACACACACACACACACACACACACACACACACACACACACACACACGCACACACACATACACACACACACCACACACCACACACACACACACGCACACACATGCATTCACAAATACATGCCATTAAATACATAGACATCAAAATGTGCTTTTGTGATGTAACTCATGAACTTGAAAGAAGATGATTGCCTCTTTTCTAGAACATCACATCTAAGCAGCTAAATAAATTGTGGGCGTCCGCATGAGCAGGTCCGCCGACCGAGGAAAGCCATTCCTACAATTCTGCTGTTTTAAAATAATTGTTGAGCTCCTTGTGGATAAGGAAGGTTGCAGATTAGAGTCTTCTGCTAAATCACCATGGCAAAAATCTGGTTTCCAGCTGACGCCTGACTATTCACATCGCTCTAACCACACGATCTCTTGCCTTTGCAGTCACGTTGCAGCCCATGGGTGCCGGCACCTCTTCCTTGCATCCGACAGCGTTGTGCTGAAAGCTGCGTTTCTGTCATTGTAGCAGCAGAGAACATGTGCATCTTGTTCATCTTGCTCTTGTTAAGTTAATAGTTTGACGTTTTGGATATTATGCTTATTCCTTCGCCAAGAGTACAATGGAAAGTTTGAAGCCTCTCCAAAGTCTGTCCATTAAACATAAGGCCACCAGCAGCAACTGGTTGGCTTAACAGTATTCCTATATGTTTGCGTCTATACAATTAGCCAGGCATTTCCCCTCTTTATGGTAAGATAACCACGGCAGCTGCTGGCTAAAGCTTTATATTTAGCATACAACATGAAAGTGGTATTGATCCTCTCATCTAACTTTTGGCAACTCTACGAGATTTTGTGGCCCGATATGGTCGGATATCAGCTGAAAGGCCCCTTGCACCTGTTCTCCTATCTCCATATGTTTCCCAGAATGCACTGCATTCAGTATAAGCCCATGTTATAATTTGAAATGTATCGCTCTCGTGGCACTTAAGTGATTCTATAGTTGTGAATGTGGCTCTAAAGCCTTTTGTAAATGAGAATATCTTTGATGAAAAGCTGCCAGTTATTGGATTTCACATCTCTTACATTGTTTGCCAGAATTCGCTGTGCATGCTTTCACATGCACCAGTGCAAACAGGCCAATAAAAAGAGGGTCGGGCTGAAGGGAGGAGACTGGCATACAAAGAGCAATGTCTGAAAAGTAGCAGCGGTCGCCATGCTCTGGTGTATCTGATGTTGTATTCAGCCTAACTAGTCCTCTGAGGAAGTGTGCCGCTGCCCTGCCTGTATGGAGGGGGAGTGTCTGTTTGCACAGGTCTGTCAGTTAACACTAATCTGCCTGATCTCCACCTCAAAGTCACTCACTTCTCCACATGCAAATAAACATATTCAGCCCTCTTTCAAACCAAAGCCACTATCAAACACTTGTTTGATCAGCAGAGCGCCTGTGAGGTAGTTCATTATGCATTCGGAAAAAAAAGTGCCATGCCCCCGCCTTTGTCAGGACAGAGCTCATTGTTGCCAGCTTTTTATGTAATTACTCTCACCTTCAGCAGTGGCTGGGAACAACTGCCTACACAGCAAACTGAGGTGTGTGTCTGTGTGTGTGTGTGTGTGAGCTTTTCATGTGGCTTGTTACTGCAGATTGGGCATATATACTGTACTTTTACTTTGGCCTAGATTCTTTTCTATATAGATCAATCCAGACCATGAAGCCCACCCACACTTCATTCAACCCAAAGTCTCAGTACTCTGGATTTATGCGCCACGAGAACTTGTGGGATGAGAGGGGGCTTTCATTGCACTTTTCATTGCAACCTATGATAACACTTTGGGTGAATGAAAACTTGCAGCGCTCAGTGAAAAGTTTTTTCTTCTTCAGTAACCCTCTTACTGCAAGTTACTTCTTCAGCAGGAAAACAAAGCCGTTTCATTTGTCATGATGCAAAAACTATCTATCTTCCGACCAAAGGAGGCAGAATCTTCCAAAAGGCGACAGAGTTTGCATTTAAAGCAGCTGTCTAATACGAGACACCAGTGCCAAGAATCTGTGTGGGTCTAGCACATTAAAAGCACACATAACAACACCCACCCACCCCTCAGCATCCACCGAATTCCTTTGTGTGTATGTTGTGTGTGTCATGTATGAGTGTATGACATTGAGAGGCTAAGCAGTGCTTTGCAAACAGACAGGCCTGAACGAGTAAACAGGTGCTGCTGGAGCAGCTGAGGATGAGGACATGGGGCGTCTCCACAGAGCCCGATCAAAGCGATGCTGTCTCAGCCGCCAGTCATACCGGCAACTTGATTTATGTCAGTGTGTCGGAGAAGTTTATGACTGCTTGCAAAGGCAGCACACAAACTGAAGGTACACAGACTCATCCACGCCTCCAATTGCAACAACACGGCTCAGAGACGAAGGTGTAGTCATCCACTGACACAGGAGCATTGTTTGAAGGTTTTGACTGATGATGATGTATCTTTCTCAAATCAGGCTTTGACTTGCAGGGACTTAATTGTTCTGTTATCTCAACTTTATGTTTTTTAATACCGCTTGATTCCATAAAGACACTTAACATCAGCTCAATTACAGAGTGTGAAAAGCTGAAAATCCTGGCTCGCTGGCGAACCAGTTAGATTAAATTAAATTCAAGTCATTATCAAAGGTTTGATGCCGTTTCAACAACCCTGCTCACGAGCAGAAGCTTCTTATTGTCAACACATCACGAGCCAGCACGGACGCTGCAGCCTCCGTCATGGCACGGCGGAAAGAATGAGAGGCAGGAAGTGGGATGAGCAGCCGGGTGACGGCATTCGTCCCGGTGGAGTTTGGAGGTACGTGTGTCTGAGACTCATCAGCCTCTCGTCACATGGTCGGTGTGGGATTCCCCCGCTTGGTCAAATAAAGCATTTCATCGCCCAGAAACAACATGTAAGGATCAGATGGAGGATGTTTCACTCTGCTGAGAGACACTTTTGGCTTTATAGCCTGTGGTCTGATGAAATAAGATCTATACTTTTAAAGCCTAAATCCTGCAACACATACAGTTGAGTGTGATCCCCCCCCCAAAAAAAAAAAACCTTTCTTTCTTGCCAGCACACTTTGCCCTTGCTCTGAGCAAGATTTTTCCCTTTGAAGCGCAGAGAAGAGGAGAAGTGAAGGCTGTTTGGCTGAAGAAGCCCTGGAGGGGGGTGGTAACTGTCATTTATATTTACAGCCTTCCCAGACACCTCGGGGGCTGTTATCCAGGTGGCCTCTGTTGAAGCTCTCAGAAGCACTCACACCTTTTTTCACAACTCAGAGTATCAATAGACACTGGCTGACTTTGATTCAGCCACATAGAGGTTGTGAGTCATGAGCTTTTTTGACTGTTGAAACGGGTTGGGTTGATGCTGGAACTTGAATGCCCTCGGGGATTAAGTATTACTACACTTCTGAAACTTTATTCGACCAGAGAGGACTCTCACAGGTTATAAACTCTCAAAAAAAGATTTGAAGGTAAGGTGTGTAAAGGATCCTATAAAACTGCATATTCTCCCCCCGTATCCGAAAGTACAACCTCGTGCTTTACTTGTTACATTGACTTCTGACAATCTATTCATATTTCTATATGTCTCTTATACGGTTCACATACTTGTACATATACAATGACTCTAAGTATCCATGTTTTCCTGTTGCTCTGACAGCCCTGTCAAGACAAAAGTCAATTGGCCTTGCTCAGATTCAAGACCAGACATGCATATCTCTCCCTCTCTCTCCCTATCGCTCTCTCTCTTTCTCTCTTTGCACCTAAAAATCTGTTGACAGGGTAAAGGACCGTTTAACGTCAAACATCTCAGGATACCACACAATGTATTTTCAGTTTGCCTGTGCTTTGGAAAACGACTTCAGTCAATATGTAACAACTTCAAATCCAGGCCAGATGTGTCTTTAGAAATGTCACCATGCCCCGGCTGATAAGGAGAGACACGATGACAGATATCCTGTATTTTGGTTTGCAGCGATCCTGGTTTTCAAAGTCAGCCCCCTCCAAACAGTCTAATCCTGTCCTGAATGAGAGCTGGATTATTGTATAGCTCCATCATGGGTATGCACCGAAACACGCAAGAGAGAGAGATGAGGAGAAAGGAAGAAAGAGAAAATTAAGTTTTATATTCACTTATGAATGTGAAGAATTATACACAGGGTTATAAAAGCACCCAGTTTAAATGCAGAAAGGGATATAAAGAAATCATTAACAGGTAATCAAAATTGATATTTAACTTAAAATATAAGACATTCTGGTCACATAATTTACCCTTTTTTTTTTTTACCTGACAGTACCACTTTCAATTTTCAAACTTAATTCTTGATAAAACACCAATAGATCGCAAAAATCCAAGCATTTAACCAAAACTAAAAAAATGTAAAAATGTATAATCTGCTTGTTTTTTTTCTCTGTGAAGCAAATATGTTAAAATGGGAATAGAGATGGTACTGTTAATACTTTGGGTTGTCTTGTGTACCAGTGAATTTCTGCAATGTCAGGTAAAATTGTCATCTTT
Organism: Pleuronectes platessa; assembly: GCF_947347685.1. Classification (NCBI taxonomy): domain Eukaryota; kingdom Metazoa; phylum Chordata; class Actinopteri; order Pleuronectiformes; family Pleuronectidae; genus Pleuronectes; species Pleuronectes platessa. The sequence goes on from NC_070629.1 coordinate 10,849,775, forward strand.
TATGAGATGTAAAAGGTTTCCAGAGACGTGTGAGTGCAACGTTTATGACACGATCTGCTCATACAACCAGTCAGTTATTATCATAGTATTTATATTAAAATGTTTGTCTTTCTCACTTTTGGTTATACAATGTTGTTTAAATCAATTCTTTCTAAAGACGAATAATTCTAAATCCAGTTCCAACATACCTGTACATTCCCAACTCAAGCTCACTGAAGTGGATTTGTGTGTTGTACAAGAATTACTGCTGCACACTGTCAGCATATAATGACAAAGGTTGTTACTGAATTAAAACATCTTAACGCAGCTGGACGAGGATGGAGACACAATCCAGTAGAGATAATAACAACACAGTTGCAATACACAAGTCCGACTTTACAAACATTTAAAACTAGAACGTTTTATTAATTTTTCTATAAAATCTCTGCTTTCTCTTTTTTTCCAGAAATATATACAAACGTTCTCTTGTGCTATAAAACAGCAAAGAAAAAAACAATGAAAACTCAACAGTGTGTACAAATAACTTTTTTCTGTGATGAGTGCTTAATAAATTGATGGTGTGGATTTGCCTCACAATGGAGTTTGTAAGGTCTCGAGCGCTTGTCAGCAGCTGCTCTCACTTCAGTTCAAACATGTGTGACACTGCCTCAGTTTGAATTAAAAAGCCTCCAAGCACAACACTCTCTCGGCTGTGTCTCTCTGACCATTTGCCTCCATTGTCTGCGGGGTTCTTGCATTGTCTGTAATCTGTCACTAACAGTACAAGTGTCTTTTTTGTTATGCCTGTAAGGAAAACACCTATTGCACATTATTCAAGTTACCCCGTGGCCGTCCAAATGGTTTATTCCACTCTTTTTTGTCTTGGGAACAATACAATTTTTTTTTCCACAACCAAGTTCCTCAATAGGATAAGTGAATCCAGGAGTAGCAGATTTTTCCTCAAACAAAGGCAGCTCTTGTTGCATGAGATGGCTCAAGATACAAACAAAACCCACATTGCATTATCTATAACAGAGTCTGCATAAATAAAACACGAACCTTGATTCTTGTGATGGCACTCTGATTACAAAGTCTCATTTAGATAAGGGCTTTACACATATTTTTGGGGTATATACAAGGAGAGCCAGCTCATACACATGTTGGAGGAGGCCGTGTGGGCTCATACTTAGTGCTGGGCCCTTTGAGAGATGGGTGAGGTTTGATGTAAGGCCTGCTGCTGGTGAACACACTGGCAGCCTTTCTCCTCGTCCTCTTCTTCAGCTTCCTGCTGAACACATTCTGCCACGACTGCAGTGTCTTTGACGTCCAGATCCACATGCCGCTGGTGATGCCCACCACCAGCAGCATGAAGATCTTCACCATGAAGATCTCGATGGCGGGGATGGAAGTCTTCATGACACACTCAGCCGACTCCGGCCCGCCGCCGTCCACACACTTCTGCTCCACTGCCAGGATGCGCCAGTAGTCCATGTTGAGCCTCTCGTAGAAGTAGCAGGCGATGACGCAGGTGGCGGGGACAGTGTAGAGCACGGAGAAGACCCCGATGCGAACCATCAGCTTCTCCAGCTTGTCCGTGTTTTCTCCCTCTGTTTTCATTATCTTACGGATGTGGAAAAGGGCAACAAAGCCCGACAGCAGGAAAGAAGTGCCAATGATAAGATAGCAGGAGAGAGGAATTAGCACAAAGCCGGTGAGAGCTTTGACATCCATGCTGCCCACGTAGCAGATGCCTGTCAGCTCGTCCCCTGCCACCTTCCTCATCACCAGGATCATGATGGTCTTCACAGCCGGGATGGCCCACGCCGCCAGGTGGAAGTAGCTGCTGTTGGCCTCGATGGCCTCATGACCCCACTTCTTCCCCGCAGCCAGGAACCATGTGAGGGTCAGGATAACCCACCAGAGGGAGCTGGCCATGCCAAAATAATACAGGATGAGGAACACAATAGTGCAGCCGGTGCTCTCCAGACCCTCCTGGATAACATATTGCACCCCATTGTCTCTGTCACAGGCTATTCTGTCAGCGCCCACAAAAAGTCGGATGAGGTAGCCCACAGAGTAAACACAGTAGGACATGGAGAGGAAGATGATCGGCCTCTCTGGGTATTTGAATCTCTGAGGGTCTATGAGGAACGTGAGCACAGTGAAGGCACTGGAGACAAAGCAGAGGATAGACCAGATGGCAACCCACACCAGAGAGAACTGCTTGTCTCCCTGACTCCAGTATACGTCCACTTTGGGGTAGCATTTGGGGGCACAGGACTCGCTCTTCTCCACAAAGTGGAACTTGCCTTGGTTGCTGCACGTCCGCTTGCTGCTGCTGTCTTTCAGGTGCAGGTCGTGGCCGCCCAGAGGCCGCTGTGGCCTGTAGTCTGGGGGCTGGGTGTGGGAGACTTTGGGGGGCTCGTCTGAGCCGTTGTTGGGCGCCTCCATGCAGAGGTTGTTTGGGTCATTTTTGGTCGGCAGCCGGGAGCAGTCCAGAGAGTCGGGCCACGGGAACTTAAACTGTGTTAAGATGGGCGAGCATTTTAACTTCACCTGCTCACACATAACTCTACACGCTGGGATGGGGTTGGAAACCTGCTCCGTGCACATGGGAGCGTACAGCGAGCACAGGAAAAATTTGAGATGACTGTGGCATCCAAACTGTATCAGTGTTGCAAACTCCTGCAGCTTTATCGCTGCCTCTTTTTGGTCATCGTGGCCCATGAGATTTGGCATGCGAGTCATATTGTAGCCAATGTCTTTACACTGGGGGATGTTGATGTGTTGACATCTCCCCTCTCCTGACCAGTCCGGGTCTATGGAGCTGATAGCTGAAGCTCCACTGCTCCACAGGACCAGCAGCGCATACACGAGGCTCAGTTTGGCACATGCACGCATCCTCCCGTCTTGTTTTAATGAAGAAAACGACAGGACGTCCATCACTACCGCAGCACACGTTTCTCTCATTGAAAAGTCTGTGATGAATCCAGGCTGGGTGTCGGTGCGTCGGGTGGATCAGTGTGGGAGAACTTACACAACTATCTGTAGGGAGATCGCTTTCTCATTTTAGGCGTGGAGAGTTTAATGAGAACATATTTCCCGCGATGGTCCGCGGACGCTTTCTCGCTGGAAGTATCGTGCGCACAGGTCCATGCTTCCCGAGCGCAAGTGTTGGAGCGGGACTTGCTCAGTGTCCCGCAGCACACGACTCAGTCTGCTGGGGTTCAAATAGAAGAGCTGGGTCTCTCAGACTTGTCTCTCACTGGTTCCCTGAAGATCCGCTCACCAGTCCTCGCATTTTAATGTCACTTTTCCCTGCGCAGCAAAGCGATGTGTAGGTCCGTGCGACAACTTGGAGAAAAAAAAAAAAAAATAGTCCTTTGCGCGGCAGCTCCTTTACGCAGAGATGTGTCCTCGCCGGGATCCCGACACAACTAAGCTGCAAAATAAATACATGAAACTAAACGTGTCCCAGAACAAGCCGGATTATGCTCCTCCCGTCACACAGCGGCGGCCAACGGGTGCGTCTGGTTTGGTGGCAGCGCTCGTCTGAGCTGGTCGGAGGCTCCGTCCCGGTCTAACCTGCCAAGAGATCCGCCTTCAAAGACACAGCTACTTTACATGAGAATGATGACACTGACACGCGGATTATTCTCGAGTCGTGCGGAACAGCTTGTTCATTATAGCGGGTTCACAGGCTCTCAGCGAACTCCCCTCGGCCCGTCTCTGTCGCTCTGTTTGCGCCCGGACACAAGATTCACAACTACGACAACACATTTCGTGACTATTACAAAATGCTGCGCGATACTCGGGACAAACACGAGGCTCCAGACGCAGCACACACCAAACATACATGGAACAGTCTGTGGCTGGACAAGTTTGTACACCCCCCTTCAAACTTTTAAGATGCGAGTCCTCTTCAGAATAGTTAACATATTTGCAGTTTTCGTGCCAAAACTCAACGAGAAATCTCTGTAAATATGTGCGTGTTGATGTAAAAGTTGCTCTTGTACCTATTTTGGACAACTGGCTGCAATGAATTGATTAAGGTTTTGTACTTCAAATTCTGCTGTCAAACAAAAATGAGAAAAAGTTCCCCCATAACTGCACAAGCAAAGAAAGTTAAAAATATGAAAACAAAGTACACAAATTTCAGAGCTTTACTTAAGTACTATACATAAAGAGCTATATTAAATTTCCATCAGCGACATAAACATCTTTCTGGAATCAGCCACAGTGATTTTCAGGAGTAAAAAGATTGTTATATGATTTTCATAGAGCAGAGCTTTAAATGCCAGCAGAATGCATGAATGATGTTGTATTTGTGGATTTCCCCCCTACATTGTATTCAATGTACAGGGTTTATAAACGAGACAGACCTACTGTGAAATATGCACATGGGTTTTTATCTGAATTCAGCCCAGATGAATTATTCATTCCTCAGTAGTCGATTCAAGGCAAGTTTGCAAACCGCACACAATAATAATGTTCACACATACACAAACAAAACAACAGTGGACACAAGAAACAATGGTCTTTCTGGTGAAAGAGACATGTGAGTCAATTTGTCAGTGTGTGGACTGCATGAAACTTCCCCCAGGCGTTTTTGAAAGCACCAGGGCAAACCACTCATGGGGGATATTTGTTTCCCAGTTTAGAATCTGTTTATAATGTAGCAGTGTGGGAATCTGTGTGTTGTGGCCGCAGCGTTCTTTGTGCCAAATTCAACAACACCTTGCATTCATTTATTCTTTCTCAGTGATGGATATAATCCAGCGAACAAATAAGGAGGATCGATGACTTTTTAAATGTCAGCCCAAAGTGTCGACATAATTCTATTGTTGAGAGTGAGCTTGCAAAAATAAATCAGCGGCAGCTCAGCCTTTCATTCCAGTGACATGTGTAATCACACCATTCGTTCAGGAAATTTTAAGTTCACACTGGGATAATAATTTATCTAGATCTACATTCACAACGATTTAAATGCACCTTTGTGCCTTATCATGGATATTTATGTGCCCTTTCTCCCGACCACAAACTCTAATGAAACCCTTTCTAAAGTTTGCTCCACAGGGACAGGCAACGTGGCCTTGCAGACATCGCACAGGAAATAGTTTTTCCATTGTTAACATCTAAACAAGCTTACATTTCAATGGACATTTTGGCAAATGTTTGTCGGGGATCTTCTGCAGAAAAAATATTCCCACATGTGAAGTTATGTCATGGGGCTATTGGGTAGTTGTGGCTCAGGAGTTGGAGCGGGTCGCCCACTAGCCAGAAGGTCGGTGGTTCGATCCCAGGCTCCTCCATTTCACATTACAAAATGTCCTTGGGAAAGACTCTGAACCCCAAAATGCCCCTGATGGCTGTGTTTGAGTGATGTGTGATAGAGCAACTGCTGCACAAACCTGCAGCGTACGAATGTGTGTGATAATGGGTGAATGTAAAGTGCTTTGAATAGTCATCAAGACAAGGCACGTTCTATTTAAATACAGACCATTTACCATTATTGGCGCAGGAAGATATTTCTAATTAAAAATAATGAACTAATCATAAAGCACTTTGTCCAAATCAGTTGCTATTCTCATGGGAATAACAGACTAATCTTTTTTGTAGCTTGTTATATTGCAAACTGAATCAATGGCCTCTGGTGAAGTAGAGTTTTTTGCATCTTCATCTCAGGTCATTGTGCGTTCCCCTCTCCCTCTCCAAGGGCACCATCTCCCCATGAGGACAGATGTTATGCCATACACTCACTGCCCTGTTAGCTCTGTGATAAAGTGTCTAGAGTGTATCCGGTCTCCTGCATGGGGCTGGCTCCAGCCTCCTTGTGACCCAGAACAGAATGACTGGTTTAGAAAATGAATGGATGGATGTGCTTTTATCAGCCTGCATGTTAAAGTGAAACACAGCACTACCAGTGTCACAGCCCGTTATAAAATGAACCAAACACAACGTGTCAACACAAAGAGTGCAGTAGTAAATGGCATCAGTAAACCCATGATGCATTGTTGTTAGAGCGAGTAAGAACTCCATCATGGTTTTATATCATCAGCCCGTTCAGGGAGGAGCAGGGTGGCATGTAATACTATGAGACGAATAGGTTATGAGGCCTTTTGCCTTTTTTATGTGTACGTGTGTGAGAGAGATCCTCCAGACCTCACTCACATTACCTTGTAAAAAGTAAGATTTATGCCGAGGCCCATGTCATGGTCTCCATCAAGGCTGAAATACTGATCACAAGTAAACAGCAGTGCTTTTAGAGCATTTAACAAGAGTCACTAAAAGTGCTTTTGGAGGTATTACTGAAATGTGTCTGTGCAAGATGAGAAACCTGGCACCAGCGTGCATAAATGGTTTAAGCACAGCATATCTTAGTGAGGGCATTTCAGCTGTTAGCGCTCAGTGTGTGGAGCAGCAGCATAAATATAGGGTATGAATACACTTATGAACACAATACACTCCTCCTATGCAGCTCAGGTTTCACTTATCCAGCTGTTAACGTTTGAAGGGGTTTTGGTCAGAACATATACATACATAGAAAACATTTACGTAAACACACACACACATACACACACACACACACACATACACACATATATATTTTGGGATATTCATAATGGTATGCAAACTATTTTCCTTTGTCCCAAAAACTGCATGCATCTTCGATAGTGTGACCTCTCACTCACAAAGACAAGGACAACAGCTGACATGCCTGCTCTGTCCCCCCCCCCCCCCCCTCTCCACTTACACGTTTATTATGTCGCTGATGTGTAGAGGAGATGACAAAAACAGACGGTTAGCTTTAATGTGAAGAAGAAGAATGTAATATCAATGCTTTGCCCCAGCCGGGCCCAGCTCTGCGTTCCATTCACTGATCATCCATCTATGAGAAACCCTGTCTGGCGTGTTTTAAAGCAAACAACTGACCTTATTATGGCTGCCTTTGGTGTAATGAAACTGACAAGATAATTTTGTCACACAGTCTAAAAAGAAGACACAGTCGTCTAGCTTGTGGTAATTCATCGGCTTTGTTCTGTTCTTGCTCCTGTCTTGCCTCCTGCCTCCTTCTCTTTCATGATTGTTTTGCTGGTCATGATGATATCTCTTTGAAAATGAGAAGAAAAGAGAAGGAGAGAGGAATCAGGCCTGTTCACTCTTTAGCATCCACGGCCTCAGCAGCGACTACTGTTCCTTTTATGTTCTTTTTCTGTCTCCCACCCTCTTTTCCATATACACCCCTTACACTCGGCTCATTCCTTCTGACACACGTGCAAAATGTGCACACACACACACACACACACACACACACTCACTCATTTTATCTCATCTTTGCAAGCACAACAGTGTGACGAAGAAAAGCAGCGCAGCTCCATCTCTGAAAAATCAGCAACTGTGAGATAATTCTGTAACTAATAAAGTGAAAGGAGGGGGGGCCCTTTGATGACTGAAGCTGAAAAGATATTTTATTTTTTGTGTGTGGGATTTGAGATGTGTGATTCTATGGAGCGAGCTGGCTCCCCTGCTGTTAGGCTCTGGCTGGAAGCTGGCCCCCTCTGGCTAATGTTATGGAGAATCGGAGGAATTTTATGGCTGTCTTTTCCCTCAGCCCCCTTTTTTTCTTTTGTTCCCCTTTGAAGAATGACTTTAGACATTTTATTTACATATTTAACCATGGATGAAAGAAGTGAAGGGTGAGGAAACAAAGCTCCTCGGGTTCTTCAGGGAATTTTGATCAGTAAAAATGAATTGAAGCCAATACATTTTTGTTTGCAGCGCCTGAAATTAAATGGGTATCAAACGCAGCACTGTGATGGTGACATTTCCGAAATTGACGGCATCTCTTCTTTGACGGGGATAATAAGATCTTCCTACACCAACGCTGTATCCCTAAGAATAATAACGGTAGTATTTCTCCTAATTGCTGACGTTTGATGACTGGCATGCTGTCCCGACATGTGAGGTATGCTATAGGAGAGATGGGGGGACGTTTTGGACATGTTTGGCATTGTTGCTGGCGCTGAAAGGGCATGTTGATTAAACGTACGGGTGGGGTAGGGCTATAATCTTCTTAACCAAGGCCCTCCTCTTCTCTTTCAGGGGGCACAATGAGAAGAAACAACACACTCAGTTGGAGGTGAGACTATTTGTCCGCATGCCCTGCACATTGTCCGGGGATCCTGTTCTCCCTCCTGATTGCATGCGTTCGGCATTTAGCTCAGGATGATCCTATTTATCAACATAATCTGTTATTTTCATCTTATTGCCTCTCTTTAGTTTGTGAAGAGGTTGGTGCCAAAAACCAAAAGCAGGGACGGAAAGGCTATTGCATCTCTACACAGACAGCAAAGAATCCCTGTTGAAAAAAAAGATGAGATTTCCTTTTCAACTGCTCACATAGATAATTTCTTACATCTTTAATAAGAGCACCAGTTCTCATAAAGGGTCAGACGTTTTGAGGAAACGCATATGAATCAAGCAATTAATTATTAAAGGGCCCTGTCAACATCAAAGCCCGCAGTATTCTTCCCTCATATGGTTTAAATAGTTCAATGAATAACTTATTAATGAGGACTAATTTCTCTGTCTCTTCTTTTCACTTTGCTCCATTAAAGTCAGCTTTGTTTCTCTGCTGCTATCATGTGAAGTGTCCCATCTGTCAAAGGTTAACCCTCCGACCTCATTCATCGTGTATTGTGGTCGATAGGAAGAAGTTGCTGTGTTTTGTGACCTTTGTAAGTGTTTATACTGTAGATTAGTATAATTATATGGATGGCGGAGCTTTATAAGACTGGGAAAACCGTCAATCTGCAGTAAGCAGTGTTGTAATGAATTTTGTTTGTTATGAAGCCCAATAACATCTGGGCAGAGGCTGCTTTGAAACAGCAATATTAGTTTAGTGGGGTGTTCTTACATCATTCTCTTTCATGTGGTGGTCGTTTAACAGCGGAGAGAGAAGAAGGAGGGGAGGAAGAAGCGGGGAAGGGGGCGTGGGCTGCTGCGGTTCAGCAGAGTGAGACGGAGCGAGGAACCAAAACAGTCAACAGCTTTGAAAATGCATTTTTTTGTTTCTGAAAGGCTCGTCACACTTCGGTGGAGGACGTTTGCAGGATTGTTTGACTTTTCTGCAGAGTTCTTGAAATAACATGAGAGTGATTAGTGGACTTTACAGATGAAGGAGGTGGAAGCAAAAATCCAAATGGAGTAAACATTTAATTGCCTGCGTCGGTGAAGGATACTGATGGTAATATTATTACCCAGGGTCCTTGTGGGGGCACTTGAGTGTGAATTGCTAATCAGGAAGGCCTTCTCTGGCCTAATCCCTCTTTGAGTGGCCGGCCTGGTATCAGCGCGTCTTGGGAGACTCCCCACTGCTTCTGGCTCTGGAGGCTCCATTCAATTGTGCAGCCCTCCTGTCCCATTCCCACAGTCCCCTCACACTGTGCAGCGCAGCCATGCATGCGCACACACACACACACACACGCGCACACAGAGACATGTGCACGCACCCACACAGCACACATCCTCCTCTAACCAAATTAGATTAGACCCTTCCCTTTCTCCCCAGCAAGGCGCTGGTCTTTTCTCTGCCAGATCATTTATTCTAACTCTTTTGTCTCTGCTTTATAAAAGAGAAACAAATTCCCAAACAACTCCCCTCCTAAGAATGCACTGGTTTGGCGAAAAAAAAAAGATGAAGGAAGTGCAGACATCTTTAGCAGACCTGGGTTGATGTTATAATATCGCCATCCTTTTGGTGTGCCAGCCCTAATGATGTGAGGGGAAGGGGAGAGGTGTGGCAGTGTGGTTGGCGGAGCAGTGAGAACAACGCCAGCTGCGCATCGGTTCAACCTGTTACCCCACAACAATCCGTGTTTCTGTCAGCAACACTAAGGATCTCTTTATTGTGGCCCCTCACCAACATTGTCCAACGTTTGCTCTGGTTGGCCGAAAATCCTCCCTGACCAGAATAGATAAAGCGCAGTCGGCAAACTTGCCTGCGTGAGCTGTGCACCATTGTGTCAAAGTCCTGTAGTATTACTTGTTTTGATTCCTTGCATCTTTATTCCTTGTAAACCAGTATTGGACACTGACGCATATATATAGGCAAAATAAAGGCCTCAGTTGAAAGGGTCTTTTGTAAGAAAGCCCTGGTGGAGGCTTTCTCCTCCTGGTTCAATGTGCAGCCGAGCTTTCCCAAAAGCAGCAAATTGAGATCAAAGCAAAATTAAAGCTGACTCGTTCAAAGCAAGATAAAAATGTGTGAGCCTGCAGCGATATTTTCTCTATTGATTTCCTCCTTTGCTTGCACTCCGTGGGACTGCGCTGGCTGTGCTGTGCTCAGCGCCAGCGATGGAGACTGTGAGGCTGCTGCAGGAAGAAAGGAAATGACTATCGATACAGACAGCAAAATACTGTAATAATGATCCGGGATAAACGGATTTCACAGAGCGCTTGAGATCTAAGTGATTGGGTAACTTCTCATTCCCGTCCAAATCTGTTTTCACTTTTGCAGCACGACACACGGAAGAATAATGAGAGAACATCTAATGGCAAGCATCGGAGGGGCATGACGAGCGAGCATGGGAACGGTGTTGTCTGGTGCTGTTATTAGCTCTGATTCTCTGGACAGGAGAAGGCATGTAGTCTTGTTATTGTCTTCTCCTCCGCAGCATTAGTCTCTTTTAAGGAACCACATGTGGAGTCTATATCTCTATAGTCTATAAGTTTATTTAGATTCGCAAGGAGACTGAAGAGCGTCTTTCACCGGCCATTTCTCTTTTGTATTTGCTTTTATGTTCAGTGCAGTCACAGAGAATGAGGCACAGATGATGTTTTTGTCAGCGCTGCTCAGCAGATAGCTGCGCGCTGGAAAGGTTACAGCTTTAATTAGAGAGCTGGAGGACGACATGTTCCAGTAATAACACAACAGCAAACAAAATTCTTCTCTTTGTAATGACGGGCGCAAATCTAGGTAATTATGGGTAATTTACTTTACGCTCTACCTGTACTGCAGGTTGTCAGCAAGGTGTGAAGGGATGAGTGAAGGTGCGTTTGAAGTGCTGGGCAGGATTGACAAGCCTTAGAGTGAAACCTGAACAGGTATGAAGACAAGCTGAAACAATCAGTGTGTGCAGACGCCGCGGAGCAGGAGTGTGTCTCTCTCTCGGCTGTATAGTTCTCCTCATGTTGGATCTTTCCAGTTTTGCGCATCAAACTTTATCTGAAAGCACATGTGACAAAGATGTCGGAAAGCCGGGAAATCATAAATATCTATCAGCCAATAAAGGATGTGCCAACAACTAACTGTATCTCCGCATTTGCCCTGCTCCCTTCACCTCTCCGTCGAGAGGTGCAACACCTGGGCGAGCTGAAAGGAACATGAGTCAGGCTGAGGAAAATGTCTTTTAATCTGTTTCAGATATTGTTTCATAGCTGTAAGCAGTCTTAGCTCATCTATGAAGCTTCCTCCGGATCACCATATCCGTAGGCATTCCTCGGGCTCAGATATCAAAACAGCACTAAATAACCTGTCATCCTCCCTCCACCGAACAGACGTCGCTGCGTGATCGTGCTTGTGGACATTTTTTGATGGGAAAATTTGCCCTTACAAATATTCGACCTCTAAAGGTTAAAGGTCAGGACATTCTAGTGCAATTTAAGGACGAAACAAAAGCGGTGTAATGATTTTTAAAAGTTGACTCAGTTAGTGAATTGTGAAATGATAAAACCGTTTTAATTTCTTGTACATAACCTTGGATGTAACCTAGTTATGAAAAGTGCCGTGGGCTGTTTTCCTCCTCTCTCGCACTCTGAGCAAGTGTAATAGCTGTTTGACTTTTACACATTTGGTGTTCAAAAAAAGTCCCGCACACTGATATCAGACTTAACACCGAGTGATTTCCATTCCACATCAGTGACTCGCCGCCTCCTGAGTGATCGACCGGGGAACCTGTGACAAATCCAGCACTGTCAGAAGTGCGTAAGCCACTGTGACAGTCAGTCAAACGTCGTCCTGCTCCGAGCTGTTTGACACGGAAGTCTTATACATTCTGTTTGATAGGCCTCAGGTTTATCTCCAAAGTATACAGGTGTCTTTGTGGAGGGGCTGTTTTTCTTTGTGTGATTAAACAACCCAGGAAACAACATGAGTTCATCTATCTATCACACATGCAAACATACATATGCAGCTTTTTCTGTTTCATAGCTGCAGACAATAACTGGGACTGCTTTTGGTCCTGGGAGAGGATTGTGTGGAGGTCTTAGAAGAGGGATTTGAGAGCGGTTTGATTGGTGGCAGCTCTGATAAGAAGACGGTGAAAGAGAGAAAAGGGAGTACAAAGATGTTCGGAGATGGCTGCTGGATGTCGACTAGTGGAGGCCGGGTCTGAGCTCTTAAGCTCGTTATTAAAAGCATTCATGGCCTAAAGCTTAGAGCAGATCTCTCTCTGCCTTTAAGAGTCATTATAATTTCATTTAAAACGAGGTATTCAATCACAAACAATTGTCAAGAAGAATTTAAGTGAAATATTGACCTCGGCTCATTTGCACCTTTTAGGGAAACGTTCACATTTATAGGACATTTTTAAAACAAAGTCTGACTGTTTGGAAAAATACCTCATTCACTTTCTTGCTGAGGAAATTGATATAACTGTCATATCTGCCAGGTAAATATAAGTCTGCGGTCAGAAACAGCTTAAGGGCAAATTGAAACTACCAGTGCCTCCCTTTTTCCAGTCTCTATCATATGCTAAACTAACCTCACCTATATTTACCATATAAACACCCAAGAGTGGTATCTACACATCTAAGTCTTGGCAAGAAAGTGAATAAGCGCGTTTGCCAAAATTTAAATTCCCTTAAAAACCTAATATGTAAGAATTCATTATTAAAATGTCTAAAAACAACTCAACCTATGTTATATATTTTGTTGACTTGTGAATCTTCAATATCCAAAATGACATGCCATTTCATTTTCGTCGCCTTTTAATTGTGTCATTTTCACTTTATATGGGCATTTGTGCGTCTGTTCTATAACTTCTGTGAGGAAAGCAGTCAGCTCTTTTTCTTTCCGCTGTTTGTGTTTGTCACTTGTAATGGATCATGGTTATACTGCCATGAATCAAATTGTAATACAATCCTCACACGTATTGTTGTTTTGAACCTAAATTGTGTCAGGTAACTTTTCATTGGCACACTGACATCTCCCATGATCCCATGCTGCTTCACAGCGTCATCAAACCACGTCTTTGGTTACTGCCCCCTAGTGGCCGGAGTTACATATTGTATATTGAAGCTGAAGCTAGCTGGCAAACTTCATACCAACGTATGTCTGTAAATGGTTTAATATTTAATATTTCATAATCATGTGTTTGAAGTGAACACTATTTTTCCTTTTTAGCTGTGTCTCAATTCCGGGGCACGAATAGACTGTCCCCATACGAACGCTGCTCCAAATGCAGCAGACAAATGCGCCCTTCCACCCTCAAGCAATGGATGCTCCATAAGGTCTACCTTACCGGCCCAACCTATCCCATGATTCATTGCGCTTCTATGACAAACTGTTTTTCAAAGAGGTAATGGCGGCAGCAAGCAAGGTGAAAACGTCAGAAGAATTTTTTTTTAATGTAAGTTCTCAACCTACACGTACACGTTAAAAATCACTTTTCAGCATAGAACTTTTTTGTCTGTAGTTCTGTTGCTAGACGATGGTTGTAATGGCGGGACAAGTTGATGATGCAATAATTTCAGTTGGGCCAACGTGGTCTACGTGTTCCAATTGGAATGTGTGCAAATGAACATTACTCTATAGCTGAGTTCAGTCTGTCTATCTTCTGTGACACCAACTAATAAATCCTTCTGTAATATTTACCAGGTGTTACTTCAATGACGACGAGGTTCTGTGAGAACGTCACTGACAGCTTGTCTTTCTCAGGGTTGACTCAGATTATTATTCTGTTCTCTTTGCAGATGTTGAGAAGATGTACGCCTTCTTTCACTTGAGAGGAAGACCAAGTGGAGGTTAAACAAAACCTTTGGTGCTTCTAAGTGCCGTGTTGAGTGTCAAGTGCTGTTGACAGTGTGGGTTCAGAGTCAGCAGACTGTTAGCTGTCTAAACAGGCGAACAGCGGCCGGCCCACTGTAGTTCAAACAGGTCAGCGGGGGTGAAAGACAACACCGGCTGTCCTCTGGGAGCTGACACAACCAGCGATCGCCCTAAAGAATAGGACGTGCTGTCACCACCATCTCTCTCTCTCAGTTTGGACAAACAACGGCTGCCTCTCCAGGAGTCTGTTTCTCCCTATCTCTCACCTCCTCTCCCTCTGTGGGTTTTGACAGAGAGGCCGGTGTTTCGGGTTCAGGACGTTTCCATTAGCACCCTTAGGTGAAGCCCTTTCATCCAGCCGTTTGAGTCCTTGTGATCTGACCACGGTCGGGTTGTTAGCCTGCCGCTGTGATGATGTCAAAGCAGACACACCTGACAACACTGGGAGGAACTCCTTGGTTCAGCAAAAAGACAATAACAAAAACTGTTTGCTCCGCTGTCTGGAGGTGTTTGTTTACGTCTATTGACATTTGGCTCACTGCCTACATCTGATATGTGTAAGAAATACCTGCCCTGAACAAATATCCTTCCTGAGAACACTACAGTTTGTTGTGAGGTGTGTTAGTTGTTTTCGCTAAAACATGAGGAAAGCATTTCCTATTGTGGGGTATTTCTTATCCTTGCATGCATTTTATTCTATAATGTTTTGGCAGTCATGGTCAAGAGTTTATGAGTAGTCAGAATTAAAGTCTTCTCCTTGCTAGCTAATGTTCACCTATCCACTGTTGGACATTTCTCTCAGTGGTTTTACTGAAAAGTATCAATTCTTTTCCTTGGCTTTACCATCTATATTCATACATTGAATTAATTCTAATTAAAAACTTAAATTATGGACTGTGCATATATTTTTTTTAAATGACTCCTCCACAAAAATTAAGCCTTAAGGCCGGCGCATGCTTCGGCGTTTTCACGGGCCCGCAAGCGCAAGAGCCCTTCCGGGCCCCTTACGTGCTTATGTATCTCTTCTTATGTGCTCACGTGCGTCGCCCAATTTTTCTAACTATACGACAAAGCGACGCAAGCCTCACGCAGCCGGCAAGGCTTGTGATTGGTCTGCTTACTACATCCCGTCCGGAGTCTAGTTTCCGGTTTCATGCCCCATAATATCGTCAGAAATCACGGAAGATTTAGAAGAACGAATAAGTGTCTCGATCACCACCTGGTGGCTGGCTGCAGTATAGCTCATCATTTTGCATCTTCCGTGTTTGTGGATGGGACAAAGACGAAAATGAAAAGTCCAAGTCACATATATTTTTATCACAGTCATTTTAATTAGCTCGTTTAACACTGATGTTTGTTTTTGTGGTTTTAGTTTCGTTGTATAAGAAATTAGATGCTTATAAATATGGGGTGAAATGTCTTGATTGACAGCTGAGACTACATTACATTTGAAGGTTTGAAGTGGAATTATTATTTCATTGAGCAATCTTCTTCTCTATTGGTTTAATGGCCCACAACATAAAAACCAGCTCTCACTGTTGATCTCAAATGCACCCAACTCCTATCAATCATTAACAGTAGTTGATGGCTAAAATTAGGTCAAAAATTGAATGGAAACCTTGATTATGATAAAAACTATGATATGATCTTTCCAACTTTGTTACCACAATCCACAGTCTGTGATTACAGATGCCCCTGAACTGGATGTGGCACCTCAACTTGCCCCTATCATTTTTTTTGCGATATAATTTTTGCGACGTATTAAATAAACATCTAGAACAACAAGAATTGGCTTAATAGCTAAGTTTCAGGTTTGGATTTCACCATGATTGTGATAGAGTTTTTCTTGAAGTTGGGGTTTAGCTGCGGCTCTCTATGGTCACATGCGGTTATCAAAGAGCTACAGTATAAATGGATTAACTATCTATAGTTATGAAATAAGCCCGGCCTCTGCAGAGTGATGTGGGCTTCAACCAGTAATTTGTTCCTTGCCAGACAATTCATCTCCTCTCACTGGCGTCAAGTCAAACCACTAAAATGATTAATCAAGTTCTCGCTGAATACCGAGGGACACACTTCAATTGATGGGGCAAACAATTAATGGCATCCTGTTTATTTGAAGTGATTATACTGGGTTTGTTCCCATCTGCCTCGTGGGAGGAAGTGGCGTCCCTGGTGCAGATGCTGTTTGTCAGAAGTCAGAACGGTGAAGCAGGGAGCCAGCATGCAACAGAGGAGATTCAAGCAAACTGAAATAGAACAATAGCTCTTGCAAGCTTGTATCCTATTTCATAGGGAACAATGCACACTGTATGCATTTTTGTGATATTTTGGTGCGGATTGCTTTGATGTGTGTTCGGGGAAAGACAAGCCTCTGCACAGCATCAAATACTTTGCTTGCTCTAAAGGATTTGTGATGTGGATATAATCATTTAGTTCCAGACTCTGTTTTAATGGGTCATACCTACAGCATATGCATGGTGAGCTGCTGCATCTCTGGCGTCTGACCCATAGAAAAAGTGCCATGTGAGCTGCAGCTGCGGTAACTGTAGCTGTAAGTTTTTAATCCCACAATTTATTTACAGTTTACACCTACAGTCCATTTTAGTTTTATTGCAAATAAGATCAAATTCAACACAGACAAAGGAACTGACTTCTTGTTTAGCGTTCTCTTCTTCCTCCCTTCTAGCTGTGGTTTGAGGCGACTCCCCCTCCATTTATTGTCCAATGACTGTTTGTTGTCATTGCGGTGTTGTTTTTCACTGTCACTTTCTGATCTTGGTTTATGGTCCCAGATGTTGGCAGAGGGGTGCACTCCCACAGAAAAGACATTTCGGGGCCGTCTGATGTTCTCTGTGTTGGAGTTCTCCTAAAACAACAAACACAGATCCGTCCTCCCGCAAACCCAGAGCAGCCACACAGCAAAGAAACGTGGCCGGAGCCTGTGGCGACCTGATGGTTAACCAAGTTTATAGTTCTAATTGTTTTGCAAGCCCAATTGTCCAGTCTGAATCTGAGGCACTGTAGATTTGCATAAAAAAAAATCTACACTGCAAATAAGATATGGCTTTAGATTTATTGATTCACCTTTTATTTTCTACAATAAATTTTGCAGGGACTGTTGTTTCATCTCATTAATGTTTAGAATCCTGCACTTACTTCCTGTGTAGGTCACTCCCACCTCCTATCCTGTGGTGGCTGTCTGATCGGTGTGAGGAGGCCACCCTGGTCTTTTTCTACTTCTGTAAAGGTTACGAGATGTGAATGAATCAGGTCTGTGTGTGCCCAGGGAAGAGGCAGCACAAAAGCTTGTTGTGGGGGGTGAGATGGCCCCAGTATGGCTTCTTACCACCAATCAGGAGTGATAAAGAAGAGGAGAGAGAGCCAGAGGCTGTGAGGGGAGTAGAGCTCCTCTGTAATTACAACATGGTCTTAAAAAGCAAATACCAAGCCTTAGCAACGTCAGCCGGGAGACAGAGCAAAAAAGGGGGGGAAACAGGGAAGAGGTGGGGTAGAAAAAAATAGGCAAGGGGAGTTAAGAAGCGCCATAGAGAGCGACCCTGCAGTGACCTCGGCTCTCCAACAATCGTCCCCTGCCAGCTGGAGCCAGGGTTAGGGGCGAGAGCGAGGGGCCGGGCAGGATCCCCTCCGATTTATGACTGACTATAAGGCCCCTGAAAGAAACCCAATCACCCAGGATTCCTGCGCAGCATGACTCTGGCTGGAGAGAATAGATAGCCCAGGAGAGTGTGGGACTGGAGCCTCAGCGGCAGAGCCAACAGCTCATAGACAAGCACTGACACAGAGGGCCACTTTGCCAAGGGGAGGGCCGGCGTGCACTGGTTCTATTATCTGCAGCTCTCTGCATTGAGCATGATATCATTACACTGTGCCGACTCAGCTGCGTTCACTCACTGCCCAAACTCATCGTCTGAACTCTCTTTGTCCAACATATTTCACAAACTGGATTTACATGCACCCGGCTAATTGCTCTATCTGTCTAATTGGAAGAAATGTAATGGTTATTAAATTTCAACCTGCTATCAATGTAGAGTGGGAAAGAGAGAGCAGCTCTGTGAGTAGGGCATGAAAAGAAAGGGAGAAGGCAGCTGTCTTTTAAAGCGGGGTAAGCCGCGCTTGGAGCTACCCCGCTGATCCATTAGCATATCTGAATGATCCTGTTCCTGCACAGCCACCACCACGCTGCAAGGTGGCACATCTGAAGAGCACGGCCTTTGAATGCGCTTGCAAGCTGGGGAAACTCTTATTTTTCAACCCTTTTGAAAATCCGGAGACAACTTGATGTTTGAGAAACCAACAAAAATAAAAGAAGGAGAGAAAAGGGGAGAGGGGAAGGAAAAAAAGTTTGAGATTTTCAGGAGGACAGAGTTTTACAAGCTTTTTGAAGCCGGATGCTTAATAATTCACTTGATGCTACAAGCAGCAGTAAGGCGGTACGGAAACACGCTCATGCATGACAACAGTTTTCATCGCCTGTGCGTTGTCAAAAGAAAGTGTGTCACAACCCCTGGTTGGGGCGACAGAAATGTAGCATTTTGTAAAAAAATGGTGTTTGAAAGAAGTTTTAATAATTGAACTTATAAAAAATTTGCTTATTTTCACAACATTTGCAAAGTTACTGCAGCCGCCATAACTATTGACTCCATTTTGTCCCTTCATGGACGTTCAGGAAACGAAATGACTCTCGAATAGTTACAGCCTCGTGTTCAAATCGTTGTGCATTGGCACCGATGTGAACATACAGCTCAACATTTTCCACATGTAAATTGTAATTATTGACAAAGAGCTCCAACAGGTTTGTCTGGATGCAACACACTGGTGAGACACACCCAAAGTCTGTAGCATGAGCAGCAATTCTGAATTGTTGAATGTATAGTTTATCTGTACGTTCTGAGTCTGATCTGATTTTGGTAAATGTGTCGGAGCTTAGGGTTTTTTCTCTTCTTTTTGGAGCAGCCTTGAAGTTGGTCTCCCCTCGGCCGCAAATCGGGCTTCTATTGACTGGTTCCAGGGAGCGTATTGATGGTTCCATAATTTGGGCACAGGAACACAAAAAGGCTGACCCCCGCTGGGCTCAGCACGACAGCCCAGTCAGCAGGGAGGCTTGCATTTATTAGCCTGGGAGAGGAGCTCCTGCAGAATTAAAGCACATTCACCCACCCATTGATCTCTGTCATGAAAACAATACTCGCCTCCCTCTCTGGCAGCGAGCGAGGCACTGCGCGCTCTGAGGTATTTGGGCGGCCATAGAAAACAGGAAGGCTCACACCCTCAGGCTCCGAGTAAACTATTTGAAAAGTGAGAGGAATAGGATAAAAAAAACTAAGCCATATTAGATTATCAATCCACCTGTCCAATTGTATTATGCCATGAGTTGAGATGAATGGTGGGAGAATATGAATGCAGCTGTTGTGTGTGTGCTTCCAGGGAGCAGAACCCGCTCTTTGTTTTTGGGGGCTGTGTTGTGACATGTTGAATGCTACTTTCTGGGCCTCCGCGGGATTCACAGCGCGGGTTCCCTCTATTTTTCAGAAAAACCTGCCTGTGGATTTCAAGCATGGCCGGGCCTCTCGCAGCTTACTGAACTACTGTTTTACTTTGGGCTCTGGCGTTACGGTCATATGAGAGGCGCAGTTCAAGGTTGCATAGTTTCTGTCTCTCCGAGGGATCCTATCTGCTGGCCACTGGACGAGAGTAATACATGGGATGCAGGCGAGGGGAGAATGAGGGCAGCATGTTCCAACACTGGGAGCCCCCACCATCTTAGCTTCAGTTAATCCACTAATAATAGCCTCCATCACCTCCAAAAACACCAGAGAGTCAGTCACAAGGCAGGAGCATGCCTTCCGCTATCTGCTGTCTGATAGGATGCGACGTGTATGAAACATTCCCCTAAAACGGCAGTACAGTTAGCCAGTGCTGCCTCTGAAGTCAGGAAAAGACGTGAAAATGAAGTCATCAGTTGACAATTTTTGCGCTGCAGGCCTCCCTCTGGACACACATGAAACAATTAAATATCGGGAGGAAGCTGCAAGAGGGAGGTTCCGTATCCAAACTGCTCTCCTCTGCCTTTGTGTTTCGTTGTGTGTGTGTGTGTGTACATCCCTGGCTGTTGACTCCAAGGAACTTCCAGGGCTTTGATGCTGCCTTCGGTGGCTAGTGTCCAAGACGGAGGGGGTGGGGGGGAGCTGTGGCGACTGTCCGGTCGACTCCTCACACGCAGGCTGCAGTGTCAACACATGACACAAGTAGACAGAGAATGTCACACTTCACACACAGTTGAAAGGAGCGACGTGCCTCATTATGCCACCTAGAGCTTCTTTTGTCAGCCGGGGTTTGATGTATGGAGGGGAAGGGCTCGGGGAGACGCCTCGGCCTGGTATGGGGCCTGCTGCTGCCACGTTTGAAGTCACTGTCGGGACAAGGTCTTTCATATTTACAGAAAAAGAGAGGAAAACACAAGGGACGGCCGTGATTGGCACACTGTTTTGTTAGCGCGATAAGTGGCTGGAGCTAATCACCGTTTGCACCCGCCCCGTTCATCAACTCTCTCCGCGGCCCCAGGAGTTTTAAAAACAGTGCTTTGCAGGCACTTTCTTAGCTCCTCAAACATGAAACTTCCTTTAATCTATTCTTACTCAAAAAGCCATTCAAACATCTTACATAAATTATGCTCTTAGCATTAGAATCAAAGGCGAGCGCCATCTCTCCACATGCTGTCAGTGAACTTTTTGATGGACGGATATATTGAGGCTTGCTTTATGGGTAGCATATGCCTATTGTAATTCCAAAAGCGACTTTGAAACTCGACTGCATCCCTCGGTTACACTGAGAACGAGCTCTTAAGCCACCGCTGCAGGTTTCCTTTCATCCATGTCGTGTGAGAGGAAGACAAGAAATCTAACAGGAAATAAATTACAGCGATATTTGCTGCTCAGTTTATCAAACTGGTGCATAATGAATGAACTTGAATATAATGCATCAATCCATAATAATTCTCCTAATTGTTCCTTCTCTTCCTGTCTTCCTTAATGGTCCTTGTTCCTTCTTTGTATGTAATCTGTTCATAGTGTTAAACAGGAAGATCAACCGCACACACATTTAATATGCTTTGTGTTCAGGATAAAGTAGGATCCCGCGTCCTTCCTCTATTTTGTAAATGAAAGACAAAAAAAATGTAGTGGTGGTGAACACAACAAATTGAAACCACCATGGAAAGGTCATGGTCAGGGCCTAGACACAGGACTTCTTTCTCAAACAAAAGACAGGGCAGGAGAGAAGAGAGGGTGTGTGGCAGCAAATGGTGGTGGAGGTGGGAGGGGGGTGCAGTAAATAGACTCGGCTCTTATCTTTGTTCAAACATGGTGGAAAGGGAAAGTCAGGAAACACACAAAAGGGAGAAAGGAGAGTGGAAACAAAGCCAGGTACAAGATAATGACAAGGTCAAGTGTGCGCTCAATGGCTCGCTTCAGTCGCAGAGAGAGAGAGAGAGAGTGATAAGGCCCCGACCTGCTGACAAGGTGTGTGCAGCAGAGGGGAATGGGAGGTCAGGTAAAGCTCTGGGGAGAGGTCCCTGTTATGGTTCACTCACACATACACTGTCTGTAACTATCAGCTCGCCAGCACCACCTGCTGGAGAAATGAGCAAATACAGCTGCACAGGGTGAGAGACAGCAGTTTTAGCTTAAATGAAGAGTAAAAGTAGAAACAGACAAAAAAAACATATCATCTAAAACAGAACGTCATTAGTGAGATTAGCTTGTGAATGATGCTACAGAGATAGAAACAAGAGAGATGTGCTATGACTCGCTTCAATCACACCCTGGTGCATGGAGCCCGGTGTTGTACAATGACAGCAGGACGGGAAGCTTTCAAAACCTCCCAACCAAACACAACGCTGGCTTGAAAGGCTGCTGCCAGTGCATTCATCCAGTATTTCCTGGAGCAAATCCAACAGTAACCAACAGTTTGACTGGAAGGCTCCTTGTCTCGCTTTGATGTTTAAGTTTCTCCTTCTGACAGGCACATCATCGACCCGAGTGAAATTTTCAAAAAAGGACCCCAGATCTCCTCATCTGACGTCGAGCCTGACATTAAGTATGATTTCAAACGACAACAAATAAAGTGTGAAAGGGCCACAGGCTCGCAACTTACTCTCACAGAGTAAAAAGGATAGGATTAGCTGAAGGCTATCTCTGATGTGTCACTCATCTCCAGGAGAGACGGGAAGTAGAGCACAAGATTAAACATCTTTTGGACCAGAGAAGCCAGAGAGGAGGAGTAGAAAGAGAGAGATGGAGAGATATGCTTCAGTAGATATCTGATACAACTGAGCCAGATACTGACCCTAATCCTGATCTGGAATTCTGATGTCATGCCTGGATTAAGAGATAAAAAAAAAACAATCCTTTGGGAGGTTTCAGGTGGAAAGAGAGGCCTTGGTCAGATACTCGGAGGTGGGCTGGGTCGGTGGGACGTCAGGCGGCTCTTTGACCACACCGAACCTTGAAGATGTGAGGGGCCAGGGGTCTGTCAAGTTTCATCCAACACAGCAGGGCTCAGGCTGAGCACTGAGAGAAAGCACCAGGAGAGTGGCACTGAAGTGAATCACAGAGAGCCGGATGGCTGTGCTGATTTTACTGATGAAGAAGCAAGTCAGCAGCTCCTTATTCTTCTGAAGTTATTTCACTATGGAGTCGTCTCGTAGAAGCAAAGACTTAAGGGAATAATATTGTCTCATTGATTTAATTTATGAAAAACAATGTTTGAGCAGGCGTTCTTCCAGGGTTTACCTACCTGGAAAGCTTGTGGAGTGCCTCAGGTTATTTGATCAAATAGAAACTACTGTTTGATGAAGAACTAAAATGGCGGTTATACCTCCGCTAAGGCCCAACGGTCCCATTATGAAACATTAGATTCGCTATATCTAGAACAATTTACATGTTAAAGAAAGCAAGAATAATAATTCTGGATCTGCAAGCTAATTTAGAACCACATCACAATTTTATGAGTTGTTTCTTGGGTTATGCCCCAACCCTTCACAAAGTTCAATGGAAATTGGTTGAGAAGTTTTGGCGTAATATACTAATAAATAAACAAACAAAAACACAAGCCAAGACAAGAACTTAAAATAACCAACAACACCTGAACATTGACAGTGTTACAAAATAGCATATGAGAAGAGAAGTTAAGACAAACCGCTAGAAATAATAATTATACAAAGTTCGAACTAGATAGCTTAAAGTTGCTTTAAATAGTTAGTGATGGATAAATAGTCCAAATCTTAATGTAGGAATCATTAAAAAACAAATGTTAAGTACACATTGATACATTTAATGATTGAAATGGCAGATTTTAATGGATATAAAGATAAGAAAGTTATCTTACAGGGATGATACATGTTTGAAATAGAGAGGGGAAAGTAAGATGATTGGTTTAAATAGTAAGCTAGAGGTCTATACTGAAGATAAACATACATTTATAAATATAATGATAAATAGTTGAAAGAGCTGATCAAAAATTTGTAAATAATTTATATATGTAGCTTCCGCCAGTTCAGGTGGTAGAACAACTTAATATTCACCTAAGAAAAAAATGGAAATTGTAAATTAGCTCATTTAGCTGATATTGCCATCTAGTGGTGACAACAGTATATGATGTACTCTCATCTCTACATATCCTTTGAGTAATGAAGGATTCATTCTAAATGCTGTGAAAATCCATCCATCATCTTTACTCCTTTTCTTTGAGGGTCACAGGGGGCACTGGAGCCCAGCTGACCTTTGGCGAGACGTGGGGTCCACTGGACTGGACAGGTCGCCCCCGCATCACAGGGTTAACACATGGAGACAAACATCCATTCATTCTCACATGCACAAATACGATCGATGTAGAGTCTCTGATTCACCTAACACCAATCTCCAGGTGTCTGGAGTACCTGGAGAAAACCCTCAGACCAGGGCCGGTCCTGGCAATGTTGGCGCCCTAGGTGAGATTTCAAGTTGGCGCCCCCCAACATACACACACAAACTGTCATGCATCCTGTTCAGTTCTTTTTTTTAAATCCATTCTCACATTTCGTAATTCATACTTGGCCTTGGTTAGTACATATACACAGACAAGTGATAGGAATCCGAAGCTGTTTTTCAAGACATGGCACACCTACACTTTGACAAGTGCATGTTTTATTAAAACTATTTCAGATAATTGAATGTCTACTGATGCATGTTGAAATGATTTAATTCTTTGCTTTGGGTTTTTAAGCTATATTAGGATTAAGGTGTAAACAGGGACAGTTTCTCTTTTTGAGAAGGAAATTCTCTTCTTCTAATATTAATGGTTCTTCTAATAGACCTGTAGTTTATCTACTTGACAGTTAGTTATGTACGAGGTAGGTCTTTTAACAGCTCATGTGTTTGGAATACACAAGTATCCACCATCGCTACAACTGTCTACCCATCATCCATATTGTGTTGTGTACGACTTTGAAGGAAGTTTTCTCCCGTTAGTACAAAACTTTTGTGTCGCTTGTACTGTATGCAGTGTAATTAATTTAAATTTTCACCCTGACACAGTATGCTTGTTGCACACAGAGGGTACCAAAGGAGATGTGTTGATAGTAACATTTAAACCAGGATGCTGTGCTCTCAACACATACTGCATGTGACTATGCAGTATTCTTTCATTAGCAAAGCTCATTCAGGACAACAGCTGGAGTGCAGCTGTTGATCACAGCCATGGAAACCTAAGTAATGATACTGATGTGCTATATATTCTCGTTTCTCAGGTTCGTGCTGCAGAAAGATGGCAATATAGTATGTTGGGCATGGACTGCCTGATAAACCCCTGTAGTGTCCATGTTTAATTCATTTTCATGCCAGTGTTTTGTGTCAAAATGCTAAAAGTGTTTTTGGAAATACAGAAGGGACACATACTTGAATTTCAGGGACGCAGGTTGAGTAAAACTTAATGAGGACTAATTTGTGTTGGATTTGAATTCTCTTGCATTTTCATTAACCCCAGTTCTTACATCCCTTTGTGTGTCTAACTGAACAGAGCTTTATTAGTAACTGAAGAGAGAGTAACCTTCATCGTATGAGAGGAAAGATCCAGTAGGTTGTCCTGCTGCTAACGGTGAAATGAAACTTTCTTCTTTTTTTTCTGTTCATTCTGAAATAAAGTGGATTCACTTGGTCTGACGTTTTCCTTCACATCTTTATAAAACACCTCATCAGCTTCACACTTCAAACCCCGTGGGGGAGAAAGGTTTTTTGAGAGAAGATTCCAGATTCATTAACTAGACTGGCTCTCAGTAGAGATCAACAGAGCCGTATAGGTTCATCTCTGATCCATGCAGCTTCCTTCTAGAAAGTTTTGTGGTTATTGGTCCAGTAGTTTATTACATAAACCTGTTGACTGACAAATCAGAGATGAAAACATAAACTCCTTAGCAGAGGTAATAAAACCTCCCCACATTTATTAAGGAAATGTCACTAACGTTAATAATAATTAGAAACACAACAGGAAATTAAAAGTAGAATTCTAGAATATTTAAATAGTTGACGGGTAATTTTCTGGTGCTCAACTTATCAATTAATTTATTAAAAGCTAACTTTACCCTGCTACCTAGTCTATAGGGGTTTTATATTGTTTTTATTTACATTGTGTATATTGGTTTATTTTTGTCGTGCACTGGTTGCTGGTTGTATATCAAATTGCCCTTGAAGGATAATAACGATCACTTATTAATTGCAAAATATATTACACTATGTAAATTTAAATTGATTACATACAAAAACAGAGAAAATGTAAATTAAATCAAATTAAATGAATTAAAAAATAAATAAAAATAAAAAAGAACTGCGTGCGCAATTCCTGCGCAATGGGGTTCTGCGCAGGATATGCACGCGCAGTTTTTTTTTATACATTTTTTTTATTCAATTTATTTATATTTATGTTTATATTTATATTTATATTTATATTTAATTTAATTTAATTTAACTAATTTTAAATGCTTATGGTTCATTTTTGTTTTTTAATTTACATAGTATTAGATATTGTGCAATGAATAAGTGGTTGAAGTCCTGCCAACACGACAGCCTGACCCAGCTCCTGTGTCCACTGGTGTCCTGGTTCCACCCATGGCAGCGTAGTGGCGTGGGGCTGGCTCATCCCTGTGGCCCTGGTCTTCACAGGTGACTGACCTACGCAAGCCCGTAGCCCAGGCAACCGCCTATGTCGCCTGTTCCAGGAGCCGCCCCTGCCTCAGACACAAGAAGAACACAGAAAGACCCCAAAACCGTCTTGTTGTGTGCTACTTACAACTTTACCCCTGTGCCGCCCAGTGCTATGAATATATAGATACATGATGTAGACTCACCCATGTCGAAATGGATCTGATGACAGTCTGCTTCCAAGAGGAGGCAGTCTTAGCTTAGAGATAACGGTTTACACACACACACACACACACACACACACACACAAACACACACACACGCACACAAATCCCAGCCAGTGCCTCTGCCCGGTGTACAGAGGATTAATCAACCATAGCAGGGGCCCTGATAGAGGGGGAGCCAAGCATAGAGAGAACATGGCTGGCCCCCATTCCATCAATCAGACGACTCCTCGTCTACCCAAACCAAATTGACCTGCCGATGCACTGGCCACGTCCACGCACTGTGTGGAAATAAATCACATTGAATCAGAGGTAGGTACCTGTCAGCTCCACTGAACACACATCCCTCCCTGCCTGGATGGAGAGATGTGTCGGGGTCTGCATGACTTGCTGCCTCCCACGCAGCAGACTGAACAGTTGACTGAACTGCACGTGGAGACAATTATGTTAAGAGCTTGTTGTTTAATGTATGATGGGCTCTGGCCAGGTCCGTTATCCCGTGCACATTGATCACGATGCAAATGAGGGATAAAAGAGGTGTTTTTACAGCACAATGCATCTTTAATCCCCTGGGATGATCCTCCATCGGTTTGAGCACAGCCCTAATAACATTGTACAGCAGCACAGGAGAGGTGGCGTGAGAAGTGAAAGTTTGGACCTCAAACTCAAACCCCTTCTGCCTTGAATCAGACTAGATGCAGAGAGGTTTGTCCAGCTGGCACCAGTGCGTGGTTGTTGATACATCCCTGCCTTAGTGCTGACAAGACAAATTAGTTGAGACTCGTTGTACTTGATGAATATAGTGATTTGGAGTCTTATTCTCATTACAACCACCACAGCGTGTATCCGATGGTGTAGCCCACCCTCATCCTTCAGCTGTCCCCTCATTCTCCCATTTTAAAGTCTGTTCCAGTGGGCTCTTAGCTCCAGGAGGCATCACAGCATGAGCATTGGTGTGAGGGGGAGGTAATGTGAGGAGGGTTGGCACTAAATCTCACTACTGCTCATCTCTCCTCTTCATCCACTTTACCTATACGCGGCCGGCTGACAGATGACACAGCGTGTGGTCCGGGGCTGCGTCTCATGGGTCATCCATCGCTCCTGGAGTGATAAGTGTCTCTGTCCTGGTGCATCCTGCTGCATACGCAGTCAATCGCAGTGCAGAGCCACAGCACAACAACAGCCTGTGGAGGACAGCAGAGCAATAACGAAACCTGAGGTGACATCTGTATCGGCTGAAGTGACAGAAGAATTCTCCACTTTAGCTCCGTTGAGAGATTTTTACTTTTGACACTCTAACTGTCAATGACCTGCAATTACTTTGTTCATCAGCTTCTTAACCCTCTGTGCACCAAAACACTTTCCTTTACTCCCTGCTTGCTCACATGCCACTGCAATATAAGATCCTGCCTTTCTATGGAAACTCAACCTCTCAGGTGGTTTATTTGTAACGTTAACTAAAGTGATTTTGATTATTTATCACAATTTTAAACTTCAGTTTTGGTTGTTTTTCTTGATGAGAGTGAATTTTACAGATGATATGTAATATCTGATAATACTTCCTGTCTCTTTTATCACCAGGACATCAGGCTTCTAAACTCGTAATTCACTCCACGTCCAATGACAAATGGTGTAACTTTTAAAAGAAAAAAATACTTTCAACCCCTCTGGGTTTTTGGATTCAAAGATGATGGTTTTGAGAATGCACAGCTCTGAAGATATGGAAACTGTTTACCGTTAAGCCACAGCACTATATGATGATTTCGGCTTGTGTCCTGTTGCATAGCCTAAAGCAGCAAAAAGGGTACAACAGATCTGGAAAATGCACTCATCTATATAAATGTCTGATTCACCCACAATAGAAAATGTGATGTTTTCCACTTTCTCCTCTGCGCCGCCACTCAGACAATGTTATCAACAAGAATTTTGTCATGACTCCAATACAAAGGAGGTAAATTAGAAGTCACAAATTACATTAAAGTAAAAAAACAAACATGACTAACTTGCTATGGACTGTTAGCTTTTTTAACTTACTTTTAAATGTATTGCAACGATGTGGTTTGGGACCACTAGAGGTAAGCTTGAGTTTTCATTCAATTAAATGTATTTATTTGTGGGTTATGGCTGGGGTTGAATTAGACACAGTCACAACACCAGGCAAACAGATACCCACTGTGAAGTTTAAAAAAAAGAGCGTAGCAACAACACTGCCAAGACTGTGGCTTTGATTCCCTCTGGGATTACCCTTACTGGAGACATGTGCACCGCTGCTACTGTAAGATGCTCAGAATAAAAGGATGTGCTGAGGCACAATCCCCGGTGGCACACGAATACACACTCTCACACACACACACACACACTGACACACACACACACACACACACACACAAACACACACACATACACACACTTCCAAGGGGATAAATGAAAATAAGATAAATGCAGTCCAGAAGAAGGGATGAGTTGCAGGAATGAAACACTAGATGGCAGCACCACCGCACTGCTGCACCGCCTCCTGATTGACTATTTAAACATCCCCACATCTCACCTGATCATTTGTACAACATGATTACATACGTTGTCATATGTCCATTCAGCGGGTGTTAAAACATGACATGCTGCCTGTCCACAAACTCCTCATGT
This sequence comes from Pleuronectes platessa, assembly GCF_947347685.1. NCBI lineage: Eukaryota > Metazoa > Chordata > Actinopteri > Pleuronectiformes > Pleuronectidae > Pleuronectes > Pleuronectes platessa. Next base: position 10,878,865 of record NC_070629.1, read on the forward strand.
GCACACCATCAACCCCGGTAAAGAAAAAAAAATCTAATAACATGGCTGACTAACTGCTCAGCCTTCATGTCATGCTGTTGTGAGCTCACAGGAAAAGAAAAATACATAAATTAGAGTTGAGCTCTGACATCCTACTCGTTGGCCTTTTCCTAAACCTCCCTCTGGAAATGTAGAAAGAAAAAAGTCTGACTCTTGGAAAGATTCCTGTTAATCCTTTGGACCTGATCACCGCTCGCCAGGTAATTCCTGGAACTTGGCACCCTATCAGTGAAGGGGAAATTGGGTTTAAGATGTGGAGCCCCTCTGGTTTTGCAGAGTGTCTTTAAGGATGCTGAAGGGGGAGACTTAGAAGTTTAATGTTTGCAGCCTGCGCTACTCAGGTTGATGATTGTTGTTCATGTGCAAGTTTGAACCGAAACAAGTGTAATCAGGTCAAACTACATTCATAGTCATGTGCATTTAATCAAACTTAAAGAATTCCCTGCATCCAGGCCTCCCAGAACCCAGTGGGCCATGTCCAAACAGATGTCGAGGGATGTCAATGCTGCGGCCGTCAATGCATCGTACAGTGTTGGCGAACACATACTTATCTGACTCTGAGATTCCTGCCCCTTATGAATCATACCATCATGGCCGACCCGGTTCCCCAGAGCGTGAGGGAGAAGCTTATCATCTGTCTCCTCATTTCATGCCCTGTAGCAGGCAGTCATCACAGAAGGAACAAACTCAGGATGTAGCCATCATTGACACACACACACACACACCTTCATTGCCGCACACAGAGGGAAGCAGTGGGCACAGTTAATCATGATATTCGAAAGGAATTTCAGTTGTGATAATCTCGCACAAAAACGTAACCTTTCCTCCGCAGCATCCTCCGGATAAGGTGAGCCGTCTGTAACCTTAAAATGTGCCGTAAGCTGAGATAACCTATCCAATATCAGCAGCTAATGAGGCAGAAAGAGGAGCTGGAGCAGACCGACATTTTTTACTTCTATACGTTTTCCTGTGTGAGATAAGCTTTTGTCAGAGGTCAGATACACTATGTGATAGTCCCACCAATTTCCAGCACTATTGCTGGTGACGGCTGTCGATTGGACGGCAGCTTGGATTGCCAGCTGTGGTGACCGAGCAGCCGCAGTGTGTTTGGCTCACAGGGGAAATCTGTTTTGGCGGCCCGACGCTGAACCGCTGAGCATTTTTACTCCTGGTGAGAAGATTGCTCTCATGTTTTATTGAACGTTGCCCCTGGCCCCTCTCATCCTTGACAATCGGATTCTGCTGAGGTCCACCTCATGACCGTAACGCTCAACCATTGGGGTGTCGCAATGCACTCGCACCGACCCCTCCATCAACCTCATCATCCTCATAGGTACCTTGGGTAGCATTTATGGGCCCCTCCCAAAGTGGATTAATATCTTTGCTGCCAGCCTGCATTGTGCTGAACCCTCCTTGCACTTAATTAACCTGTCATCTCTGCCCTTTAGTTCACTTGTCCGATTACAGACAAGGTTAGACATCACTTTATCATCTATTCTTGGTTCTCTTTCACTGTTTGAGGTTTGCAGCCAACAACCTCCTCATACTGAGTATGTACATGTCCTTTTGACAGATATATTAAATTTGGGTCAAGGCCTCTCAGCTTGCCAGCAACTGAAATAAGGATCCGTCTCGTCTCCTTGTCTGACCTCAGTAGCTGCCACACAAACTGTATTGTAGCAGATATTCAATCCATTATATGGAGCCACTGATGTGGCCATGAAAACAGGCATCTTTTATCCATTTTGACCACTTAACCTCTACACAGTATCAGAAAAGAGAGAAGGAGAGGTTATTCTTGGAGATATTCTTTTACAACCTTAGATTGGGCAAACGTCCTCTTAGGTATTTTCTTGCTAATAAAACTAACAGTCTCCAGTCATGCTGGCAGCCGAGTGAAACTTTATTTTGGCACAGAACTAAATGCGTCCATGTGTTACCATGCTAATGTTAAGCAGTCTCATCATTTGTCATGTTTGACATCTTAGTTTAATTTTATTACCCCGAACATACTCAGAGGTGGTTGTGAAATATGCACATAGAATATTTATTTGAGCTATACCTATTTGCATAGGAAATTGCATACGTGCATATGTCGCAATGTGTAAATTAAACTACACCAAGTCACACTGACATATAATATTTCATTATATGTCATAATCAAGTCAGAGGTCATGTGGGGGAAATATTTTTGTTTTCATGCTTTTATTTTAGATTTAACTCGTATTTATATCCTTTGTAATAATTATGTATAAAATTTAGTTTTCTAATATTTTTGTCAATAGATTTCTGAAAAACATCTACTTGGCATGCAAACGTTTGCTCATTAACACATAATACAAAATGCAACTGTTTAACTGTGTCCTGAATACTTCCTCACCAGGTTTTTTCCTCTACAACCTCCTTATGCCTACATGGAAATGAAAAAGCTGATTATTAAAATATGAACATTCTGTGTGAAACAAATGATCTTTGTGCAGAGACAAACCAACAGTTTGATAATTGCCTGAAATGTGTTCTTCTACTGGCTTTTAAAAGGAAACAAATCTTAAGATGTCAAGATCTCATTATTGTTTCATGTCACCATTGTTAACATATTCCTTGATAACTGTACAGCCGACAGCTTCCAGGAGGAAATATTGGATACGCAGAAACATCAAAGCTTCCTAATTAGGCAAAAAAGAAAATACGATAATATTCCATCTGGATTCTGCTTTTTCAGACTACAGAAATGTTTCCTTGCCTGAATGATTCCCAATCCTCAAAACCCACTATCACTTAACGGTCGGGACAACAAAATAAAAACTCAACTTGGAGGGTTTGCAGATTTCTTTGAACAGGTTCAGTGGTTTCAAAAGAGTGTCAGGGTTGAGCTGTTTTCTGAACCAAATAAATATTATTTATGTGAGATCCTCTCCTAGATTTGAGCACAGGAAAGAATATGGAGACGTAGGCTTATGCCAGAAATCTCAATCACACGTGTCCCAGAATGGAAGTTTGTGTCAAGTGATTCAGTTTCACTCAAAATGCAAATCATCCTCAGTTGGTTGGTGCATTTTTATTTGTCATGACATGTAAACATCAGTTCTATCATTAATCAAGCATGAGGGAGAGAGCCAATTTTCATGTAAAGTAGCTGTTGTTGCTGTGTTAACACACAGTTTGCGTGTGGCTGTGTGTACACATCTGTATGTGTTGGCTGTGCATCGGGCTGCATGCAGAGTCCTGCTCGGCCTGCCTTGGTGTGTCTGATTTCCCTGTTGTGGTGCCGGGATTACGCTGGGGATTAGCAGGATCCTGGCAGAACCCATCGATGGGACAGAGATGACAGTTCCCATCATGTAGTCTCCCGCTTCAACCCCTCACTACCCCGGACTTAAAGCGACACAAACAGCAGATTACACGAGTGCTGCGGCAGGGGGAAAAAAGTCACACATCACAGATTAGGCTGAACAAACTTCTTTGGCTGCCTGGGGGTATTCATCCCAAACATGGAGAGCTGTCTCTCATGCCCCAGTTTGGGCTGGATTAGGAAGCTGCAGACAGCATTTCTGTGCACAAGAGTTTTTGGAGAAAAACAAATATGGCGACGCCTGCGAGCTAGTTCTGGCAGACAACTTGAGCTGCGCTGCGCAAATCATATTACATACATCATGTGACATACATCATGTGACATACCTCAATCTCCACAACCATCTATAATACACACCCACCGTATCAGGTGGTTTATTTAACCAGAGAGACATTTCCCATCAACCCCTCTTGCTCGCACTGCTGCTGCAGTATTGCTACCTGTTGCTTCAAACCCTCCACCACCCCAGCATCCACCTGTAGGCCCCAACGGGGGGTTACAAGTATTTGCTCATCACTCCCATCATTCCTGTGTAATCATATGGGGTAGTGATTAAGTTGGAGCCTAGACGCCAAACACTAAATCTGTTGTAATAAATATATTACATGATCGAACGTGAGTTGTCTGACTGAACTGTCTCTATGCTGTTGAAATGGGTGAAATGGGTGCACAAATATTATAGCCATCCATAAGGGTAACTCGTAAGCGTCACTGTTTGCACTTAAGCATTGGCAAGACTTTGATGTCTGTTTGTGTGCCTCTTACTGCATGAATTCTAAACTTTTAGAGACTGAGAAGTGTCTAACAGACACATCCGTGTTCAGAACCCCTCACATATGAAGTGTAGTGTTTGCCTGAAACTGACTGGGTGGCATTCATGCAGAGCTAACGTGTTGCCTCTAGGACCCGGGGGAATAAAGCGAGTTCAGGCTCCAGTGTGTATTTGAGCCATGTGAGCTAGAGTGTTTGCTCAGGTCTTTGTTTTTGTACCTTTTTCAATTTTGCAGATTTTCTATTAATGGTAGCGGAGCAGCAGTGTGCGGGGGATTGCCCTGGATGCGGCACAGACATGTACCATGAAAAGGCCTCCAGTCGCCTGCTGCCTATCAAGAGCGCAGACGCCATTTTCTTTCATTTAACAGGAAGAAGCCTCCGGAATATCAAAGATTTGCCTATCACTGTTTTATCCCGAGCAGAATATAATAGTGTTCTTCAGTATTGTAAGCAGAGGGCTTGTTATTCATTGCAGTTTGAACAATGTACACTCTTTGAAGGTTTATTCGGTGAGGAAGTGCAGACAGAGCCTACAGGAGGTGGGAGCAGCCCCAACTGTAATTGCACGCAGTGATTGACAGGGTTTTGAGAAAACTCTGTTTGATCTGGAGCTTTAGTGGGTGTAGTTTGACTTGTCAGATTCTTCTTTTACCGTTATTCACATGACACTTTTATTCTGGAGTGTGGTTTATTTCCGTGTTTGATCACAGCCACCACAACCTGCAAAATGCATAAAGTCTGGATCACACAACAGCACTTATTATGATAAAATGTATGTTTGTTTAGTCTACATTGTGTGTTATCAATGGTCCTGTTTATTAGAGATTATTACCTGTAGATTAGCACAAATCCTCTTGTTTGCATTTAAAAAAGGAATAATCCAGCAACACGACACCAGATTCCTAAAAGTTGATCAAACACCTTGCTTTAGGTTTGCAGAGGTGATATATCATGAGAAACAGCTAAATATGTTAACTCAATCCAATCCAAATCTATTAAGACACTGAATGTTTCTAACTTTCACTTCTTTTTTCTCAGTAACAAGTAACATGAAAGCTTTAAGGTTGTCAGGCTGCGGAAATAATAAGGTGGTTTAAAAAATTTAATAAATTAGCATTCTCTTTTTGCTTGATTTTTTACATTCTTACAAAGAAACTATTAAATGATGAATTGTCTTTTAATTGGTCTGTGTACATATCAAACAAAGGTGTAAATAAGTGAGCCTTGGAAGCACCAGCAGGCTGTTGTGATGCCTTTATGAAACCCGGCTAGCTGTTTGCAATGTTTCTGTGTTTCTGCTTAGCTAAGCTGACTAGGTACTAGGTGCACACTGTACATTCCCAGTTAACAGACAGACATTAGAAAGATGTTGGATTGTAACTGCATGAGCATTTATTACCTCCACCAAAACGTTTTGGGATTTTTAACATGACTATGCAAAATCTATTGGACCAATTACCCTGAAACTTGTATGGATGTAACATGGGTGAAGGAAGAACCTCTCATATTTTACTGCAGATCTGGAGCAGGGTGTAGATGTTATTTCTGACTTCCTTAAAACTTATTTTCCTTGAATTCTCAGGGAATAATTCATGGATCTTGATGAAAAATCTGACATGTTTAAGGGAATGATATTTATGAGTGTATCACATCGAGATCTAGTGAATTTATGTCAGGTCGAATAAGGGGATACAGCGGGTCATCCTCTAACCAAAAGTTTAGTTGTTCGATCCCAGTCTCCCCCATTCCCCACGCCCAAGTGTCCTTGGGTGAGGTTACCGAACCCTAAACTGTCCCTGACACCTGTGCCGCTCTCACAGCCCATAGATGCTCTGTATGTATGTGTGTGTGAATGTGTGCGTGAATGTGTGAATGGCGCATCATTTTTGGTAAAGCACTTTGAGTGGACTATCAAGACTAGGACAGTTAGATAAATACAGACCATTTACCATAGGACTGTTTGGCCTTGCACACACACACACACACACAACCAAACAGTCCACATATTTTGTCCATATACTTAACACCTAAACAGTTGTTAATCATGTTATTTTGAACATGTGCAAAATTCGGAGCGCTCTCTTTCTGAGTGAGCAATGAGAATGAGAATGGAAACATTGGAGCGTCGTGTGTGGCGGAATGCACCTCAGCAGAAGGAGCCTCTATCTGTCAAACAGAAGGATGATGTACATTGAAAACACATTCCCTTGCTTGTGGCACTCACATCTATCACCAGTTTATGGCCACTCTCCCGACTCCAGCACATCTCTGCTGTGACATCCATCTATGTCAAATTCCTAACTTTCATAGCCAGAGGCCAGCGTTGTTCGTCTGTTCTTCAAGTGTTTCATAATATATTCTTGACACCATATGTTTTCTCTTCGTCTGGGGACCCCATATAGAGATTCTCCGGAACAGAGTCAGAAAACTCGGATTTTTTGTGATGTCATGTTAAATGATGGGCGAATGCGTGACGCTTCTGACAAGTGATTTGCATTACGTGCAACATCAGGTGACTGAAAAGGCTGTTTCCCTGCTGCAGCATGTCTCTGCTATTTTAATGAAGATTCAGTCGGAAGATTACTCAACCATTCAGCTGCCAATTCCTCAAATCCAAACTGTCGAATGTACATAGAAGACTGGGCTTTAGTTTACTTCCAGCTCTTAAGGCCGGCTGCATCTCATCAAATATTTGTGCTTGTATGAGTTTATGACAAGCGTTCATGTCATCTTTATACAGCCTCAACTTCTGTGTTTGTGCACTGCTGCAACAACTTCAGCAGCAGTTTTGAGCGGATAAATCTTCTAAGCCTGTTCGTGATACAAAGTGTACTCGCTGCTTCTGCCTGTTTGAGTAGCAGGTAAAAAGGAAAGGATCTAAACTATCCCACGGCAGTGCCACGGCACACTGGAGCAACCCCAACACACAGATGCTGCTTATCACAGCGCTGCAGTGCTACGGAGGAGCTCAAGGAAGCTCACAGTAGTGTAGCTTGTGGCAACTTCCTCCTGTCTCCAGATACTGTGAGGTCTGGTCACACACTGTGCACTGATATGCTGGTTAATCCTCTTTATTAGTCCATGAAGCCCTGTTACGTTTACTGCCACGAGTCTGCAAACAAGTAACTGGCTTCTGCAAATGACTTTTAAATAAAACTTGTTCTATGTGTGGAGTTTCTGATGGACCATTCCCTCCTTAAATCTGCTCCCTGTGGCCAAAACAGAAAATGTGGCTCAAGTGCTAGCACCTGACTTTCTCACACCTTTGCTCCACTGCCATGAAAACTCCTCCTAACCATCAGAGGGCACTAATAATCCACCTGATGCTCTCCCATTCACAGACCATTACAATCTCACCATCATGGAATCCAATTTAAAGTGTTTGACTGAATGAAATAATAACATAAAATTCCCCTTCAATCAAGTTTTGAATGAACCATAATAATGAGATAAGTGAGATGTAATCACGTCCTAATTACACTGATTTGCTCTGGTTGAATTTGAACTGGGATTGTTACGGCCCATCACTGAACTAGTGAGGGTCTGAGGAGATTGAGATATATTGACTGTGGAGAAAATCTTTCATAATTATGGGTGAAGAACAATAATTTTACACTTGTGGAAAGACAGCGATTTAGTTGTTGAGAAATGTGAAAATTCAAGATAAGTTTATATTATTTACTCCAATTGGTTTGAGGATACATCTCATAGGACAATCCTCAGGTCAAACACAAATAGCTCAGACTATCACTTACTTTAAATTTATTTGATTCCAATTTTGATTATCTACTATTAATTCACCATCTATAATGAATACATGGCGGGTAAAGTAATCTTCCATACATCCATGTTTCAAATTCTCGCAGCAGATCTGAACAACCATCTCTCACAATGGCTGTGAAAACTATTCCTGCGTGTTGACTCTGGGTTGAGGGACACTTTGAGACGGGACAGCAGAACGTGGGAGTCTCCAGATGAAACTGCGCGAGCTTCCCTCTCGATCAATATCCTGTTGACTCTGGTTGAGTATAATGAAGCCGCTGCATTAACAGATGTGATGATCAGGAGCCACCACACTGATCGTTTCCTCTGACATCACATCCAAACCCCACGCAGGGTTAATCCTGTACCAGCTGCGCACTGGACGTGGCTTCCTGAGCGGATGGACAGTGACAGATGATGAGGTTAGTGCCCTGAGGATTGCGCACAAGACACCCACTGATCGCTGACTGTTCTAGGAGCCGTTTAACACCGCAGAGTCCCCGCCGCGGCAGCAGACGGAGGAGACGGAGGAGACGGACTCAGAGTGGGACTTGTTGAGATTATTTGCTTCGAAGGTGACATTGATCGAAACTGAAGATCATCGGTAACGCAGCTTCGGCTCAATATCCCCTCATCTTCTGACCGGACGCGGTCTCCAGGAGAGACGTCCCCAGACCCGTTACGCACAACTTTTACGCACAGCCGACGAACGGATCTCGATGCGAGGTCCATGTCACTTTCAGCTGGGACTACGCTACGATTTATACCCCCCACAGGTGTGATTATGTTAATAAGTGTGCGAACTGCATAAATGGATGAAACGATGCGCTCCACGCTCTGCTGAAACAAGACCTGAACCTCACGGACACTGGGAACTTGCATGGAAGGGCAGCGAGCAGCGCCCGGTGCCAAAATGAGCCTTTACTGGCAGAGCTGGAGGATCTTACAGATAGTGTTGGCAACAATTACAGCAGCTCTTACACAAGGTAAGTGACCTGGAACTAATTGGATGAGCGTTTTGATTCTTAAAAAAAAAAATCAAATCTAAAATACACACGTGAAACGCAGCCTAAGCCCAAAGTGCAGGGAATTAACCTGAAGCCTCGCGGTGACCACACTCGATTTAATGATGACAGTCAAAAACCAATGCTCTATTAGAATAGACTGTTTGTGTTGTGCACATGTTACTGAGGGGAGGTGGGCCCCTGTCTCTTAGCAAAGCAATGCCAGCAGTAGAACAGCCTCCTCTCGAAAGTCTAAATAATACATACATGTCCTCATTTGTGCCACAAACTTACATCTTAATCCACAGTGATACAGTATTCCAGAGAGGCTAACATGAGCATCTTGCTCACCGCAGCGAAGGGGTGTCACAGCCCTGAGTGGGATATTAAACATTTAGGATGAAATTGTTGAGGGGTAAAAGACTTGATGGGTTTACATTACAACTTGAGCTGTGCCTTTATATGCTCAGCGCTTTTCCTCTCTCTGGGAATACATTTTGTCCCCTTATGGATGACTGCTCGAAAGCCAGGGAACCCAATTTTCACACAAGAAGCAGACAATCTAAACTCCCAACTTTGATAATGGCAACAGAAGAGGGGAAGAAAGCACATCACAGGGCATTTACTGAAAAGCCTATATCTGCCTCATAGATGGCTATTTCCAGGGAATGCATGCCGGCTGATTTGTGTGGATAAAGAGATGAGTAAAATTGGAAAATTGTGATAAAACAGATTTTTTTTTTAAAGCAGATTTAAGAGTCTCATTGGACATAGCAATCACTGCATGAGCTTAAGCCTCACTCAATCTCTCTCTCTCTCTCTCTCTCTCTCTCTCTCTCTCTCTCTCGCTCTCCTTATTATCTCCACCCTCTCACCAGAGAACATTACATATATGATCATGATGATACTGTGATCTCTCCTCAGGTTGTGTAAAACACTTACTTAAGTATGTGAGGCGAGGATATAATGCTGCCAAATCCACTCAACAAGACAATTTTTGCAAATTAGAATTATAAATTGTATTTTAATTTATATCCTGGATGTAGTTAGGCCTGTGTTGCAGGTCTGTTGTTGTCACGTAATGCAAATTCTTGGTCACAGAACATAAATACAGTAACAGTGCATAGTTTGGAAAACCCTATATCTTACATATTTTGGTTGAATTTCACATTTGAGAGCACAGTTTCAGGAATATGAACTCACATCTTTGTGACTTTTGATTTAATTGGGTAACACATTTGTCCAATTAGCCGCCTGCAGCGGACATGACATGCATGTCTCCCAGAACTTTTTGAATTAGATTTTCTCCAAATTTCTAGTCGCACTTTGATTATCAATTGCTACCTAATTCCTAAGCATAGTTAAAAAACACAGTTTCCCTTCCCAGGCGACTGCAAAGTGTTTCAGCGTCTCACAGATGACATAAATACAAATCTTTGCGTCTAAGGACTTACTCATCGACAAGCTGTCAGATCCTAATGAGACCGTACCTGTTTCGCTATAAAGGTGCTGGAAAGGTCAGCCAGTTAAAAGATAGTAACAAACAGGGCTGACGTCAGATTAAGAAAACGCTGTTTGCCACAGGTGTTGTAAGCATCTTGCCCGTTCCTAACACTTTATTTTTTTAAGTGTTATAATCAGGGTGTTGCTATAAATGGGCCCAATATTTGATCCAAAAGGCGACATGAAAGAGAAACTTTGAGGCACAAACACGTCTTTTATAATCTCTCAGTCACAGATTAAAATGCAGACATCCATTGTTGTCGTCTGCGGTGCTGTTGGGAGTTGAGTCACTTCTGCATCTGCTTTGCACATATGGCAGGAGTCATTACTGCACATTAAAATTCACAATGGTATCTCCAGCTTTCTGCCTTTTTAATAGAATAATAGAGAGATTGATTACAAATGAAGGAACCACGTTGAAAGAGCAATGCACTGAAAAGAAGTTAGCTGACATGCTAGTGAAGACGGGTTAATGCTGGGCCTCGAGACAAACCATAGGATGAAATGTCGCTCGTTAGACAGAGCAGTGTTTTTTATTAAAACTGGTAATGGGGAACATTACTATTGAAATGAAAATGTAAGACTAAAGCCCAAAGTAAACGCTGTCGTTGCTCACACAGAACTAATCTCAGTTTGGTTTCCCTTTCTGAAATTGAACTTGCTTCATATGAGTGACTCCACTAAAAACAAACAGAGCTGAGGGATAGTGTCAACATGAAAAGCTCTGTCACACACAGTCACAGGAAATCCATGTTTAGGTGAATTTTCTGTTTTCAGCAAAAGATGGATTGTGATGGAACACAACTCTGCAGTCTGATCAGATTCAAGGAGAGTTTTTCAGCTGGAAACGTGAACTAAGCACCGATTAACAACAGTTGATTTCAACCCTTGCATTAAATGAGGACTAAACATAAACCATAGAGAAAAAGAATAAATCAAAGCAACAGCGTGGGGTAGTGAACATGTCAGTGTGCAGGACGGCGATGGGTGAAGCATGAGCAAGGCAACACTGATGCTTTCTGACTCGGCCAAGAAGGAAGAGAAGCTGAGGCTCTTCAATGAGTGATTTGAGAGGCGGGAACAGCTGCTGCCGTGGATGGCTCTCATGTTTTATCAGTTGAGGGCAGGACCAGTGAAGTGGAGTTTTGTTTACATTGGCTACTTGTTAAATCAAAAATATTGGCAAAGGAAACACTGGCAAAGAAGAACTCTCTCTAAAAACTGCAAAAAATAAAATCTTAAGCAAACAATTCCTGCAGTGTCTGGCATCATGTTCACCAATGTGTGTGCTGTGTATGCCTCATTTAAATCGGTTTCCTTTGGGTCGTGTGGAATGAGAAGCATGTGAAATAACAAGAGGAGCACAGATGATCCATCAAACACAACTGTAAAGGGATGGGTTTTCGTGTGCAGCACTTTGTTTCCACGCTGGCACTGCGCTCTCCCCGCTGGAGTCACTGAGCCAGTTTATATTCACTCCAGCCAGAGCCGCTGCCAGCTCTGGTATTAAACAGCACATCTGTCACTATGGCCACCGGTAGGCTAAGCCAGGACAAACCCCGGCTCCCGGCTCCAGTGTCTGCCTCATGCGGCGTGTGTCGCCCACTCAGAGAACATGACTGACACTCTCGTCTGTGAGTGAAGGGAGTGGAGGGGGGAGATCGATGGTGTTGGGTTAGGATTGTGACACTTACAGTATAGTCGTTGCTGTGCGAGCTGTCGGAGCATCCTGACGGGCTCTTTGAATGGGTGCGCGCGTGAGGATGAAGGAGCAGAGGAGGGCGAGATAAACAAGAGGCCTGTCAAATGCCAGCAGCCATGAAGGGCGTCGTGAATGGCCTCTTTTTATTATGATTTTACAAATGCATCTTACTCCGCTCTATCAATCTAGATGTGATCTCTCCGACGCCATAGAGTAGAGGATCATTTGCCACTGTATTTGTTTTTCACCGTGCAGTGCTTTGCTTGGTGCAGTTTATAATCTCCAGAGTAAACACCAGTGTTTTTGTCCTTAATTCACCAAGTAGGGCAATTAGCCACCAGATAAACAGTGCGCGCCTAGGTCAGCGACTATAATCTTCATAATTCTATCAAAATGGATGTTTAATGAGGACACATGACGGCCGAGTGACCTCTGCCTCCGCTCATTTCCATCAGGGGCAAACACTCATCATCAAGCTCTTAAACCAGATCAGGGAATATTTATGCTCTGGGCTTGTTCTTACTCACTCATGTAAAAAAAGGTAATTCTTTGCACGTGTGTTTAACACTCAGCCTGTAATCCTTTAAAACATTATACAGGCAATGTGAAGTAGCGACACAAATAATAATACTAACTGGTATAAAATACTCAAGATGCATTTCTGTTTTAATTAGCTTTGTTTGTTTTAATCAGAATGTTGCGTCCATATCTTCTGCCTCACACCATGATGTACTCGACTCATCTTTTTTAATATGGTGGATCTGCAAGGCATTCAATTCACATCCTGCTGACAGTCTGAAAAGCCATTTTAATCCCTCTAGTCAACCTTGTGCCAGATGTATCAGATCCCACCTTTTCCGCCCATATACAGAAAGCTGATCATCCATGTGAGAGAGATGAAACTGGGGCAGCGGAGGAGAAATGGGGAAAAACAACATGGCTGCAAATATTTTTCAATGAAACTTTTTGAATTACTTGATTTACTTACAGTATTTTTAATAACCACAAACACGTCTTCAAAAGCAAAGAATATTAGCAAATGAGGTAGTAGTTTTTCTTTTCATGACATGACTTTCTACATCACTTTAATATAATTGTATTATAGTATTAAGTTTTGTAATTTTTCTTTTGATGATTGGTGGAGGTGTAGAGGAATGGACGGTCTTTTTTATTCTTTGTCAATACAGTTTTTAAATAGTCAGACAGACAGCTTAAGCCTGCAGCATGTTCATGAAGGTGAACTTTGCCATATGCAGTGAAAAACAGTTGTGCCTCTTTATCAGGGATTTATTAATGTGTACGTCTGTGGCTCACAGTACAAATTCCATTGAGAGATTAAGATTGAAACTGGGGTGCACCATTAAACAACACCGGAACATGTAAAATCCGCAGAGTTCCCCCGTTGGTCCGTGCAAGCAGAAGCTGCTGTGGCAGAAGCAAAAACACTCCTAAGCTTCTCTTGTTGTAATTTACATTATTTCGGACTTTGTGATCTGTTAAAGGGATTTTAAGGTTAAGCTCAGAGGCCTTTTAGTGCAATACTTTGATTCCCCACTCAGTTGATCATTTGACCTAAGATAACTTTTAAACCCAAGTGTTAGTTCCTGGGATAATATTTTACTGTCACATTTGACGGAAAGGTGACGGCCTTACTTCTGTTTTTGTTTCACGTACAATTCTAAGCCGAGACATTTTCCGTTCTTTCCTTTCAGATTTGAGCAGTAAAGAGCTGACCGACAGGAAGAGCCCAGTGCCTTTCCCCGTCTACTTGCCAGTCAACTACGACGTGCAAGACGCTGACTACCTCTTCCTGAAGGAGGCCGGCCAGGACTTCATGAGGAACTCCAGCATGCAGAGTCACACGCAGCCCTTTGTTATTTTAAGAGCCAGCCGCCAGCCAGCTGTCAAAGCGAGCTATGGCACCATGTCCACCGAGCAGCTTGTGCCTCTGGATCTGGTTCAGTCTGTGCAGCTCTTCGACGCTCCAGAGGTCTTCACCTTTAACTGGAGAATCCAGGCCTTTGCACTGACGCCCCGGGTTTTCTCCTCCAAGCCCAAAGTGCGGGTGCTCTTCTATGTCGCAGGGAGGGATTGGGACAGGGGGGATGGAGCTGTGGATGAGTTACCGTGTGTGACAGTGTACGCTTTCTGGCAGACCCAGGAGGTCAGGGCCTCTTGTGCCCTTGGGGGCGAGAGGGGAACCTGCATCGCCGAGCTGGCTCCTTCTCTTGGCTGGTTTGCTCCGGGGTCAGAGGGCACCAGCAGGGAGAGGCAGGACCCATCCACTGGGAACCCTGTGGAGTTGTACTACCAGGCTCAGCCTAAAGTCAGAGGGAAATGTTATTCTGTGGATGGAAGTCGCTCACAGCAGCAGGCCGAGTATGTTCCTGTCACTCCCATGCAGAGGATTGGCAGTGTACGACTTCTGCAGGTGCCTAAAGGGATGGCAACACTCTCTCGCCTCAAGCTTGGCAACGCCATTGTCATACGGACGTCCTCCAAACCCCTGAAGACGACCGATATCGCCACGTTCTACATACTCATGGCCAGCTCTGCTCAGCTGACTAACTTCACACTCAGGTAAGATTGTGTTTTCTTTTGTCTCACCATTTCAAAACGTCAGAGCAGTAAATGGTCTGTATTCATAAAGATCTTTTCCAGTTTTGAAGACCACTCAAAGAGCTTGACATTACAGTTTTGCCATCTATCTGCAGCACTTTTTCTTTGAGAAGGGGGAATTTGGGGGCTCAGTATCTTGCCCAAGGACACTTCGGCATGCGGAATGGGGAAGATTGGGATCAAACCGCCGGCCCCTGTGGCAGGAATTCAACATGGGGAAATGTACGATAACAGTCCTCGTTTCAAATCCTTGCACAAATCCCTCTCCAGCCGAAGAAATAAGGGAATATTAGAGGAAATTAGATTGAGGATGGATTATGGCATTTTTTTGAAAATATTACAGAGGTTAACTGTCTCTCTGGGAAGTGGGTTGGATTATTTGATTTAGAGCTGAAAACAAGAACATTAAGGACTGTTTGAAGCGCGCTAGTCACCAAGGTTGACATGGATCAAATAAAAATCACGTGCTGCCTGTGACTCTGTGATTCTCGGGAGCTGTATTCACACCTGTGTTTCTCTGCTATTGAATGAATGAAGATCATGGGTAATACTGGTATAGGTCAATTTAATTGAAGGCTCCCCTCTGGACATGCAGAATATTACTGTTTGAATAAAGATGAGCACATTTGTAGAACCAATCTAAAGCAATCTTTTTTCTCTGGAGGTCTCTGTGACATCTTTGGTAATAAAAAAAGACGCATATCATGTGACCACTCAAGTACACTGAGTTTGTGCATGCCGGGGTAAACAGACATTCCTCGAATAATAGCTTGTCTGCTTCAAACTGTTTTATAATTGAAAAATGCAGAATTTAACTGCACAATAGCTGTCAGCAGAAACAGGAGGATTATCCATGTTGGGTTCTACACTGGTAGCCGAGGATAATGCTGGTTGTTTTTCTTACGGATGGGGGGTCAGTGGATAGGAGCCTGACGAATCGACAAAGACTATGTTGCGAACAAAAATATCAAATCAGCAAGTGGTTGTGAGGGTCTGGACATCAGCCTCTCCAAACATGAAAAAGTTTCTTCCCTTTTTTTCAAGGTGAAATGATGAAACATGAGGGATTGGCAGCTCAAAGGCGGATTTGAATTAAAGGCTCGAGCAGTTTGGTTTTCATGGTCATCAGCAGCGAAATATCTTTTGCTATTGGACAGCAAATAGAAGCGTGTTGCAGTGTCGCTGGATTTGTCCATGTAAGCTGTCAGAGTAGACAAGTACAGATTTATACTAACTTGATTAGATCTGACTTTTCTATTATTATTATTATTATTATTATTATTATTATTATTATTATTATTATTATTATTATTATTATTATCATCATTATTATTATAGATACTATCTGCTTTGCTCTCCGCCAGTGAAAAATGAACTGTCAGAAGGAGGGAAATACATTTTTCTCACAGTTATATACTGAGGAGATTTTGATCATGACAAAGGCATGTCATAAATCTGTCTTTTACGTGTGGTTTGCTATCACATCATGTGATAAATGATTTTGGTGTTTGCTGTGTTTTTTGGGTGACGTCCAGTGAGTTGTCCTGACTTAAGGAAACAAGAAAACAGACCAGGAACAAGAAAGACCTTGAAGGCAGCTCACACAACTGTTCCTTTACAATTGTCACAGCCTGTCTCTGGGGTTTGAGAAACTCTGTGGTACGCAATCAATACTTTATGAAAAATAAATAATACGTGACTCACTCCGGCCTTGACTCGCTCATACATGCTTCAGTGGAGGTGAGCGGGTGAGGAGGTGATTCCTTTTTCACCTGTTCCCACATTCATCCACTCAGACAGTCCTGAAATGCTGCAGTAGCTGAATATTGATTGGGTGGACAGCTATGCATGGATGCACTTGTCCTTCTCGTCCAATTTCAGAGTTTGTAGTTTGTCAGAATTTCTCCTCAGGTTTCTGGTGCTGTAAAGGAAACAGAGGGAGACAGAGCTGAAGGTTTTTTTTCCGTCGGGGAAACATTAACTTGCGTCCAGGTGTTTTAAAGGTTTAGATTATTGGTTTCATTTTGTTATCCTCGCCGGACCAATGAAGCCAGAAAAGAAATCCTGATTTCCCCTCTTCATTCTGTCGCTTTTAATCATTCCTGCTTTAATTAATTTACTCAGTCTCTCATGTTTAGGAGTCCGATAGCAGAAATGTCACTTCCTCTTTCCTCTGTTTCTTCTTTTCCCTTTCCTTTTCTGTCCATCCCTCTCTCTTCCTATTATTTTACTCTTTTTTATTTTTGTCATCTGCCCCCCCCTTTCCTCCTTTTCATTTCCTTTTCTCTCCTTCCACACTATTGCTCTCCTCATAGCAATGTTTTCTGGGTTGGAAGATATTGGAAGACACTTTGTGGTAGTTAACCTTGTATGATGGGCAGTTCTATTTATCTAGTATATACTGGTGACTGTTTCTAACTCCCCTCCCAGCTTATTAACACATTACCAGGCGCTGTGCATCCCCTCTTCAACAGCTGTCTGTGTGCTTCATCACTGTCTGAATGTCCCATTAAAGCTTTGCTTAATACTCTCATCAGCATGATAAACCTGTTATTGATGTCCATAGCTGGAGCAGAGGGACATACAAATTTAAGGTCGATTGAGAAAAGACAAGCCATACCTGTCCGCTCCGGCAAAATGAAGCTGTCGTACTCAGTGACAGTTTGATAAAGGTCATATTGTATAACCATCATCCCAATAGCCACGTAGAGGGCATTTATTAGTGTACGACCAGCCATTATGACCATACATTGTTTTTGACTGCATTCTAAAGGCAGTTAGAAGTCAACTATGAGCCAGTTTGTCTTGTTCCATGAGTTTTATTTAGAGGTAGCATGTGGCGATAAATAAACTTGAACCTCTGTATCAACAGGACGCCGTGCCAGTGAGCGTTTCAACCAGGGAGCCCAATCACTCATCTGTGTGACAAATAGGACTTTTACATCCTCTGTTAGTGCCGCGGTGCCTGCCATTTGGCAGGATTGTTGCATGAGCATCTCCCCAGCTCCCTAAACCGCTCCATAAGTACGATAAGCACGTTGCCAATGGCTCGCCATCAGACTGGCTAAACGATGGACATTTGACTGCATAATTAACGATTGCATCTGTTTCAGATTGCACTGGGGTTCAGTGGTGGTACTGGGCCCCTCAGCGCTGCATTCTCTGAGCCAAAGATGGGAACACAAATTATATCAGGGAAGTAATTACAAACCCTATGTAGCATCCTGATAGCAGCCGTGGTGATGAAATGCATCTGGGCCATGCTGTCTCACTCACACAGAGGATACAATCTCTCTTCTAGGACTTTGATCAAACTGTGTCTGTGTTTTATTCTATTATTTATTCAGTTTTTTGAATTGGTCTCTTTCTTTTACTTTCCTTTGTTGGTCATAGCTCTGTGATCTTTCAAAAAGTGTAAAGAAAACTTCATTCCACAAATAAGTAAGGGAAGGGAGCTGACTGATAAAGGTCACAAGGTCTGCTTTGAGTGTATTTGACAGTGTGTGTATCTATTTGTGTGCCAGTTTGCGTCTGGTGGCATTTTTATGTACGTGCATGTGTGTGTGTGAGTGAATTCAGTGTATGTAAAAGGTGAACAATAGTGCCACTTATGCCTTGCGTGGTCAGAAGTGAGATGGATGGCAGGTGCAGGACCTGAGAGCTGCTGTTCTCACACACTGTCAGCTTCAGTCTCCACAGCCATCCATCTTCCCTGCCCCGGTTCCTCCCCCTGCCTGCTGCCTCCTCGGGGCCTGCTAACCAAGGCCGGGGACACCAGTTCTTGTTCCCAACCACTCAAAGACAAACACCTCTTCCAGTCACATGGGATATTTTTTTTTTTACGCAAGGGGAGCTGAGAGAAAGAAAAAAAACAAGGGCTGAAGATAAGTCTCCTTGTTAGTGTCACTTTTTATTAGGTAAACCCCTCACCACTCAGCTCAATACACATAGGCGTTTCATCACAGCAGGCCATGTTGTTCAGAGGCCATTACTAGATTAACAGTCCTCCTAGGTTTTCTCATTACTACATTGAGTATGCCATCATGCCTACCTCATTGATTATGCCGGATTAAAGTTTCTCCAAATTGAAAGAAAATAATCGCACTGCACTTACAATTCTCCACAGGCGTTGTCAGTGCTGCAATTAAACACAAAAAATGGGAAATGAAATGTTGGGACAACACGGTAATGCATTGGTTAGCACTGATGCCTCACAGCAAGAGGGGACTCGGTTCAGCCGGGGTCTTTCTGTGGTAAGTTTTCACCTTCTCCCCGTGTCTGCTTTGGTTTTCTCCAGGTGCTCTGGCTTCCTCCTACAGTCTGAAGACTCACAATCTGGAGTTAGCTAATTTGGAGACCTCAAATAAGATGAACGGTTATCAAGATATGTGTTCCAAATACACACGCAGACAGACAGACAGACAGACAGACATACATTTGTGGAATCAGTTGGTAGATATGTTTCTTCATCTTCTTGCTGAGTGGTTTATGAGACGACGATAATGTCTGAACAGTTACTGGAAACAGAAAGAGTTAACTTATAGCTCTGGCCAAATATAATCAAACCCACCTACTAGCAGCTCTTAAAGTTAGTTAAGTAACATTTTTTAATTTATAGAAAAACCGAGGTGTAAAGACGACACTTGGAGGGTCTGTAGAAACGGAAACAATTATTTAGTGGCTGTATTGTATTGTTCCTCCTGGTTCTTGCCTCGGATTTCATTATAATTAGAAAGTTGTAGCCAGTTCACATTAAAACCAAAGCGTAAGTTTCTCTCTGCTCATTTAGCCCAGGCTGCGTGTTTGTCCCCGTGTGTTGGGTTGGCTCCTCTGCCTCCTGGGAGCCCTCTGACTGATAACACTGGACTGGCTTCACCTTTCTGCTCTCTCATATCATGCACAGCACATAGGGAAGATACAAACACAAAGACCATGCAGCACCCACACATTTTGGATCCTTTATCTGATTTATTTTGGTGAGAAGTAAAGAATTAGTTAGTTCAGTGTGTGTCTTCTGATCCGCATCTCTCACAGCCACCTATTGTTGGTAGTAAAGATGGCAGAGTGAGAGGTCAGAGGGTTTAATATAACTACTGCAGTGGGTCGCAGAAGTGACAGTGGATCGTCCGATGCAGAGAAAGTGATTCGATTCCCAGCTCTTCCATCTTATGCGCCGAAGAGTCCTTGTGCAAAATAATGACCTCCAAATTTGTCCAGACGCCTGTGCTAGCAGTGTTAAAAAAGTGTTCACTGTATGCGATCATGATCAAACCGGGAGTTTTTAATTTTCCAGACCAGCCAGGGTACCAGATGCTATCACCTTTGAGCCCTATGCTGCCTGGCTTAACCTGTGTTAATCAGATAAACCAGCGTCGGTGGTGTGCGGCTGGAATTGAAGCAGACAGTCTTCCAGGTCATGATGGCACAAGATTAAATCCACTATTATAAAAAAAAGTCACCGCTGACCTGTAGCCGGAGATCTTTGACTGTTTTTCAAGGTGTCACAATTGACAAATCTATCAACTCTGAGAAAGTAAAAAATATATAAATGCTTTATTCATGCCCTGCGACTTTAAAGGCACTGGTTTGTGTTAGACAGAGTGGAATTTATAGCACGGACATCCATGCCAAGATCTGTGGCCACTCGAGACCTCTGGTTACATGCAGGATAGATGTTGTCACCCAAACTTACAAAATGTGCACACAACACTCATGAAGAGGTTATCTTGCATATTTTCAATTAAATATTGATGCCAGTAGATCGTTTTGTTTAATTGTGCTGAAAAGGGAGCAGTGTTCCCCCTCCTGTTGCCTGAGGAGTCCAAACCAACCCCAGCCCAGCGCTGAGCACAGCTCATCATCAGATTGCTGTTGCTCCTATTATAGACTACACCTCCTCAGAGGCTCGTAATGCACTTTGTTTTTATCTCAAAGATTCAGCGATAAAACGCACAGCTTTGCATGCAGATGAAAACCAGAGACAGGAAAATGTTTCTCTGAACTGTTTATTGGAGCTTTGAGTATATAAAAGAAGGAGCAGTACATAGACTGACTGGTATTGCTGCAGCAGAAGACTGGAACCTCTTTGCATCTCTTCATGCTACATCTGACATGAATGCAATTCTTGTACAAGAATATTTCATTAACATCTGGCGTACTGCAAGCTGCTAACGCTGGGAATGCCCAGTGGGAAGGTCTGAACATGCACGTACACAATACTTGACATCTGCAAATTAGGCACTAAGGAAACGAGAGCTCTTTTAGTACAGTTTAAATAATGAGTGCACATAAGAATGAACAGAGAGAGCAATGTTTTTGTAATGCAAAGGGGTAGAGGGGGATTTAAAGGGCAGTAAATCATTGATCATTGACATTTTCTGTTATCTCTACCATGTTTTGCTTGCTTTATGTAAATAATGAATGATATCCATATTGTTTTATATATATTCTATCATGGATAATATATGACAATCTCATTGAAACTGCCTTTTATTTGAAGTCCTGGTTTAATTGAAATTACCTGAGTGCTACGCCCTTAATGATGGCTGTTCTTTATTATGGATGGCAAGATGCTGATCAGGTTATATGTCTGTACACTGGACTTTATTTGGACTGCCCGACTTTCACTTGATCTTATTTATTCTGATATTTGTTTTCCATCTTGTGTATTTATATGCTATATACTTGGTATTATTTATATGGTTATACTCGGCTGCAAATTTTATTGAAACTTTCAGATGTTTAATGATGCTTAATGACGCTTGCGGTTCCAGTTCTTGGTTTCTCTAGCCTACTGTGTTCAGGACTCCTCTCACCTCATTTTTTGTACTATATGTCCATGTTCTTTTATGTCTTACGTGTTGTTCTTCCCTGCTGAAGTCACAAATATCCCTTTGGGGACAAATATAGTTGAAGCTGAAGTTTAAGATATCAAATTTGACAGATCCTGTCGGAGGAAACTGCATTGTCACAAAAAAATGAAGATGTAGAGATTTATTTTAATATATATTCACTTTATATGTTTACATTTTGGAAGTATTCATTGTCTTGTCATGGGACATTTGAACTTCACCACATCCTTGACCTTTTTGTTTTTGACTTTTCACAGAGCGACAGTTGAGAAAGGTGTGACCTTTCGAACAGCAACACCCAGTAACACTTTACTGTGGGACATCACTCTGGATATGGGTACAGATGGAACCGTCGCTGTTATTTGTCAGAGGAAGGCTCCCATACTTGGAAAGAGGCAAGTGTGTCTAACCAGCCTGTGTGTTCTACCTTTCTGTGTCTCCTTTGTTATCACCGAGAAATTGATTATTGAATCTAAATTGCTATTGCTTGAATGAATAGATAATACTCTCAAGGCCCAGAGTCTCACTGTCTAAGTTAAACTTTTTGTAATGCAAATCCTGCAAAACATTTCAGTATCTGTCTCTGCACCTGTGGAAAGAAATCAATCAATCAATCAAATTTTATTTGTATAGCCCATATTCACAAATTACAATTCATCTCATAGGGCTTTAACAGGGTGTGGCATCCTCTGTCCTTAACCCTCAGCAAGAGTAAGGAAAAACTACTAAAAACCCTTTTAACAGGGTAAAAATATGTAGAAACCTCAGAGAGAGCCACATGTGAGGGATCCCTCTCCCAGGACGGACAGAAGTGCAATAGATGCCACGTGCAGGAAAACATCATCAATAATCAAAGTCTCTAGCAGCATTTGATGAGGGTAGACATCCCGAAGGACAACCCCAACATGACATGCCAAGCAGTCCCGCTGCAAGCACAGTCCATGCTCAGCAACCATCTAGACCACGATCCACCATCCAGACCAGACGCCACTCCAGTCCTCAGTCACCGTCCACCGCCGCCCACCAGGACCCATCACAAGCCACCACCGCGGTCCTGGTCCACCGCCCGTGCCCAATGCCAACACGACACAGGGTCCGCCACCAGCACCACGATCAGCCCAGAATCCGCCACAATGGATCCACCACCGCGACCCCCGGTGTACGATCCACAAACCGCAATCCATGGTGCGGCCACAGAGGCCCTGGATCTGCGGGTGATAAAGCAAAGGGATTCCGGGGAAGGGGGATAGGGATGGAGAAGAAAGACAACGTGTCTGCACTGTGAAAACCACACACTCCTCATAGGACATCCCGATGTACCCTCTCAGCACAGGTTGGCTGCAGGTGCTCTAAAAAAAATGCCCCTTGTAAACAATGATGGCTTCCCCCGTCTTTCATTCCCCACTTCCTAAAGTGCTGCCGTGTGCATGTCCATGAATTCCTAACATGCAGTAAAACATTGAGCCTGATTTAAAAGCTGCAAGCCAGGGAGGTCGCTACAGCAGAACTATAGTGAGCCATCTTCAAACATAACACTTGTCCATTCAATCTCTGCTCTTAAAAATTCCGCTTGCACCATAACCTTAATTGATGGGAATTCACCCTTTCCCTATCAAGCAGCTCATTTCAAATGTGATGCTGATGCCGCATGAAAAATTTGAATTATCAGAGTTATTACAATTCATCCTGAAGCAGATCTGAATATCAGTACTGAATCTAATGGCTATCCAACAAATAGCTGTGGAGATGTTTTACAATAAAACCCCAAATGTCAACAGATGAATACTGAAGGAACGGGCAGGGGATCACTGATCAAGTCCTGACCCTAAAAGACCATGTATGGATATTGATAAGTGTTTCTGTTTGTAAGTTGTGGACTTATAGACGGGCATTTCCAAGCTGCTAGCGTGGCTGACAAGTCATCTAGATGAACTAATTGAAAGATACGGAATTAAAACCAGAGTCATACACAAGTCCATTTGCAAACGCGCATCCACAAAGCTCAATACGGGACCCGACCCTTCACTCTACCTACAAGTCAAATTCGGACCCACCTGGACCCGTTAACATCCAACCCGTCACCCATGATTAAACCTTCTACATACACAGACACTCACATCAAATGGTGAAGAGTTGTGTTCTGGGAAAAGCATCTTTGAATTGTCCCACCACCTGTTCTCCTGCAGCGATCAGAGTGTTTCCTAGTCTGGTGTTGGTAGGGACAGTTGAGCCCAAGTGAAGGGGTCAAATTTGCACATGAGGCTTATTTAGATGTTTCAAACATTCTGCCCGTTATATCACTTTTTTGCGGGCTACCCGACCCTTTGCACAACTCTAATCCAAATATCTTGAATGCATCCTATATTCAGCAGAAAACCATCAATATCGGTAATATTCACTTGATTTGATCCTCTGAGATTGAACTCAAACTGTGAGATTATATCTGTTTTGTAGTGCAGCTCCAAGGAGTGCTTGTAAAGCTAAAGCCCTAATCTGTGTTTGAGTGCCTGGCATAGCTGGAGAAGAGCAAGTGTACACAGCCAACTTTCCCAAGAAGGAAAATGAACAATATGAGGAGACAATAGCATTTGCTGAACTCCAGTACAGAGATACATTTTAACATCTTGAAGTTAATGTGGCTCAGACTCCAGAGTTCATACAATAGACACAGCCGACTGTAGACAGAGCACTGACCTTATCTGTGCTCATCATTATTGCTTTGACCTCATTATGCTGTTTTCCCCGTTTCCTGGTGCATGGATTATGACATTGTTTATAACAATTTCTGTGGGGTTCAACATATTTTTCCATTTATTTTTGTCATTTTGGATAATCCTCTCTAAAATGTCATGAAACTAACGGGACCCCCGCAGAGAGCCTCTACTGTCACATCACTGTGGGGATTTCTCTGACTTTTTGTCTTCATGGCTTTAGTGAGCACTAAAAGTATTTGCCGTAACTGTACATTAAAGCCCTTTTTATCCTTTCTGGCAGCGGCTTGGTTTTGGATCTTAATATTAAAGCACTGCCTCTCGCAGACAGACCCACGGCTGTAAACAAATGGTTGAAGCGTCAGTCCCCTGAAAGCTTCACAAAACTGGCTGCGGGTGTAAATAGCATGGCAACATCCTTTTATCTTATGGATATCTGTGTTAATGCATACTTAAAGGGATATAAGTGTGCTTATGTGAGCCTTATCGAGCCTATCTTGTTTTGATTCTTGACCAGAATTCCATTATTATCTTTTAATCTCAGGTCTCTCAGCAATATGCTAAGATTATTCAATTACACAAAATATCCGTCCTTTCCTCTAATAAGGGCAGATATGAGAGTGGGGTGTAGAGAATTACTTGTTTGCTTTGTTGTTGAGTCTGAACCTTATTGGAGGATTAACAAAATATGATTTGCAGTTTCTCCTGTTGTTGTTGCTTTAATGCACAAAGGCAGCCGGCACACAGCCCTATAGAGGTCATTTAAATTCAGGATGCCGGTCCAACTGTGTCTGCACAGCGCTGACACAAATATATATAACATGTACACACCGGCAGCAGTGGGTGTGATAATGTCCATGTGGGTACAGAATGTGCATTCTTACTGTGTTTTGTGCACCTATATATCTTTCCTCCTGTTAAGCACAGAGCCAAGAAAATAAAACCAAGGATACTAACTTGGGAGAGGCCAAGGGAGAGTATATTGAATCCATGACTAGGACACTCTATTGCTGTGAGGTCATTAAAGGTTACAAAGCCTTCAACTTTTTGGTGCATGCAGAGCGCCTCTGTCCTCAGACCACCTTTTATTCTTTATACACTTATCAGTAGCAGCAACTCCGGCAAAAGGCCAGAAGAGAGAAATTCATATCTATTCCTTTTTTTTAAGTTCAATTCTTGAAAATGCCTAGAGATGCAAAGCTCTCCACAAATTCAAAAAAAAAAAAAAAAAAAGGAGGGAGGGGGGGATTTGGGTCTTGTCGCAACTACTGGGGATCACGGCGCTCTCCAACAAATCTCTGTCTCACTACCCAAGGGGCAGAATTCATAACATCGCACTATGAATTTTGAGCCGGATATCTCCGAACCTCCAGTCGCTGCAAAGTCTTCTAGTATTTATCAAACGAAACGTCTAACATCCTAATGCAAAGCGTGACTTCATCAAAATCTTTAAAAAGAGAAAAGACAGCTCTCCAGGATCCATGAGCATCGAGAGCAGTGAGCACCACAGGCTGAAGTGAAGGGGGCTACACTGCCGCAGAGTCACGTGGCCTCTTTCTAGACACAATTATCTCTACAGGGCCTTAAAGAGAGGGAAGAAAACCTGAGACTCCAATGGAGAAGTAATCGTATAAAGTACCATTGGCTGTGAAGGAGAGGTTGTGTGTTCCTGCTGTTATTGTGCAAAGTGAAGGTGATGAAAGAATCACGGAAGCACCAAACTGCCAAAAAACACAAAAAAATGCAGCATCCCACCGCTTTCACAAAATAAAACACAATGCATAATATGTTTTACAATTTGTCTTGTCAAATATTATCTTGCTTTTTCTTTATCACCTCCACCAAGGAGTTAGTGTTTTATTTGCGTTAGTTTGTCTACTGGTGAGTTAGTAGGATTACACAAAAACTAAAGGATAGATTAACAAAAAGGAAAAGGGGAAAGGGGAAAGGATACAACATAGGTCAGAAAAGCCTGCATTACATTTGGGTGTGGATGTGGATTAATGGACAGATCCAGGGTTTGTTTTTCCTTTTCTTTCATTGCAACATGGCCATTTAAAAAACCAGGCATGTTTAAGGGGCTGATATTTTACATATTTGGTGGAGGTATGGCACTCTACTGAGTGCCATTCTAGTTTTTATACATAATTTGTCTCAACAGGAACTGTGTAGCCTATACTGTATCTATATATGTGTTTGTGTTCTAGTGTTTTTCGTCTAACTACTCGTGCTCTCTGTTCCCCACCCAGGCTTGAGAGCAGCCTGCTGGAGGTGCTTCAGATGGATTTTGAGGTTGAGGAGCTGAGCAGTCCTCTCGACAGTCAGGTGATTGTATGGAAACTGGAGCTGCCGTCCCTGACCCAAAACCTAACCAAGACCGAAGGAGCCATGAGAATCTATACCACTCAGAGAGACTTTGTCGGCTTGGCTCCTCTCGTGATGGTGAGTTCGCTGACAGCCTCCACGTCACACCTGATCATTACCAAAAAACCTGGCAGGGATGTTACAGACAGCAGCGTTTCCGATAATGCTTGGACCGTATCCTTTGAGCGTTGATGCATGAAAATATCATAGAATGCACTTTGCCGTGATCCATTCCTGTCTGGTTTGCATATGCAGACGGCTCGGTATGCTTGGGATTGTTTAGCAAATGGGTTCTATTTTGAGCAGAGAGTGACCTTGTGTTGTTGACTGTCAGCGAGCTGATGTCTCTCCTCTGTGTTGTTCTGCTCTGTTCTGGCGTGCAATATGTGGTCATCGTCTTCGACAAACAGTTGCTTCATGTGGTGCTATTTTGGTGCAGCAGGCCTCTTTATCATGCTACCTCTATAATTAATCCACGATATAATAAATATGGAACATTACAGAAGAGTTTACACTGCGCTGAATTACAGCGTCCAATCTGTCATATCTGTCACCTGGGACAGTGACTTCCTTATCCAGCGTTGTTTGAGAATGACACATGACAACTTGTCATGTAATACACTAGCACTGCCCTCTCCCATGTCTCTTAATTTGTCTAACCGCATATTATTAATAATTTATGTAAATTTTGTCAGATTAAGGTTAGTAATGACTGGACTTTAGGTTATGGCGACGTTTGGGCATTAGTTTTCTCACATCTCACGGAGCTAAATGCTGCATTTCCATCACAATGCTGCTGGATTGCTTGAAGTTATAAGGGTTTACCACAGTGTCCTGACTTGAGAATTGGAAATGGTTCATCTCCTTTGTGGATTAGAAGATGACCTCAGGCTAAGGGCCTAACATGCAGACATTGGATGGTTGACTCGAAGGAACATTAGCATTGACTGATCCTGCTACTGCTGCCACTCAATACTTCTACATGATAGCGGGAAGCCTCGCTGACACAACCTTCAGATCAGTGTTTTTTCAACTATATTGTAATGACAGCTGAAAAAAAATAAAACGATGTTCATTTGTTTCAGCTTCATTTAAAGCAGTTAACAGTCGAGGGACACGTATCCATCTGCTTCATTTTCATCCTCGGAGCGGCCAAGTGTCTCTTTAAATTTGATTTAACTGATCATTCACATAACTTGACCGGGCTGTGCTCCGCTGCTCTCACACTGATCTACACACACACGTACACACACAATGTTAAATCATTTCAACTTCATTGGAAACTGTGTGTTTCTACAGCGGAGGACACGTATCCATCTGCTTCATTTATAGGCTTTGATTATTCATGCATGCATACAAATGGTTCGCTGTACACACATACACATAAAGACACACACACAAACACAGACAGACACACACACACGCATATACACACTCACACACACACACACACACACACACACACACACACACACACACACACACACACACACACACACACACACACACACACACACACACACACACACACACACACACACACACACACACACACACACACACACATAACATTGCCTTACACTGATTTCCTGGAGACTTTCACTAACCTCAACCGTGGTTACTAACCCTTACCTTAACCAAAACCTAATCTTACCTTAACCTAAACAGAAACCTAAAGTTAAAGCTAAACCTAAACCTAACCTTAAAACAAGTCTTCACCTTAATTCTCAATAATTGACATCATGTGGAATTTTTGTCCCCAGAAGGAAGATAAGTCCCCATATTGTTGGGACCCAAACACACACACACACACACACAAATGCAGCGAGATACCCGGTACATTAGAAATAGACTGCTTTATCCAAATCACTGCATAACTTTTTTTTCTTTCGTTAACCTGTTCAAATACATGAGCTCACATACTGACAACCTAACGATGACGTAAGGTGCTAGCCTCACCATCCTGAGCCTTTTGCGTTCAGTATCTCTCTCACACGAACTGGATTTCTGAGTGGATAATGGAAGCCAAAGATGGAGCTGCACCACCTGCTATACCTGCCATAGCTGCCCTCTTTAATAATACATTGAGCAGTATGGAACAGGCTGTACTGTATAGGCATAGATATGTGCAGAGATTAATCCTTGTCTGTGTCCCTGTCGTTAGTTATTTGGCCGTGTTTGAACTGATATGACATTCCTTTGAGGGCCGTACCAGTGCAGCAAACTCCAAGCTTAGCTCTCCCTCACATGTGGTGACCTGATCATCACCCTGTGTAAACCCTGCTCCCGTCACCAACCTCCCATGGGGGAAGCGTTTGGGGCAAACAGGATTACTGAGTAACTGATTCCTAAACACAAAAGCCTTTAGATGTCTGGTAATACCACCGCATAAGATGTCGAATCAAATGTAATATAATAATTGTATGAGGTTTGTTATATTTTGTTACTCAGACTGTGGTTTATGTTCCTTGTCGCTCTGCAGGACACAGAGATCCTGAACACAGCCGTGTTGACTGGAAAGAAGGTGGTGATGCCTGTGAGGATAGTAGCTGTGGAGGAGGATGGAGTCATCACTGATGTGTCGGACTACACAGACTGCAGCTCCAGTGATGAAGATGTTCTCAAGGTAAGATATTTCCTCCTCTATCTTACATAGTACTAGATAGTGTACAATGAATGATAGCTTTCTGATTCTTTATTTCTACATTTCAAATATTCCAAATGCAGTTGTTATTATGTAGCAGATAAGGCTCAAGTCTATTTGTGAAAAAAGGACGCTGACAAGGTAAGAGGTGAAATTGCTTTTAAAGATTTTTTTCTACACCTTTTATTCAACATTAAATAGCTTTCTCTGTAGTGGTAATATGTAAAAAAAAATTCAATCACCTCTAGTAATTGGCTACCTGGGAACAAAAATGGGTTTAACAGTAACGAACAGAAAAATTGGAGATATACGTCTTTGTCTGCCAATGCCGGTGCTAAGGTGAGAGAGAGAAATGTGGAGCAGAGGATAAAAAGCTGCTCCGTGGAGCCAACGTGGGTCTCATGTGTGATGGTGAGGACAGATGCGGACAAATAAGTTGTGCCAAAGTCACCTCTGATCCCCGTCTCTTTTCCACACAGTAAAACAAACTATTAGTTGGGCTCTGACAACATCGTCCATTCATCTTCAAGACAATCAACAGCCACTGCATTAAATTGCTCACCCCATGGTCCGCCCGCGTGCGCCCATCCTATGACTTGTCCCTTTATCCTGTGAACCTGAGCACGGCTGACTGCCAAAAGCCGGCTTTGTTTACTGATGAAATTGAAAGTGAGGCCCCTGGCCCCTGAGGTCTGGGGCTGTGAATGTATTTACTCAAGGCTAAAGTGGGATTGTAAACAAAGAATAGAGACATGCAGTGGACTCCAGCTCTCTAATATATTTTTTTCTGCTGGTCAAATATGTCCCAAAGCAGGTTCAGCAAACAATTGGATGTCTTGGCTAATAAATGTAACATTTTGTGCAGTGTTTTGTGTTACTCCATGAGCAGATCCAGAGGTCTATACATACAGTAGGTGCCAATGTTTTAAGTGCAGATGGGCGTCAGTTATAAGAAAAGCAGGATTATGTGAGGATGTCAAGAGGCCAGCTGTGAACTAAATCAATCTTTTCAACCCTGTGTTGGAGCCAACTTTGCTGTTGTTCTAAGCTTACTGTAGCTCAGTGTATTTGCTGACCAGATAGCAGCTTCAGTCACAAATATACCCTTTAATCTTCTTAGTCTAACAGCTTGACTCAGATATCTTTTCTCTTCTGGTGTGCCTGAAGAGTATCAAATCTGCTTGTGATAGTGGGGGTCAGGATTTATCCAGAATGAGCAGCTCATGTGGCAAAACAAAAGCAAAACAAAGTCTAATCTTTCACGATGGAAAGGTTTTCCTATTTGCATGGATTACGGATGGATTTAGAATTAGGGATGAGCAAAACATACAACAATAATACATTTATTTATTTGACAAAATAAAACCATATTGTCATTACCTTTGAGATTTTGTGGTTTCAATATGAGTCACGATTCTAGAGGGAGTTGTAATTTCTGTATTTTTTGACAATAATGTGATGGGGGTCTGTACCAAAGCAGAAGGACATGATTTGTCAGCCGGGAATCTCTGTAGCAGCACAATGCTTCATTCATAATAGTAAGATGTGACACATTTAACCTCAATCTACAATTTGCAGCTTCTGAGATTTGGATATTGCACTTGATCAAATTACAATACCGATATATGTACAAGTGTGTCTATGTAGTTGGTCAATCAGGACTTTTAATGAAGAGGCGATTTGAATGAATTGCATTAAAGATTGAGTAAGTAGTTATAATCCAGTAGGTCAAATTCAGTAACTGTCAGCTAGGTGTCCATTCTTAAAAATGTTTGTATTCTGTGTTTCTACACAAGCCTTGCTCTGTACATTGGAACTGGCTTGGACAGATCAACACAATCAGGAACAAAGGATTTAGTGCACAGGACAGTGGAAAGAAGAGGGGGAGATGGAGAATGAGGGCAGTGGAGGTTAGAATGGGCTTGCCGGCAATGGTGGCGATGTTAAGGCCAGTGTTAGTGTGTCAGTGCTGCCTTTGGGGCATTACTAAGGATGTTACACTGTTTCTGCTTGTCGAATGGGTTACATTAGTTTCACTATGTTCTATTGAGGCAATATGTCAGTATTGTCAACTAATGTTTGTGATGCAATAACAGGTATCAGTGTCATTTCTATGTGTCTGGTAACATAAAGTATAATGTAACAAAAATACATGTTGTTGGTGAGATAGTTGTATGGTTGCTAGCAAGCAATCACGTCATTTCTACATGTTAGCTTTGTAGCAGCAACAGTTTGCTGTCCAGCTGTTTGTTCTATATAATGGTATTTGATTGTGTAAAGAAAAATTAAATTGTTATATAGCCACAAAGACCACCAAAATAAAGTGGACTTATTTAGCTGGATGCTGAATTTAAGTCAAACTACTCTGCTGCATTTGGATGCAGTGTTTGTGCGCATGGCTTTTTTTGATTTGCGTTTGGAGGCTTGAACTTAATTTTCCCCTCAGTAACACAAAAGCTGTATTTATTCTGAACACTCTCAGCTTTATTAAATGTCTGCCTCTTTTTAAAACTATACCCAATAATGAAAGTCAAATCCCCTTTTAAATAAATATCCTTTTTGACATCCAAAACACTGAGGGATATTCCTGGCAGCAGAGATAGATTTTAAACAGGATGAGGGGATGGATGGCACGTTAACACGGGATTCTTTTTCAACTAATGCTTGAGAATATTATTTAAACATTACTCGTGTTAAGTTCAGTGGAGATCCTGGAATATGCTTCTGTGAAATAAGGGAAATGTTGTAGATCATGGATGACAGTTTGTCTGCATGGTATTAAATGCGACTTCGCTTTAACTAAATCAGACCTTCACCGTCTCATGTTCCATGTTTGCATTAGAAATTTTCCATAGCAACAACTGTTCCAGGGCCTAAGTGCCACATTTTGTAAATCTGCTGTTGGATATAAATCAAGCACAGAATTATCAGTGCAGAAAGCTCAGGGCATCTCAGTTAACAGCAAGGATGACACATAGTGATGAAGTCATTTCAAAGCCAAAGCTGTGGTCATGGGTGCATGATGACTGAGGCTCAGATGCGAATGATGACACAAGACCCTCTCAAAAATAGCTTGTCACTGGGACAGCACATCCTCTAGCCAACAGTTGCAAATAAGAGCGGGGGATCTATTTGCTATTTGAATTCCTCCTCTGGCTATCTGTCAAAGTCACCATTTTTCTTCCTTCTGCTCCCCTGTGCACTTCCACAGGCTGGTGACTGAATTCTAAATGCTGCGTTAATTATCCAATTTGTTCAGAGCAGTGGCCAATGAAAATCTCCTGACTCGTGTCTCAAAATTTCCATGAGATCTTTCAGCAGTTGCCCAAACTTGCCAAGGTCACTTTTGGAATTACAGTGTAATGTATGCACTTGGCTGTGAAGGACTGATATTCAGCGCTGCACCACATGATATTTTTGATTAACATAAAATTGCAATGCTAGTTTTCCTAAAGCTTCGGACCGGTGATCATCGCAGTAGTTTATTACAGCCATCTGACATTACTATGGTAACACACGCAGTGCAGAACTGCCTCCAGGCCATTTGTTGTTGTAAGAATGGTCTATTCGTTAAAATAGTGACTTTTATGAGATATCAGATTATTCTCTGTCATTGGTTAGATGAGTAACAACTCCTTCATTGACAACCATCTCAGCCTGAGTTTGATATGGACTGTTTATATGAGCGTACATATAAAATAACTTTGATATTATCATAGAAATTAAAATGATAAGATATTCATTTAGCTTTTATCTCTTCCTTTCCAGGTGTCGGACAGGTGCGACTATGTTTTCCTGAATGGCAAAGAGACAAAGGGCAAAGTGAAGATGATGGTGAACTTTACCTACAGCTACCTGAGTGCTCAGCTGGAAATGAACGTGTGGATGCCCCAACTCCCCCTCCAGATTGAGGTGTCGGACACAGAGTTGAGCCAGATCAAAAGCTGGAGGGTACCAATACTAACCTCTAAAAGGTGAGACACACAAACAAACAAAGTGTTTAACGCAAAAACTGTGCTTATTTATGTTCTAGATGGGATTTCTAGAAGCGTACTTCAAAATCATATCTCTCAAAGGGTTTAGGGTTTTTATTCCATTACATAATGTATTGTTATATCTCAATGTGATCCAATCAAGCAAAGAGACAGGATTAAGTGATTGAAGAATACCAGGTCAAATCCTTTGCTGTGTGACAGGTGTGACCTGCATGTGTGTTTCTGTGTTCATGTCCCAGACCTGGCTGGAGCAGTGAAGAAGAAGACAGGAAGGGGAAGGGCTGCATGCTGCAGTATCAGCACGCACTGGTGCGGGTGCTAACTCATTTCGTGGCAGAGCAGGCGGACCCTCGGGATCCTAAGGCCTATTTCCTGGGCTCTGATTGGCAGGTGGATGTCACGAGGCTGGTTCGATACTTCATGAAGGTGGAAGACCCTCGAGTGGCAAAGCTGCAGGCTGGAAGAGTGCTGTCGGGACGGGATCTTGGGACCACCACCATCCAGGTAATAATCTGAACTGCTGCTTGGATTAACATTAGCCAAAATAGACTGTTACCATTGTCCTAACAATAAGCAATTCAGTCCCTGGATTAGATTAGAAAAGAAGTATGATTTAGGTTTGACAATGACATGAATTTAACTTAACTGAACAGGTTCTGACAAGAAGATGCAGTGTGAGGCATCCTAATTAATTTGTGGTATCTGATATTATTCTGTGACAGGTGTTTTCTCCACTGTCTGGCACAATTTTGGCGAAGACAACTATCAAGGTTGTGGATGACAAAGTGACCATTACAGAGTTGGGGGTCCAGCTGGTTACAGGCCTCTCCATGACTTTACAGCTCAGTACAGGAAGCAACAGGGCCATCCTGGCTACCACAAAAACACAGGAGGTTCTACAGAGACCCAAACAGGTAACAGTCTTCAGAGATTTAAACATTTTAGAAACAAGGATTAGATTCAAAGCAGTATTCCAATTTCTGCCATTTTTCTGCTCTTTCAGGAAGCATTGGTCAGTGCCTGGGTGCAGTTCAGTGATGGCAGCCAGACACCTCTTGATGTTTATGATCCTGCATACTACAGAGTGACGGTGACATCCCTGAATCAGGGCGTGGTGTCTGTGCAGGGCACACCTCCGACTGTGGTGGCAGAGGGAGAGGGCGAGGGAGTTCTGGTCAGACTAGAAATGTCCATCTGTGAGGCTTGCCAGAAGTCCAAACGCAAAAGCACTGTAGCGGTTGGCAACGGCAGCCTGAAGATCAAATTTCAGGGAAATAGCGGACGGTCAACCAACAGCAATACCAGCAGCTTCGAGAGTAGCACTGTTAGCAGAAAGGAAAACGGCAGCGACTATGGAAATGATGGAGAAGAGGACGACAGTGAGAAGAAACAGAGGAAGCAATCTCCACCACGCAGCTCAACCTCAGAAAGAGAGGAGAGCGCCATGCAAAAGATCACTACCACCATCAAATCTATAGAAAGAATCTTCATAACAAGTGGCAGCCTTGGAGGAGTGGGTAAGACCAGCAATTCAGGAAACCCCAGCAGTCCTACCACGGTGATAAATGTCAGCATGATGAGCATCCCCGGTGACGGCAGCAAAGGATATGGCTCAGACAACGTGATAGTGGAGGATATGAGCAGTGTTAGCTTTACTAGCACTGTGAAAGCCCCTGGGAACCTGGTAAACTACAACAACTTCCCCACCAAGGTGGAGGAGACAGCAGAGGTAGAAATTGGTGGTGAAGAAATGTTGGCAAACAGGCCTCTCACAGACTTGGAGATTGGCATGTACGCTCTTTTGGGCGTCTTTTGCCTCGCTATCCTGGTGTTCTTGGTAAACTGTATTTCACACGTTGTTAAGTTCAGACACAAGAAGCCTCCCTCTCATACCCATGAGCCAACAGGGCACAGGCATGACTGGGTATGGCTCGGCACAGACGCTGAGCTGGTGATGAGTGTGCCAGGTAGCCCTGTGCAGCAAGACTCCCAGACTACCACCACCGTGATAGACATTGGGCCTGATAAGACCACCTCTCTGTCCAGGAGGTCCAGTTGCTTGGCCTCTGTTACAGACTCTCCCCCTGGTTGTGTGGGCTCCCTCAGGAGCAAACCTATGCACACCGAGTCACTCCACTCGCCGACCAGCAAGAGAAAGAGAGTCCAGTTCACCACCTTCTCCACAATGGAACGCCAGCATTCACCACCCAGGGAGAACGGCTATGGCATCCACTGGGTTGGCAAGGAGAACAGTTTTGAGGAGGAACCCCATGTGCCCATCACAGAGCCTGGGGACCGGTTATAATACAGAACCTGATCAGACCTCACATGTACAGTATACAGTGCCTTGCATAAGTATTCACCCCCCTTGGACTTTTTCCCATTATGTACTGTTACTAACTGGAATTCAAATAGACTTAAATAAACTTTTTCCCGTTTGATCAACAAAACATGCATAGTACTTTGGAGGTGCAAAATAAATTTTATTGTGACACAAACAATAATGAGAACAAAAAAGTTGACATCTGTTGGGTGCATAAGTATTCACCCCCCTGTGTCAATACTTGGTAGAACCCCCTTTCGCTGCAATTACAGCTGCAAGTCTTTTGGGGTATGTCTCTACCAGCTTTGCACATCTAGAGATGGAAAGGTTTGTCCATTCTTCTTGGCAAAAAAGATGAAGCTCAGTCAGATTGGATGGAGACCGTCTGTGAACCGCAATCTTCAAGTCTTGCCATAGATTCTCTATTGGATTGAGGTCTGGGCTTTGACTGGGCCATTTTAAGACATTAACATTCTTTAATCCAAACCATTCCTTTGTAGCTCTGGCTGTATGTTTAGGGTCATTGTCCTGCTGGAAGATGAACCTCCGCCCCAGTCTCAAGTCTTTTGCAGACTGCATCAGATTTTCTTCAAGGATTTCCCTGTATTTGGCTCCATCCATCTTTCCCTCTATTCTGACCAGTTTCCCTGTACCTGCTGAAGAGAAGCATCCCCACAGCATGATGCTACCACCACCATGTTTCACTGTTGGGATGGTGTGCTCAGGGTGATGGGCAGTGTTGGGTTTTCGCCACACATAGCGTTTTGCATTGAGGCCAAAAAGTTCAATTTTGGTCTCATCTGACCAGAGCACCTTCTTCCACATGTTTGCTGTGTCTCCCATTTTTTATGGATCCCTTTCAACAATGGCTTTCTTCTTGCCACTCTTCCATAAAGGCCAGATTTGTGGAGTAGACGACTAATAGTTGTCCTGTGGACAGATTCTCCCACCTCAGCTGTGGATCTCTGCAACTCCTCCAGAGTAACCATGGGCCTCCTGGTTGCTTCTCTGATTAATTTTCTCCTTGTCCGACTCTTCAGTTTGGGTGGACGGCCTCCTCTTGGTAGGTTTGCGGTTGTGCCATATTCTTTCCATTTTCTTATGATGGATTTTATGGTGCTCAGAGAGATGTTCAAAGCTCTGGATATTTTTTTATAACCTAACCCTGCTTCATATTTCTCCACAACTTTATCCCTGACCTGTTTGGTGAGCTCCTTGGTCTTCATGATGCTGTTTGTTCAGTAATGATCTCCAACAAACTCTGAGTCCGTCACAGAACAGGTGTATTTATACTGAGATTAAATTGCAGACAGGTGGACCCTATTTACTAATTATGTGACTTGCAAATGTGACTTGTGAATGCAATTGGTCGCACCAGATCTTTGTTAGGGGTTTCACAGTAAAGGGGGTGAATACATATGCACTCAACACTTTTCAGATTTTTATTTGTAAATAATTGTGAAATCCATGTAATATTTCCCCCCACTTCCAAATGATGCACTATTTTGTGTTGGTCCATTACATAAACTCACGATGAAATACATTTTAATCTGTGGTTATACCATGACAAAATGTAGAAAAGTCCAAAGGGGGTGAATACTTATGCAAGGCACTGTATGTGGCTTTGATCACCTCAATGCCTTTGTAAACTCCAACAACTGTGAAGAACATGTGATTTTGGAATTGCCCTCCTCTACATTTCATTACCTATCAAGGCCTTTTACATGTACATGTACTGTATAATATTGTTAATATTGGTGAGTGGATGCGTAGGGAGACGTTAAAGATGGCTGACCAGATGGACTCTACGCAATATTTACATAATGTTTAAAGCCACCCAATGTTATTGCTGCATGTGGATATCTACTTCTCTAATTTTTGCACTCACATGCTGGGATATAGTGTAGACACACTGACAAAGTATCTCAAATTACAAACCCAATATATCCAATTTCCAGTTATAATATAGAACTCAGTCTGACAGATATAGATTTCACCAAAACTGTGGCTTTGATCAAACATAATACTGGCTGAAATTGGTGTTTTGTATTATGAAATATCCAGGACCATTTTCTTTGTAAATTTAATTAATTAATTTTTCATTAAATTTTCTCTCATTAAAATTCTATGATCTTGACTGTTGCCTTTCAATTGATTTTCTAATATAAGACGCTTACCAGTTGGTAACAGTATGCTGGTCAGTTACTGATGTCTATATTTTGTGTAATGTTTCATTGTACAGCGTGACATAGTGCAAAACATTTGAGAGAACAATCACGTTTTTCTAACCATCCAGGGCCCAATGTGTTGCCAAAATCAACCTTTGAAATGGCAAATAACAACAACATTTTGTGCCACGTTGCCCTTTAAACAAATTGAGTTTTTGCTATCCTCTGGAATCTGTACAAGCCAACCATTGTGCTTTATTAAAAATGAATGTGGTAGCAAACAGACTGCAGGGGAAAGCAACATTTGAAGCATTTTTAGCAACTGTAGATTAGCTGATCCTGCACTGCATCTGAAAGAAAATCAAGATTTAATGGCACTTTCAAGAATTGATGCTGTTTGCAATACAAGCTGTTTGTATTACAAACAGATTTTGTGCCTCACTACACATTTTCAGATCATCACCCAGTTAAAAACAACCCGTGGAGCTGTTTGCCTTTTTTATTAAGTAGTTCCGATGACTCTCATACACATTATTAACCATAAATACAGTACATTATCAATTTCTAATACAGTACATAAAATATATTGACAAGGCAAACAACCCATTTCTACTGTAGTTCTTGTGTTCAAAGTGCTCTGCTGCATCATTTCAGTTTGGCAGTGCAGATAAAACCGGATTAATTTGTAGAAGACACGTGTGAAAATGGCATGTACAGAATGCCCTGTAGATACACCCGTGTATGTCCCTGTTGCTACTGTTCCTGAGAAAGTCGAGTTGAATGCGGTGATCTTAGTGCAGAATGTCCACCAGCCGCTGGTAGGTTTCTCTCTCTTGTTTCAAGCTGTGATGCTCTTCTACGTAGAGTTTTCCGTTGTGCACCACTCTCTCTCTCAGCTCGTCATCTGACAACAGCCTCTGAGCTTGATGCACAAATTCCTGGCCAGAAAAAAAGCAAAATAAGTCTAATTTACTGCCTGATGCCACTTGAAGCTGGTCATGGAAGTTGCCAGAAGATAAATGTTTTTTTAAGCAATTAAGACAATCGAGGACATAAGAACAGAGCTCAGATAAAAGGCCCTGCACTGATTAGTAAATACTTCAAAAATACATTGCCAAAGGATTGAGATATTTGTGTCTCCAGAGCCAAATAGGACTTTCCAAAAGACCTTCATAGTCCATCCTGTAAGAGCTGCCACCTCTCATTTAATTAGAAAGAAAGGAGAAACCAAATCAAGTTACTGCAAACATTTAAACAACACTACCCAACCAGCTGTCACAGGACAATAAGGATTTATTAATTATACATAAAAAATGAGTAATGTTGCCATCACTGAGCATTGAATGAAATGTAGGTTAGCCACAAAGCATCCTGAATACTAGTTGCTCAACTGTTGGCCCATAAGACTGAGAGAAGCCTCCAACAAAAGGACGCTAAAGTGCCTTAAAGTATTCCTACAGCGTGGCAGCCAACATTTGCTGCCGCAGAGAGCCAATAGGCACACAAACTTTTAGGCACTGCCAGTCAGCAGGCCACTTCACTTTACTTCACTTCAGTCAAGTGATGTGATTATGTCTGAAGAGGCTCTTAGTTGGAAACAGCTCTTCTCTGTGGCCATATGAGAGCAATAAATCCTCAGCAACAGGATTAAAGCTCAACTTATGAGCAGCATGCTTATAATCACTTCACTCCGTGCAAATGAAGGAGCCAGACAGGGGAGGACGTTCACTTTCCCCCCCTACTTGTTTGTTTCTTTTACACATTAGATGATACCTGTGCACGTGTAATAACATTGAAAGCCCATATAATGAGGAAAAACTGACAGAATGATCTGAAATGAGACAGGATTTTGATAGGTGAAATAAAAGTAGATCAACCACAAGGAAAGTTTTTGGCTGAAAGACCAGCGCTCGCTGCCCATTAGTCCTGGCTGAGGTCGTGGTTTATCCAGCCCAAGTCGCTGCAACCATCTGTGAGAGCTTCCTCCTGGCAGATCAGCTGAGCACGTGACCCCCCTGGGGAGGACTTATCTCTACCGTTACGGCAACATCACGCTAGATGACAGCAGCATGCTCAAGCCCTCTGTCAGCTGGCCTTAACCTATGTCATCCTGTCTTTGCATGGGACCTCATTAAATATCGGAATGAAGTGTTCTCAAGGGGGCTCTCTTTCCTGCTTGCTGCTACTCGTTGCATCACTAGGTGATAATGGTATATCTTTGCTCCCTGAATGCTTCACTTTCTGAATCTAACCTGGGCACCTGAGTAAACATCAACATTGTTAACATTATTTTACCTATGTTTGGACTAATGATAAGAATTGAAATTACAAGATGTATCAATAAGATGTAAAGTTGGAGTACTCTTTCTCAAAAGTTTCTACGCTTCTAAAGATACATCCTGAGGCTGGGCTTCAATACTACGCATTAGCATTAAGTACTCTTCCAGTCAGCGCAGGGGTATATGCAGTAGATTCTCTGTGCAGGCCCTCAACACAGTGTTAGACAGTGTTACACAAGCTTAATGGGGCTTAACGCATATGGTGACCTGGTCAGTGACTGTCACTATATACCTTAGGAGACGAGTACAACAGGCCAGTGAACTCATGCTGCACCACAGCTGAATTTCCTGGAATGTCCCTGGCCAGCACAGGTACCCCGAGGTCCATGGCCTATTGGAGCAGAAAGAACATTACACACTCAAAAGTCTCAAACACTGAGATTCGAAATAAGTACGGACAAAAGTTACTCACTCTTTATATTCTCATCAAGGGATTAAAAAAGAAAAGCACCTGAGCTCCGTGGAAATTGTGCTGCTCGGCTCCTCTACACTTCGGTGCCGAGTTGAGTTCACTTACAGAATTAACATCTGTATCCGCTAATACCTTCAGCAGGTTGTTGAGTGAAACATGTTAACATACTAATCAGACTTTAAGCCCACTGTGGATTGTCTTAATCGACTGTGTTTAAAAGAGATTAAGTGGATTTGCAGGTTTTGCTCACTCAGGAATGGGAAGATTTGAGTCAAGCAATTAATTTGGGTAATTGTCCCTGAGGTGGTCAGATAACATTGTAGCAGGGATAAGGACTCCTGTAAATACTCACATCCGATAAATCGAGTTCTCATTCCCTTAATGTTAATCTGCACCACAATGCAGGAGCAACAGAACGATAAATTGAATTTAACAGCATAAATGTCGAAGGCACGACACGGTGTCCTACAATTACCCATGAGCCCTGAAGATGTTTACCTCCAAGATCGCTGCTGACATGCCCTCTGAGATGGAGCTGTTGACCATGGCGAAGCACCTTTTCATGGCAGCGTGAAGCTCCTGTTGGCTCCTCTCCTGGGCCAGGAAGACCCCTGCTGTTCTGCAGACACAGTGGCAAAGCTCAGTCCTGCGTTACTCAGGGTTCACAGAGGCATGAATGATTCTGAGCAGCAGTGACAAGCTCAGGGCAGGAAACATGGCTACATGCACAGAGTGTGCAGGTAAAGTCCTAACCGGAGAGGGCAGCTTCCTGCCGCACAGATCGCTGTTGCGGTGAAGGCCCCCGGCGAAAAACTGAAAGCCAAGACTAGAGAGCAGCGTGACAGGAAAAGAAAGGATCTTGATGCTCCCCTCAAATCGGCATTCTGTTCAGATTATGCTAAAATAAATGTAAGCAATCATTTCGTGTACCGCATGGGATGAATACATGGTAGAGCAGTCATCAAATTTGTTATGGAGCAAGATCTTGGAAATTAATCTGTCAGATCTCAAGTTTGCTTTTATGAGACGTGCAATTGATTAAAAAGATTCAACAAAATAAAACAGATGGTTTACCTTTGAACAACAGCTTCCAATTCGACAGTAAACACAGGATCAATCTGAAAGATTAAAAATTACAAAGACGCGTGAAAACCCTTATCTGAGCACTGTTCT
Source organism: Pleuronectes platessa (assembly GCF_947347685.1). Lineage (NCBI taxonomy): Eukaryota > Metazoa > Chordata > Actinopteri > Pleuronectiformes > Pleuronectidae > Pleuronectes > Pleuronectes platessa. Next base: position 10,920,600 of record NC_070629.1, read on the forward strand.
CATCAAGGACGGCAACAATGACTTAATCAGGAGGACAAAATAAACAATGACGCAAAATGTATAATTTCTATTCAGAGCAAATCATTATCTGCAAATCATGTATTTTCAGAGATTGGGGTCAGGATGGGTTGGTTGACCAATCTGATTAATTGCAATGTGGGATTTGCCTGCATTAGCTTGCCCACAGAAAAATCAAAGCATAGTAATTTAGGTCAAAGATGCTACGAAGCAGGATCCTTAGTTTTTCTTCTCTGTCTGTCATTTTATAGCTCGTGGAATTTCTAAATTGAATATGCTTTGCAGCAAATGTGCATTAAAATTAAAGAATTTGATCTGAGAATTTTTTTTGTATACTACTGTAATCTGGGATTAAGCAGACATTGTAGAACCAGCGGGGGATAGATCACGATAAAGGCTGCATTAACAAACACAAATGATTTAAGCACAGATTCTCTGCTGTCCCGCAGTGAGTCAACAGAAAACAGAGGGGAGGGACTTCAGTAGTCCGAAGGGGAAGGCAGATGTTACGCCAATGTTTTTGCTTGTCCAAGTGAATCTGTCATATTTTTCCTTTTCTGAGATAATCACGATGCTCTCTTTTCCTCTACTACATAATTTCTTGTTCTAAAGCAACTCACAAGGTGCAAATGTCTGCTACTGTGTCAGCTCTATCATTATTTATCATTATATTTTCACAGTAAGCTTTCAGTTAATTTTCTTTCATTGTGGTAGAAAGTATGCTGCAGATCGTGTTGCTTGAAAAAAGCCCAGTTACCGAGCAGTGAAATGTGTCATCGCTCACAAACTGACCTGAATTTCACTCTTAATGACAGATGCTGTGCAGCCAGACCACTTATTACTTTCATGAAGTAGCTGTGGATTCATGGTGCATCAGGACAGCCCCAACCAAACATGTCTCAATCTAACTTCTGTCTATTTTTTGATTTTACAGTATCCTCATTAATGTCAAGCAATGTTTACGTTTCGTTATCTGTGGAATCCTGAATTTATCAACGGCGTAATCTGACAGTCATAAAAAATACATGTTTATCATGAGAATAATATATGGCTTTTCATTTCTCAGATGAACAAACAAACAAACACGCTTCCACTGTGATTCAGGGGTGTTGAGATGAATCACACGTCTCTGCTTCCACTGAACCATTTCATCAAACAGCCAGAAAGCCGAGCAGAGCAAGACGCTTCAGTCCATGTCTAATTGAGTTGTTTACAAGCAAAACTAAAGCAGAACATGCCTCTTGCCTGACTCCGCTGTTTGATGCTACACTAGAATACGGTACGATGATGTCATATCAAAGCAAGTCAAAGGTCGAGAGGAGATGAAGACAAACATACAGCGAAATCAGCGAGTGGGAAATTGGAAATAAAATCAGGGAAAACACAGAAGAGCTGTAAGAGCATTGAGGCGCCTGATGCTGCTGCTGCTGCCCGGGATATGACTTCTTTCTGCAGAACAGCATAAAAGTGCAATCAGTAAAAAAAACTCACAGTAAATGTAAAGGCTGATTTATGAATATCATAAATCATGGCAGGCTGTAAGAGTTCAATTGATTTTTCTTCCAGCTACTAGACTTGTGCAGTCAGTGAATGTGCAGTTAATGTCTTCCAGGATGACACATAGGAAGGAAGCATGATGTTGTGTGACAGGGCTAACTGCTTTCTACCAGCACACGTCCAGATAGATGCCCATCCATGTGTATTAAAATGAGGTAGCTCTGCACAGGTCACTAGACAAACGTGAGTGCTAATCTGGGGTATGAAATGCATCAGTAGACCACACACTACAGCTGCTGCTGCTGACCCCCCGCCCTGTGTTTAGAACACTGCCATTTCCTCCCGGCGATGACTGTTAATTCCAGCTAAACAGCTAAAGCCAGTATCTCTGCTACATCCAATTAGAGGCATCCTGTATTCCCAGGGCAGGTTTCGAGGTAATTTAACCGTACAAAGAGTCACAGTACAGAAGGAGAACACATGGCGAGTATGAAAATAAACATACTGACTTTCTGTATAATTGGTACATACCTTTGGCCCAATAATGATCAGCACATTCAGTGGATTCTCACAGTGCCACTCTATAAGACACACAATGTAAATGGTGATGTAAACAAAAACAACATTAGCATGAAAAACAAATTAACAGTCGCAGCTTTCTTATTGGTTACTGCAGCATATATTTGTCCCTCTTCCGTGAAAATCAAGCTTTAAACATGTCAAGATGTTTTGCCTTGTATAAGATATAAGATTTTTTTTAAATTGAAATATGTATTTAATGTTACTGGCTGAATATTTCCATCTTAACACTGAAGTGAACAAATACCATTCTGAAACCAAAATAGAACAGCACAGTTAAGCGCAGACGTTCGCCAAGGCCCAACAGTCCCATGAAGTTCAATCAAGCTGCACCAAATTGCACACACTCATAGATATAGGTCTTCTAAATGTGCCTGGTTCATTTTTCAGCTAGATCCAATAATTATTACCTTGGAAATTGGTGAAAGAAAAAAAAAAAGGCCTTTATCTTTATTTCAAAAGAAGTGAAAAAACTGATATTCATCGCTCCCACACTAAATGTAATTGGTTCTCCCATGACCCGTACCGCATCCTTCCAGTATTTTTGTGTAATCCTGCTGAATAAAAAACTCATAAATGCAGATGAAAATATAACATTCTTGCCAGAGTTAACAAACCAATCCTGTCAACTTGCAGCTGGGGCTAAGGAGCTGGATGACGCTCCTCAACTACAGGGGAACTGTGAGGGTGGCGAGACAGTGAACAGGGGCAGGGCCATATCATTTTTACAAACTTTGGGAAAATGTAATATTGAGGAATAAAGAGTAGTTTCAGGGGCTCTAACAACCTCCTGGAGTGCAACTATCTTGTTTGAACAGTGATATTCAATTCAAATGAAGGCCATGTGACAATCCACACATCTCTATCTGGATAATACAATCATACAGTATAGTTTAACGCCCTCTACCATAAATGTGTTTTATGAAAGCCAAATAAAATAAAAAGATGATAATTGGCAATAGATTGGACATCATCATCAGAAAAAAATATGCCGAACCAAACAATAAAAACAAGTCTCAACTAGAAAGTGTGTCTTTGTGGGGGCGCAGAATAAGCTGTCAGAAGAATCTCATAGCTCTTTCACATAAATTTTCAATTAGCTGAAACTCAACCACAGAGCTCTAACATCATTCTTAAGTCATGAGGACAGAGGCCACGACAAGAAGCCAGTGAGGAAGGCTGTGGGAGTCCACCTGAACCTGAGGTTGACACAGGCGAAAACATGTCTGCATGGCAGCCCATCTTGATGGCCTGCCTACAATATGTGTTCCAGCTTTTTATTTTCAGTACATATATAATTCCAATAGATTGTTATTCCTAGGTCTCATTTGGTGACTATGGGTGACTGGGCCTTTGTTGTTAAAGCCCAGAAGCTGTGGAACAGTTTACCCCCTGAGATCTGACAAGCAACATCAAAAGCATCTTTAAAATGTCCTCTTTTTATGAATATTTGACATATAATGCGTTTTCTTTTGTGTGTAACTTCATTTTCTACCCTGCTGTTGCATGAACTGATTATCTTTCTCATTCTATGTAAATAAAGTTTAATATTATCCCTTATATTTTGGAAACAAAAATACCTACATGGTTTACCTGAAAATACCTTCACCAGATAGAGGGGGTCCTTGACTCTTCTGAGGCCACAGACCAACAGGAAGACACGCAGCTCATCCGCATGCTCAGTGCTTACACCTGGAGAGACGCCAGACACAAAGAAAGACAGCACCACAATATCAAAACACTGCATAATGAACATCCCAAGTACATCGGCATATAATGAAAGCAATACATCACCCAAGGTCATGAGGAAAGAAAGACAGCGGTGACTAATGTGCTCCCACAATTCTCTGATCAGAGCTGTAACACTCAAGAGGGCAATAGTCTGCTGAAAACATTGGAAGGTTGCCGCATAATCAGAGTGTAACACAGCATCATAACTACAGAGCCAGAGTATTCGCTCACTGAGCAGACCTAGATTAAAATGAGATAACCCGGCGCCATGCTAAAAACATCAAATATTTTTAATAGAGAGGCCGGGCCACTAAATCAACTCTCTTCCCAGCCCATCCAACTTTCAGGATCAATCCGAAGATTAGTCGTAAACTGGCTGCAATACAACTGTGATCACTTCCATTTTCTACCGTGGACTGCATTTGACTTTGTAGAGGCAGAGTATATGGGCTGGGAGCCTCGGGAAAGAGCCCTGCTCTGGGGTGATGGCAGCAGACACTGGACTTAGCAATGAGCAAATCCTCTAATGAACTTTAACTAGATAATTACTTCTCACCGTACCTCATAGGCAGGGTTCGTATAGAAGGTGGGCTGAGTTACATTCACAGCTACTTGTGGTGAGTGGCGTGAGCAGGGAGACTAGTTGTTTTAAAGGGCGCTACTTTCTGGAAGTGAGTATCCATGAGTCCTTAAGCAAAGAGGTGTAACCCTGATTTAAACGTCCACCATAATGGAGATTACCAGTCATTCAAGTAGCTGTGTGAGGCTGGACTTCGGCACAGTAGTGTTTGGAGATAAATGTCTGTACCAAATTCCATGGCAATCTATTAAAGACTGCAAGATATCAGTCTTGAGCAGACTGAGGCTGCCAAACAAGACGAGTTAAGATTACACACATATCCCATAAAATGTTTACTGGTGAAACGCAGCGAAATAAGAATATTTATTTTATTTAATCAGTCTCAAAGCTTTAATGCTAAATTCTTTACAACTGAAAAGACAATCCCGGATTAATGTCATTTTAAGCGAAGTTGGTGTCAAGCAACACTTAAGATGTATAAGAATATTTTAATATTAAAGGGTTACAGGAGAAGTTTAATCTGAGATTCCTGACCTTTGATGTCTGACAACGAGCCAGACAGATAAATCATGACGGCAGAGATTGTATTGCTCCTAATAGCTAAGCTGGCAAAGCTGTGGTGAACCACAATTTAAGGTTAAAACAGCTGAGGGGGGTCGGGGGGTGGTGACAGTGGGGTGTTGTCTTAGAGGAACCAAGAAACAAAACATTTAAAAAATAATACCACAGACAGACACCGGCACGTGCTTAAAGCACAGTGACACTCCAGTGAAATCCCCTGCTGCCAGATAAGTCCAGATCAGGAGGCTGAGGCAGCTCTTTTAATGCTATTAAAGAGCATCTTCCAATGTCAGCATGGAGTCTGGGCATTGACCCCGATCCTTGAAGCGGATCGTCAAAAAAACACTTCATCTGTGGGACGCATCAAACTTCCTTGCATTGATTTGCAGGATGTGAGAGGTCGTCAGCTAAGGTAAACACAAGTGTCACTACCTCACAACAAGAAGCAGGAATATAATGGGAAGATCGCTGGAATCATACCAGAGCACAGACCTGTCAAAGGGAACAAGAAATTCAAAGAAACAAACAAAGTCTTTGGATGTGAAACACAATTCATCTTTCCTCAGGGGAGAAAAACAAATTGTACAAATCATCAGTTGTGCCAGCAGCTATCTCTCTGCTCTCTTTCTGTGCAGTTCTGTGAGTTCTATGAAAAACACACTTTTGTTCGTTTGCCTTTGATTTCAGAAGGACATTCTGAAAAATCCCCCGATGCTTTAATCAGTATGTGTGCGTGTGTCTGTGTATATGTCTGTGCATGGATGTGGGAGCATATATCTATCTGAACAGCTTCTCTTAATCTGCCTGGTGGCACAGGATGACAGAGAGTCTGCAGGGTGTAGACAAAATAACATCGGCAAAGGGGACACAATCACATATACTAACTAAATTATAAAAGTGAGATTCTGTCTAAACTCTACAGAGGTTTCAGAGTTTGTGCACAAATTGCCGGAGTCTGAAGTCTGACTTCTTTACTAAAATGTTTGACTGATCATCTACCTGTATGAAGCCACGGTGGAGGAAATGCACCAAAATTACACTGTGGGTTCCGGCAGGGAAGCAGCGTTTCTAGTCAGAAAAATACACACCAAGCTGCACAAACAAGTAACATTTGTGCTGCGGTTTCACTGTGGGCTGTTGATTTTGTTCAGCTCGGTTATCACCACAACAGAGAAAATACGAGGCTTGAAGCTTATCTTCTTAAAATAGCAGGAAAGAAACAGCCAGGTCACATGAGAAGAGAGTGAGTCATTGTGTCTGTTTGTGACTTATGAATAAAGAATTTGGAACTATGCCTCTGTTAGCTGAAAATACATGTTGTATTTGTTGTGCACAAAAGCTCTGTCGGGTTTTAAAGTCCACAAGTTTTACTTTTTTGGTTCAACATAGAAACACATTGAAGGGCATACCTCCATCAACACTACAAAATCGGACACGTTAAGAAATTAGAAATATTTAAAAAAAAAACGGAAGTGGACACAATCCTTAACAGTGAACACAAAGACTAAAGACTCATTAGCACAGTATTTTATCGTAACTCAAAATATGCCAACTAGTAATGCTACGGATTAACAACAATTAACAATAACCCTGGAACAAATCCTCTCAAGAAATCTGAAAATAAGCAGCAGCTGCATCAGCACCGAATTGTACACACTCATAAAAGTCAGCACTCTAAATACGCCGGATTTTAATAAACTAAGATTGTTTGATTATTCCCTGAAAAAATCCCCTATGTTGCAATACAAAAACAAAATAAATCCTAGATCTTCCCCCTGATTAACATCTGCACTAAAATGTAATGTGTTCTTCCCAGGCTCCTTCTCCATCAAGCTTAGTAGAATTCGGTTTAGTAGATTTAGCGTAATCTTGCTAAGAAACAAACGAAGAATAACACTTAGTACAGTGCAGACCTCAGCCAAGGTCCAACAGTTCCCTTCAACTCGATCAAGCTGCACCAGACTGCATACACTGATGAATGAATCCTGGATCTGCCCCATGTCTCAGATCTGACCCAAAATCGAATGGGTTCTTCCCTGACCCATGCCCCATCCTTTCACCAAGTGTTATGGGAATCAATTCGTTTTTTTTTTTTTGAATAATCTTGTTTATAAACAAACCAACCAACCAACAAACATAACCTCCTTGATGGGGGTATCACAAATCTGAAAATAGAATACTATAAAAAGATAACTGGCATTTCTCTGAACACCTCACCTTTGCCCGTCCTTTGAATTTTAATAATCTATCTCTCACAGAGCTTCTTCACTCAACGCTTCATGTGTAATTTATTCAATATCAATCATCCGCAACCCAACACACACCCTGCTTGTTTCCAATGATCCTTCGGTGAGTCAAAGGATCGCTGCACTTTCTTCTCATGTATCCCCTTAACCTCACCTCACAGGACACACAGCAGGGGCCACAAACAACATACACCAATCGGCTTACATGGACTGACAGCTTCTGGATCCCAGTGCTGAAGTTAGTGCCTCAGGAGGGTTCATGACACCCAGAGGATAATCACAGAGACGTATACAGTAAAGTCACGTTTCTTCAATCATGTAGGAGGGTTGCTTTTCCTCTTTCATGTTCACTGCAGGATGTCTTTTTTTACAGTGTGTCACTGCAACACAGCGCCACACAGAATACATCTATTCCACATCTTCGTTAAGGTCGCCCATAGACCTCATACTCAAGATTTTGATATGATTATGTCCCGCCAGATGGAGGGGTGAAAAATGTAATCAATATGCACACAGATCTGGGAGGAGAGAAGACACACACATGGTATAATGCCCCCTGCTGTGCTGGGAGTGTGTGTGAAGATTGGATGAGAGGCGACGGGAGAGAATGCAGGTTGCTGCAGGAGTCACTTCTGTCAGAATGCGTTTGATGTGTTTTCATAAACCTAAAACATGAGTGAAATTGCTGAGACTGCTTACCGAAAGTGACAAAGCAGGTAATCAAGGTCTTAAAGGAGCACATGTCAAATAGAATGGCTAAGTCCAGATCACCCATCAACAGCTGAACAACAACGCCTTTAAGGTTTTATGAAATCTGTAAAATGTATCCTCTCAAAAGCACATTTTTAATATGCAGGATCAGTTATAATGAAAATTTGAAGTCAGAAATCTCTTGCTTGAGGTCACCTTCACTTGTCCCTTTTACATAAAAGCTGGAATTTGACCAGAATATACTAAACGGATGGAACTTCTTCTTAAAGATGCATCTAACATGTGGTGTATAAAATACTTGAAAGCCATACTTGAGTAAAAGTACAGATATCCTACCTGAAAGTGACTTCGGTAAAAGTAAAAGTCAGCCGTCAGAAAATGACTTCAGTTAAAGTCCTAAAGTAGCTCATATTAAATGTACTTAAGTATCAAAAGTATCTGGTGTTGAAGTAAAAGTACAAGTACCAAAATAAAAAATGCAAAGTGCTTTTTATAGTAGGCCTATACAGACACAAAACAACCCAAAATGTTTCTAGATGCTGAGGTTCAAATAGTAATGGACTAGTGCATCTGAACTTCTAGAGACAACAAAGAATCAACACAACAGATTAAACAAGTGCCTCTTGTGTCTGCCTAAGAACATTAATACACCAGAGTATAACCACTAAAACATTCTGTAAATATCACTAAACATGGATCTTTCATCGCAGCCCGACCAACCTCTAGACGCTTAGGGTCTCGCGCTGCCCCCCCCCTCCTTCCTGCGCATCTCCCAAGGCAGCGGGCACACGAGAGAGCGAGAGAGAGGTGCGCCGTGTTTAAAGCCCGTGTTGCGCCAACCTCCGCTGCTCAAGTAACGAGCCAGTTTTGAGAATGTAAGAAATAGAACGTACAGATATTTTTGTGTTCAAATGTGACGAGTAAAAGTAAAAAGTCGCAAGGAAAATAAGAACTCAAGTAAAGTACAGATATGTGAAAAATCTACTTAAGTTCAGTAACGAACTATTCTACTTCGTAACTTCCCACCACTGCATCTAACCCACATCTGCGAGTGAGGAAAACCCCAAAAATCACAAATGCAGGAAGCGGAACGATGTTTACAGCCTGGAAAACAACTATGAATCTGAATATAGTGCTTCCATCTGATAGTATTAGCCCCTATTTCAAGTATAATAAATGGAGAAGTGTCCGTGGGCGATTAGTATTACTCGTACTGGTTGTGAGGCATAGTGACGAATGGCCCCCGGCTGGAGGGCTATTAATCAACTGCTCCTCTGTGCAGTCAAACAGTGCTCTGTATGAGCACGAATGTACCTGAGAGGGAAATCATCTCGCAATTTTCCAATTTAAAGTCCAGGTTGTGTGTGGGGAGGATGCTCGGATGAGCTGTTGTGTACATTTACTGGGGTATTCAAATGGGAGGTTGGATAAGGCTGGAAGCTCATGGCCACCCTGATCACCAGGCTGATGCAACTCACAAAGCTGAGTAAATGTATGCTCACTGTTTGGAGCTTTTCAGGTTTGGGGAGTATGAAGAGGAGATAAGGGGAGAGATGAAGGATGCAGTCTAGAATAAGGATATATATTAGATCGGATATACTCTTTACATGCAAACAGTTACATGGGGCACTCGTGTATGTCTGACACCAGAATCCCTATTTTAAAAAGGGATCTTAAGTTTCACTGTGCAGTTACCTTTCCGTTTTAATGCACGGATAATAATATCAAGCACCTGTTCCACTAAGGCTGTCCCTGCTGTGATTAGATAGACAGCGATTACTTTGAGTCTGTCATGTTTACAAATTCTTAAGCAAGACTGCCTCAGTCTTTTACTAAAATGTTACATCCCAATAAAAATCAGTTCTTACGCAGCACACAAATATCCAGGTAAAAGACAGTATAGGCTATATTTCTTTCATATGTACAACAAATATATATGACAGCAATTCACAATTTACTATCCCGTCAATAAGGCAATGAAAACTAATGGGAAAAATAAAAAAAAGTGTATTACTTGCTTTCTCTGGATGATAAAGAAACCTCAGAAGAGATTTCACTAGAACATTTTTTTTTCTCCAGGCATAAATAAGTAAAGCTATAGATGTGTAAAGTGGTGCCTGGTAATTCTCCCATGTTATCTAGACAACTGCTGCAATGACAACTTGCTGAAGCGGTGACAGTACCTGAGCTCCTCAAGAATTCTGTCCAGGAGAATTTGTCAGTCACGTACGTCTGGATACCTTTAAAATGAACACAGGGCATAGGGCTGTTAGCTTTTAATGTACAACCGTGATTCAATCCACAGTGAAATAAATAATCCAAGTGGCTTTTAATTTCGGAGGTATATAACCTGAATTGTTTTTGATTATCATGGCCTTAGGTTTATAGTGTAACCTCTTAAAATGTAAACTGCAGACACATCCTATAGTCCTCATAGGCTTTATTCATATAAGGTGCAATCACTGACGTTTGTTTAAAAACCTCCAATATGTGAAAAACAGAAGACGATTGAACAAGATCAGACTAATATTTTGTGCGGCCCATGTAAAAAAAAGCTCTTCAGTGTGATCACTATCTGGTGACAAGCTTGAAAAATAAGCTTCCACTGGCCGTGCAGCAGGCTCAGGGCTCTGCTCTAATCTATGAAGGGACACTATTTGCCAAACAAGGCTGCTGGTGGGAAGCAACAGGGAAGAGTGATTTGGGCCGTCCTACATGCTGCGGTGCCCAATGGCAAAAGCAAATATGACGCCGTACACCAGACAGTATGATAATGGAGGAAAAAATGTCAAAGCTGATTAATGTAACACTTCAGTAGAGAGTCAGGGATGCACGTCATCAGGCGAGGATATTCATCCCGCAGAGCTTACCTTGGGGCTGGACATAGATTTTACTGCCCTGGGACAGCTTCAAAGAAAAAAAGCAGAGCATTAGAAAAGTCTGGATAAAACAAGCACTAAATATAAATGTGTTTTAAAATCAATCAGTAATTACTGATATTGCTTCTATATACAAATTGGATTTGATTATATCTTACTGTGTATTTTTCCTCTTTATGCCAGGAAATAAAAAGATCCACTTAATGCTCTTTGTGCGGCAATCGTATTTAATCGGAATCTTAACTTTAAATGAGTCAGGAAAGCAGTTGCTAAGATAATGAGGGCACTGAAAAATAGATCACAGGGGAGGGAAAGGAAATTGACTGGGTGTTATCACACTGGATCCATCCCCTACGTGTGTTTTCTGTCACATTAAAAAGCATAGCGATGCCTCTCAGTGCCTGTCCTGTCTGCCTGCTGTCAGCACTAAATGCTGGAGATAAAGCATGCCACTCGCTGCAATCTACTGCTCACGGCTGGAATCTAATCTGAAAATAAAGTATGGTAATATTGTTTTAATGCTCAGCTATTACGGGACAGGGCAGGATATTGTGTTTGTATAAAACCCCTTCTGTTGTATTTATTGAAGCCGGCAGCCTCCTGCTGTCTGTCGCTGTGCCTTAAAATGCAAACAAAAAAAACTTTTTCTCGCACTCTTGATTTTCATACTTGCTGAGCAAGAAATAGGTCGATGTTTAGTTTATATGAAAATAGCATTCATGGGTTTTGTTAGCTAAGTTTGGAGGGTTAGGGTGCAGCACAAGGCTGGAATATGCCGACAGGCACACACACAATTCTGACAGTAAAATCTCAAGAAATGAACAATGACGAACATTAGACACAAACTTCATCATGCATCAATGCTGATTAGTTATAAACTAGTTAAGTTGATTTATTAAAATACAAAAGACAAGAATCATACCAAAGACATCTCTGCATCTTCTTTTAGTTTGTCAGTAAATGCAACAGCAAACCTGATAAAAAAAGAAACTTTGTTTTCACCCACATAAAAGCAAGAATTCCATTGCCAACAGTAAATGATCACATTGACAAGCAATGACAACAATAGAGAAAAAGCATAGATGACACAAAAAAGTCTTGAGACTAAACAGTTAAGCTTTGGATTGAAGGCACAGGACTTAAAAATGAATACAACAAGAATACAAAGAGTAAAACAAAGGGAATGTAGAGCAAAAAACAGTGGAGAGATATTCATTTGCAGGTATGTGAGGGTGCGTTAGAAAATGGGCCGAAAGGCTGGGAGTGTTGACTGTATTTCATGATTAAGGTTTGTGTGAGGAGGCACTAGCAGCAAGAGGTGCAAGGATTCAGATGTTTGAAGTGATGAGACCTTGATGTCTCCTTTTCTCCCAGAAGACAATTAGCCCCTTCGATTCACAAGATTGATGCTTAACCACCTATTTCCATCGCAACAATAGCAGCAGATTCCTGGATGTGACGTCAGGGCACAGGACAGGCCTGTCTGCAGATTAACGTTTAAACGTATCAGTGTTAAACTAGGGAAGGAGGGAACACGCAGCCTGCACAGCTGGGGTTAGCTCCCATGTGCTCAGCCTCATTCTTTCATGCCAGTACTCCAGGCTCTTGTGAGGATCCAGTCTGTTTTTTTATATATCCACAGATACACTAGTTAAGATTCAGATGCTTTGCAACAGATGAAATCTTTGTGAGAAATATAGCAGAAAATTCAAGAATACTAAATACTATTCCACATTCAAATAGGCAACATACTGTAGACAGTGCTTTATGACATGACCCATTTATTCCAATTGGTCACACTGTGACACAATCCTTTTTTTCCCTTGTAAATCTACAAAAGGTTTGTTAGCATGTCTAAAAATAAGGTTTAATGAAATTGAAGGATGACTCAATTTCATTTGAACAATTTCAAGTGAAATGTATAAATAGGTAGAGTAATAAAAAAGCATAAAAAAGTAGTCACATCTGCTGCCTGTCCAGATTCAATAAAAAAATGCAGTAGAGCTAGACCTATCTTTTGATTGACTGGTAAAAATTGCCGATGTGGACATATATCGGTGTCGGAATTTGTGTTCGCCAATATTAAAACTTTATTTTAAAGAATAATAATACTGCAGAAAAGTTGTGCGTTTATGTTTACATTTTATGTTTGATTCATATTCTGGATATTTGGTTGTATTTTGCTTTATAGTTACTTATAGAAGGGATTACAGTAACTTACTTAAAAAAATATGTATATATATTGGCTGATATATTGGTATCAGATTTCTTTGAAAATTCCCAAAAATCCATATGGGTCGCAGTACTAACAACTGAATAGTGTCCATTACTGATATAATAATTATATCCCAGGGGACATAACTTGTTCAAACGGGGATATGTCATCTTGTTATAGCAGAACAAGAGCAGGTTGAACATACGAATGATGATCACATAAAAGCTACCAGCCTGCACAGTAACATAACCATAACAAACGTTATTAGTTACACCTGTCTGCTGTAAAAACTGCTTCTTACCCACTTTACAATCCCAACGTTAGTTTAATTAACGGCTTCATTAGCTGATCATGTTCCCACTCACTGGAACAGGGAAGTGGTCTCATACAGTTTGTGGGATGTGTTGAATAAAAATGTAAGATTCCTGTGCTCAAGCTCCCTGAAAGGAGGCAGGTTAAATCAGTAGCTTTCAGCAGCATCACCTGGCTTTCAGCAGCACCTGCTCCATAACCACACGCTTCTGTTTCACTTTCACATCTTCATTTATGTCGGTTCCGCCAAAGACGACGCCGAAGGGTACCTGGATGTCTGGTGTGAAGGTTGGACATAAAACAGAAAGGATCTCAAATCTGTGGAACAGTTGGCTGTCAGCTTGTGACGGTGTTATAGCGTGGACAAAGGGACATGTATGTACAGCAAATAAGGAAATAGATCACACAGGGGGAAGTACGTTTACCCAGGAGGAGTCTAGCTGCCTTGAACAGGTGAATGGCCAGTGCAGCCTCAAATGGAGGATTCTGGGATACTAAGTTCGCCACCTCAGCAGGGGACTGAAATTCTGCTGCATCCCTGAGCTCACACGTGTGTCCTGCTGACTCTATATAGGACCTACAGTGGGAAGAAACACGTCACTGTGAACAACAGGGGAAGTTCAGTAAAGTTGCAAACATTCAAATAACTTCATCTCAAAATCCTTGTTAACATTCTCTATTGATCTACTGCTTCTTGATCACACCACACAGTCAAACTCCAGCTGGCTTACTCCAGCCAGGAAAGTTACTGTGCTGTTGCACAACAACTTTATTTATAGATCAAACCCGGACAACACCTACACTGCGACTTCCTCTCACAGCCTAAACAACTACAGCTTCTGAAAGCCACACTGTCAATTACCTGATCCTCTCAGCTGTGGTGTGGTTCCCAGTTTGAGGGCTGAGGCAGGCAAGGAACAGTAATTTCATACCTCCACTAAAAGGCTGGGCTGTCGAGCATATACACCTATTTCACGCGAGGGCACTAAGCACACGTAGTGAGGCAGCGAGCGGAGCCTCGGTGTGCGCTGTCCTCGGCTCGTTACACCGGTAGATCACGTTTCCTGAACACATGCTGAAGTTACACGCAGCACTCAGCTGCACCAGCGCTCTGCTAGGTGAGCTTTATGGCGAGTGAGCAGCACGCTCCACATGTTTACACGTCCGCCCCCTATATGGTCCCCTGGAAACACGCGAAGGTCCGACACAACCGCCAAGACACTTTATTTTTGACTCTACACACATTGACAGATACATATTCACACACAGAACACAGCGGCATCCTCCAGACACGCGTATCAACGTCAGGGGTTTGCGCTGACAACAACTCCGAGGGAAAAAAGACAACTTCCTCCTCCCGACGTCTGCGCGAACGGAGCAGATCTGTAAACCACACGGATGAGGTGGTTGCCGCCTCCCCGACAGGGCACATCCGGGTTGGGTCATTTATAGATCGTCTCCAGGGAAACGCAAGCGTGACTGCTCGCTGACCGCTCTGTGTGTCACGCGGTGGTACTGTGACTGGTTTTTGTTGACTTCCAGTTCTCCTTTGATAAAGTGTTGATTTCAGACGCGCCGGAGTCGACGTTTGAGCGGCCACCACTGTCTGAGTTCATGGAGATAACGGTGAGTCTCAGTCATTAAAGGTAACCTCAGAAGCAAACTTTTATTCCCCAAGCTAACGTTGTGCTAAAGCTAGGTGAACAGAGTTGACTGTTTTCACTGAGTGTTTGTGTGACATGTGATGAGGAAGAAGGGGTGTCTCCTTACACAGCTCAGATGTTGAGAGTTGTTTTCTCTGGGCACACGGTGATGGCCACGTTTAGCTAACCCTCCTTGTTTTCTTCTCAGGTTTGAACTCTCAATCAAACAGGAGCCTTGGATTCAGGTGGACGAGCATGGCCAACAGCAGGGATGCCGGCGAGAGCACCCCTCTCCTGGACCCATCTGGGAACAGACCTCCACTACCGTCAGTGTTCCAGGGAAGGAGACTGGCATGTGCAGCCATCCTGCTGGCGGAGTCACTGGAGAGGATTGCATTCTACGGCATCACATCCAATCTGGTTCTCTTCCTCAACAGCAGCCCTTTCTATTGGGAGGGCACGCAGGCCAGCCAGGCACCGTTGGTGTTCATGGGAGTTACTTACCTGATTTCACCCTTTGGAGGCTGGCTGGCGGACGCCTACCTTGGGAAATTCTGGACCATTGCTGCGAGTCTGATCCTGTATTTTAGTGGCTTGCTGTTTTTCCCCTTCATTTCTAATGAAGACACCAGGGTCCACATGTGTGGAGAAGAGCTGTCGTTCCCTGTGCAGCCTATTGAGTGTCTGAGCACAAACAGCACCCCTCCAGCCAATGTAACCTGCCCCATCCGGGCCTCATACTGTGGCCCTGTAATATACAGTGGACTGTTTTTAATTGCACTGGGTGTGGGGTCAGTGAAGGCCAACATCACTCCATTTGGGGCCGATCAGGTAGAGTATAAACAATATTACATTCAATCTTGTAGTCTTGTAGTTTATCATAAGCTACAAGGTTTTGGAGAAATGTTTTTCTTCTGAGATAGGCCTGTGTAAGATTGGGTATGCAGTGTGACATTATGTCAAACATGTGATGGGATCTCTGTTGCATCCTGACAGTTCACTGAGACACGCATGCTCTCGATCATCATGGCCAGACACTGTGGACCATAATGTCAAGTCAATGACAACCCCTCTGTATATCTGTCACTCACACAAAATCCCAAGAACACAAGTTTGAACGAAGCTTTGGGATTAATAAGGGAGTGAAACACATCACTGTTTGGCAGTTTGGTGCCAAAATAATATCAGATTATGCAGAGAGATTCATAATTAAAAGGTGAAGTAATAGGAAAGTTCATCAATGGGAACATTGTTTCTCCCAAGTATCGAATCAGGAACGGGTAAAAGCTTTTCCAAGGGGACTGGCAGGGTGAATACGCTTAGTGCCTGAGCCCACAGTTCTCATTATAAGATTTTCTGTCACTGCTTCTTTTTTTTTTTAATATTTTTTTTATTTACATTTTCCATTTAAAGAAAAAACAGACATAACAAAAACAACAACAATAATAACACCCCGGCTCAGACATGTAAAATGAAATTGAAAAAGAAAAACAGCTGTGACTTTTGTAAGCACACATACACAGAGATGAGTGCATAGACAAATATACAGTAAGGCTACCAGTTACTTGTCATCTGTCCTGGTTTCGTCCAGGTAGGCAAGGAAGTGGCCCCAAATGGCCAAAAATTTTCCAATTGAATTAGTCCTTGTGAACCTGAGTCTTTCCATTTGTATGGTTGATGCCATGTCAGCCAACCACCTCCGAAAGCAAGGGGGAGACATCGACTTCCACTCCAGTAAGATTAGCCGTTTTGCAACAATCATCCCCAGCATCAGAGACTGCTGCATTGCTGCAGGTAGGCACGCTGTAGTCTGTGAGCAGCCAAAGACTGCAAGTTCAGCCTCCGGTCGGAAGAGTCTCTTATAGGCCTTGGAGAACCAGTCAAATATCTTGTTCCAGAATTCAGTCAACAAGGGACAGAGCCAGAAGGCGTGAGACAGTGTGCCCTCCGACCCCTTACACCTGTCGCACAGCGGTGAGACAGAGGGAGCGATCCTGTGCAGTTTGACTTTGCAGTAATGAAGACGGTGAACAACTTTGAACTGAATCAGCTGATGTCTGCTGCTAACTGAGCAAGATTGTATCATAGCTAAACACTTCTCCCATGTTTCTGCAGACAGCTCAATGCCTAGCTCTCCCTCCCAAGCCTGCCTCACCCTGTCCGTGGCAGCCCTGTTGCAATCATCAAACAAACGCACAAATCTGGAAATGAGATGTCTGGAGTCAGGGGGGCCCCTTAAGATATCGAAAAGTACACACTCCTTTGTCACTGCTTCTTTTGATCGTGTTCAAACACGCAACATGTACAACCGCCAGCAAAATCCATATATTGGAGTTAAACGGAGAAAAAACTTATGAAATCTCAAAGCAGCATACAACATGCATGAATTGTATTGTATCGGGCACTAGCAATATCTTAATTTCTCCACTAAGTATTGATGCAGGCAGCTGTTACTGGGCCGATGTTCCAGTTGGGTCATGAACTTAAAGCAGGGTTCAGAATGGAGGAAACTTATTACATCTTTATCCCATTTTTTCCTCTTGTGAGTCACTGCAGATGTATCATGTGTCAGCCTATAATCAGTGTGATATTTACCGATCATATTCTGTATTCGATGGAGGGTCAACACTGACACCATATGGTAAATTACAGGTTTGTCTTGTTGTCCTGACGTGACTTAGAAGACTGGGGGAACCGTTTACTCTCAGGGATCTTGTGTCAGAAGTAAATATAAACGCAACAAAAGCAAAACTGCAGATGTTGGTGATAACGCAGGACAAGCAAGTGATTTTGTAACTGACACGAGTTGGAAGAGAGGAAAGCTTGTGAATGCTGTGACGTTATCTCCCCCAATGGTTAATAGTAGCTTCACTGCTGCATTTTTTTGTGCTCATATACATAAGACATATCCACTTCATCACACACTGATAACATCGTTTCCTCCACAGGGATGGCTGAACGTGGAATGGCTCAGTGGCATTATGAGAATAATATTATTTGCTTGCATAGACATTTACTTGAATTATTGCAGTTTTTTCGGTAAGCTAACAGTGTAGGTGTGTATTACAGCACATTTCAGAGGAATCCTCAAAACGATAGAGAGCAGGAGGAAAGAAGAAACGAAAAGTTGATGTTGATATTTTATCACTCTCATAAGTAATAAAAAGCAAATCCCCCATTCCCTGTCATGTGCTACTTTAACAGTAACCTATGGGTATAGTCATTCAATGCAATAACTTTCACATCCATGTCGGTTTCAGCTTGTGATCATGCTTCCTCTTTATCAGTGCAGCTTTTCTTTTCCATTCTGTTCTCATCGTTTATCAAACTGTTTTTTATATTATTTAATGTGTAGCTTCACCGGTGTAACTGTGACTTAAAATCAGTTGATTTGGACATTTTGGAGTAAGCTTCCTCATGTGTCAACTTTCCCATCAAAGGGCTGATGACCAGACTTTTGGAAAGACGAAGGCCGCAAGTTAAAGATCAACCTGAAATGACTAATATGACTCAGTCTTGGCAGTGTTCAGAGTTTATGGTCTTTTCCCTCAGGTGGCTAAATAGATTTCTCTTAAAATGATATGCATGACAGAATAACAGCATGACTGTTTGTTTTCTCTGTGTGTAATCTCAGGTCAAAGACAGAGGACCAGAGGCCACGCGCAGATTTTTCAACTGGTTCTACTGGTGCATTAATTTAGGAGCAATCCTGTCTCTGGGAGGCGTGGCCTACATTCAGCAGAATATAAGCTTTGAGCTCGGCTACATCATTCCAGCAGTGTGCCTCGGGGTCTCTTTCCTCGTCTTCCTCTTGGGCCGAACTGTCTTCATCACCAAGCCTGCTGATGGCAGCGCCTTCACAGACATGGCCAAGATCCTGAGCTTCGCCTGCTGGTCCCCAAAACCCAAAGAACCTAGCCTGCTCCGGTGAGAGCAGCATGTCACTTCTTTGTATCAGTCAAAATATGACATTTTATACACTGATAGCCAGGGAAAGTTAGGAGTGACATTTCTTACATTGGTGGAAGCAGTTAACCAATCAGAACAGGGTGGGCCTACTGGCTAATCAGAGCAGACTGGGCTATATATCAGGTGGGGGGTGGGGCTAAAGAGACAGGAGCCAATACCAAGTGTTTCAGACAGAGGCTGAAAAGAGAGGAGCTGCAACAATGGACAGTGTCGTCAGGCAAAAAAAGGTTTAAACACACACTGAATGACAACAGCACATTCACATTAACTTAGCTGTAGCATAGCATTCATCAGTCTCATTGAGGCATCTCTTTCCAACGGTGCAGCCTTTCATGGTAGACTTTATGGAAGGGTGACTGATCCAGTGGAGTAACACACCCAGGTGGTGTTGCTAAAACTTTATGTTAAAGCCCCTTTGATCCCCCTGGCCTGTATAATTCCTTTATCCTCACTGGTCCAGGCGTCTGTTTTCATTCCCCGCAGTGAAAAGTTATTCTGAAGTGCTGTTACTTGACTTTGAACCAAAGTAGCACAATCTGTTCAAAAAACTTGAAATTTAATATTTTAAATTTGCCAATCCCATAGCCTTTCAAGAATTCCTTATTAAGGCATTTTCTCCTGAGAAGGGAATTATAGGCTTTAGAATAAAAACTATCTCAAGTCTCTAGAAGTGCTGTGATTTGAGAGTGAGATGTTCATAAAGATGCCTGGTTAGTGTCCCATTGCAAAGCATTTAGAATAAGTCTCAACTGTATGCCATGGATTGTTTATTTATTTTATGTGTTTGTTTTAAGGTATGATTCAATTTGTAGTTTTGAATAGCATATAAGGCCTATTTCCATTTAATTAATTTTTTTGTATTCCCATAAAGCAACAAACCAACACTATTGGACAGTGCCAAAGTGACCTATGGCGGGAAATTTCCAGAAGAGAAAGTAGATGAAGTGAAAGCTCTGGTGAAAATCCTTCCCGTTTTCTTGGCGCTTATCCCATATTGGACTGTTTACTTCCAGGTAAGATCAACTCATCAACCCAACCCATCAAGGCACCATTCTTCAAATATGATAAAAAATATCAAGGAATGTAATGCAGTGGCTTTCTGTACACTCTTTTGAAAAGATTAGGGCAGATTATTGATGTTTTGCTCGAGACCTCCTGGTGAACATAACATGGAAATGACTTCCTGCTGAGACTCTAATCTTATTGTGCTGCAGATGCAGACAACATACGTCCTGCAGAGCCTCCATCTGAGGATTCCCGAAAGCTCCAACAGCACCGGGGACTCCCACCAGGTAACTTAAAGTCGAGACACTCTCACTCCAATCCCCTGTTTCTTTTTAACTCCAAGGGCAACGGAGAGCGCATACCTGTTAAAAGAAGAGAAAAAACTTTCCTGATCCACTTCCTTAACCGCATCCACTTCAAAGGTTAAAATGATCCCCCTTGGCCCACAATGCACCGTTCTACCTAGTTTCAATAATATAGGGTCTGTAGTTTTTGTACTATCATGCCCACAACAGATTAACAGCAATGCAAACATAACGTCCTTGGTGGATCATAACATCGGTGTGGATTGACATTGTGATTAGTTACTCCCACTACTCCATACTTCTGTTACATTAACCCGTGGCCCCCTGACCTGCCCACTCATAAGCAGGTCCGACCTAGTCAGTAGTCACAGACACAATGGAAGGCAACAGCTGGAGGCTGCAGCAAAGGTTGGTAATGCCCTGAGGATTAAATCTGAACTGACTTCACAGACTAATACTTGGCAGATTAGCAACCTGCCAGTGATTGTATCTCAGCGCCTCCACCTGATTCTCCCTGGCTGCTGCTGGCTTACCTGTGTCTCC
Source organism: Pleuronectes platessa (assembly GCF_947347685.1). Taxonomy (NCBI): domain Eukaryota; kingdom Metazoa; phylum Chordata; class Actinopteri; order Pleuronectiformes; family Pleuronectidae; genus Pleuronectes; species Pleuronectes platessa. The sequence continues at coordinate 10,941,394 of NC_070629.1, forward strand.
CTCTGACAGACTGTATGTTGAGGTCTGACAGAAACGCCCTCACTGACTGCTTATGATACACAACCCCCTCAAAAGTCAATGGGTTAAATGAAATTACACTGTAATAGGAAGTGTTGAAGAAAAAGAACAGGTGCTCTTTTGCCTTTTACACAGGCACACTGGGGGGGACTGTTAAGCGCACTGACTTCATGGAAATATGAAGTGAAACAAGCTGGTAAACCACACAATCAAACCTAGTGTTATATAACTGCCACACATATAATCTTTTATTTCACAATAATAACCAGTAAGTCTTGTGACACAGTTAGATTGTTCTGATAAGTTTTCATGAGTCGTTCTTCACATTGCGTCTAACTGTGTTTAAAAACTATATTAGCTGGTTTTTCACCGCATACTTTTTATCGGGTATCAAAAACGGAACTAAGCCTCTCTGCTACCAGTCCTGACACTTCTCAACATCAAAAGGGAAGTGAGATTAGATGCCTCTGTGATCCGCTCCCTCATCTCGCCTGACACATTTCATTGGCTAAACTGAACAAATAGTGTCTCTTCAAGGAAACAAGACTGCACTAGTAATAATAATAAGTGGGAATGAACAGATCGATGGAAAGGTGTTATAATAATTCATTGTCGGATTAAGTCCTGACATAAATCTACTGGCCTTGATTTGGGTTGCTCAAATATTTATATTTTCTATTAAAACAATCATATTTTTTATTAAAGCAACATTTAATGTATCTATAAATGCATCCTGTGATACATTGAGCATTTTTTTCCAATCTTTTTGTCTACATTGTATCTGTATACACACAAAATAAAATCAACTCGCTGTGGTATGCATTTTCAGATTTCTGTGTAAATGGTTTTGTATTTATATAGCGCTTTTCTAGTCTTGATGACCACTCATAGCGCTTTACAGTACAGTTTTACATTCACCCATTTTTTTACCTTGCTTACCACAAGACGAAGCTTGTCAGGGACGACTCCTTCCTTCATGCCAGGCTTTCCTTTGACAAGAAAGAAAAAAATCTCACTTAGCATTTTCTATAATTTTGAATATGATAATATGCAAGCACGGGAGGAAAACACACTCTAAGGAGCTGTGTATAGATTGCCAGCGGATACTCCAAGAAATGAAAATTCAATTTGAGAATAAATGATGATATCAGAAGTGTTAAACCGGAGACACATGAGGAGCTGAGATGGCACTTGGAATTTGAATTGCAAAAATCCTCTCCAGCAGTTTTCACTCTTTCAGTCAATGAGACAGAGCCTGAAGCTGCAGATAGGATGTATTCTCACAATGGATTTTTTTTTTTTAACCTGATTAATATGTCATCCACTGTGCACAGTGTTATTTTTCCTTTTTTATAGATTACACTTCATGGTGATAGATTTAGATTTCAAATGATATTTTTTATATTTCAGTCATGATTATAGTTATTATAATAACAGTAATAATAATAACTCTAACACATATTCACTAATTATACTATTATTTTGACTGTGTTGTCTTTACTCTGAATTGAGCAAATATCTTTTAATTTCCTTGTGCTTGGTTTTGACCACATGGGGGTGCCAAAGCAATATCGAGGCCAAAGTACACAGCCTCACACTCGCATGCACACTCTGAACTGTGTTGGAATTCATAAGCATTCTCTGTAGTTTTCATGCTTTGTTGCCTTTTTTACACAGTTTTACCTCATCTTTCTCCTCTGGTTCCCCCAGATGACGTTCCGCTTCCCGACCGCCTGGCTCACCATGTTTGACGCAGTGCTCATCCTTATGCTGATTCCCCTTAAGGACAAAGTGGTGGACCCCATCTTGAAACGTCGCGGCCTGCTGCCCTCCTCTCTGAAGAGGATTGCAGTGGGGATGTTCTTTGTGATGTGGTCGGCTGTGGCAGCGGGTGAGTGCACTGGCGGACGCGTCCCCTCTGCGCTGCCACCTAAGTAGGCCAGAAGAACTCGGCAAACAACAAAGTTAGCTGTGGTTAATGCCACATGTAATCAATGCTCGAAAAGGCAACGAGCTATGAAGCTGCAGTGTCTCATCTACATAATCTTAATTTCAATCAAAAGAAACACCTCACCAGCAACAGCACAACACAACACAAATATGCAATGCTCTATGTGGAATATTATTGATCAGGCATTTTTGATCTGCCCCTGGTTTGATTCAGAGATACTCTGTGAATCTTTTTCTCTATCTTTATTGTGTTGTTTCTCTATGGGAATTAGCAGAGGGTTTTTGTTCCATATGTATTTATTACCAATGATCACAACACAATTTTTCACCTGGCAAAGAGGGACCAGGTTTCCAGAGTTTTACCTTTCTTCCACGTCCTGTAGAGCACAGGGGGAGCTGTGGTCTCTCACTTATTTGATCCTGAATGACTGCACCCACGTGCAGCAGTGCTGCTCAGTCCTATTTACTTCCATCCTGTGGATTATTTTGAAAATAAAGTCTCATCCAGGCCTGTCAGCGGGTGCTGCTGCATTGATACATCCTGGCTATAATGTTCTGAGAGAGACACAAGCCCAGAGGCACGAAGAAAGCTAATCAGTAACACTCCTTAGAATCAATGCACATTATATTTCCCATAACTACTGCCCTTTCTTCTTTCTCAGCTGCACATTGCCTCTGCCACATCCAATATGAACATGTTCTGTCATAAGTGACCTTTTAGATATTGGCTGTTGGGCCTCAACCAGGTCGATAATTGAATGTAAAACATGAACTAAATCAAGTTTTAAGCAATTATGCAGGATATTTTTTTTTATTAGTTTATTAAATATTATTTTGTACAAATTGAAACAATAATAAATTAGGAGGATCTAACGGATGCACAGACATTCAATCTATAGATTTGAGCAAATAGAAATATTTAAGCATTTGTGAGGTGAGATATTTTAGTTTACTGAACTATACTCAAACATTCATGTTTCTTACATCATACAGATGTAGTGAAGCAGAGATGAGAAGGTTCGTTGAGGCAGAGCAGTCAGATGGTGTAGTCCGAGTTATTAAAGCCTGACTTAGCCCATCAGAAACCTCTTTTTCAATCAGTGGGATTGTGGTAATGGGTCTATTAACCAAATCTGATGTGTCTATTTCTCGGTTTAGGGTAATATTTTCTTTTCAGAGCACATTAGCAGTGCGAGAAGGAAAGGTGCTCTAACATCGTTAGATTTTCAGAAGCCATTCAGGTATTTACTTTTCCATTTGGCTGCTTGAAAGAAAGTGCAATCCTTGCATTTGAATTCAGGCCAAATATATTCTTAATATTGCAGGAAGCAATTTTGAGTGCTGGGAGTGGGGAGAAAGGGCTTGTGATGGTGCCGTGGTGTGGCCATTGGTCACAGATTAGTAGGAGAATACACAACTAGTGAGTAACAGTTCTGACCTGGATTTTAGGAGTCGAATCAGACTACTGGATCCAATCTGTACAGTAATATGCTCTGTGAGTTATTGAGATGCAGCATTACTGAAATTGTATCTGCATCTTATTGTGACAATTATTCATCCAGGAATAATTTCCTGAGCCGGTGTGCTGTTTATCCTCAGTATTGCCTTGCTCTACATTATTTAGTCACACACATTGACTCCTGGGAGCTGCCTTGGACTGTTATATATCTTCAGCAGTTTTCTCTCAGCCAGATTTCCATATGGGCTCATCTGCATCTGTCTACTAGTTGATGGTTGTGAACGAACCAACTGTGGCATCCTCCTCCCACAGAATATCCAGTCCATCACATTGCATCGTCAGCCTGCCACTCTGTGTCCAAAACCTCGACCATACCCTGCTTTTCAGAATTAGAATCACATTCATCTGCATGTGTAACAGTTGTGCCATGATAACACTGGTACAGCGATATTTCACAGAATTTCATTGCACGAGCTGTGTGACATGCGTGGCACGAGGACAGCCGGACCTCCCATCCAGTGCAAAGGGACGTCTGAAGATATGCTGTCAAGCAGTATGGACTGATTCTGATCCCCATTCCTTTTGTGTCCGAAACGTCGGACGCACGCTGGGCCCAGCTCTCTTCCAACACTGCTTCTGAAGACATATGTTTTTTTTTTAAGTATGTTTAATCTCATTCTCTTATCTTCATGGTCCAACCTCCTTCAATGGCTTTAAGGTCTCTTTATTTATTTTTTTATAAAAGCTGGAGCAGACTTCCCAGGGATCACACGGGCTTGTCTGATGTGTGATGTTTGGTATGGGAAATGAAAGCAGGGATATGTGTTTATAGTGAGAGGCTTGCTCTCGGCAGCCCAGTGGCCTGAGATGGACGGCCGCTATTATTGGCGAGTCGGATTACAAGGCTACAACTCCCCTCAAATACAGCATTAAGTGTGCTTATGATGGGAGACTGTTTCTGGGAGTTATCTGAAAATAGCCGCTGGTAACATGATAATGGCTATCGAATAAAGCTTTTCGGAGGCGGTAGGGGCTGATGACAACTGCTTCGCTCTTATTATTGAACTGTCTGCACTCTTCCATTGCTAACTGCTGTAATATGGAGGCGTGCAGATGTGATCTTAATGAAGTGCTGGGGTAGCCTTAAAACGAGTTAAATCCTTAATGGAGTGTCTCTGAATCCTGCAGCTCTGGGCGTGTTTGGCTGTTTGTTGGTGTCATGGACTTCTCAGTGATAAATACTCTAACAACTGTTTCTTCATCCTGACTGAAATATACAAGCTTTTAAATTAACCAAATGCCCTGGTTACACTTTGTCTTTAGTGTTTTCAGTCTGTTGCAGCCTTATAACTTACATAAACGTGTACATATACAGTTTTTTTTAGGGCCATTTTTTTTTAAATTCCTCTATGCTCAGCTAACTTTTAATGTGCATTGCTTTCTGTGTGCGTCCCTTCAGGTATTCTGGAGACCAAACGCTTGGAGATCGTCAAATCCAAGGGTACCATCGAACAGGTGCTTGGCGACGTTATCTACTACGCGGCAGATTTACCCATATGGTGGCAAGTGCCTCAATATGTGCTGATAGGAATCAGCGAGATCTTTGCCAGCATCGCAGGTACAGTTGTTTGTCATCTCTTGTAAAAATGTGCAGCTTGTAGAAGCTACCTCCTACTTCTACAGTCAGGAAGACATGATGATTCAAACTAACAGTAAAATACACTACCCTTGATCCGTGATCCGGTCTGATTTAACTTCTCTCTGAGTGGCAGAAAAACACATAGTGCCCATTCTTCCAAAGCAGAATGCAGTGAAGACAAATCCACCCTTTTTGACCAGTTTGTTTGATTCATTGCCGGCAGCGTCTTAACGTGTTTGTGGGTTGTATTTCAAAGTAAATAGCCCAAGATGTTGATCGATAATTGATTTTCTCACAACACTGCAAGACATTGTTCAGTAATGGGACATTTTATAAATAAGGTGTGGATAAAGTAACCTTACAGTTGAAATGATGATGAAGCTGTGCACTTGCTTTGCCCTTGGCAGCCGTAGACTAGCATCACATTAGCCCTCTTCCTCTGCTCATTGTCCAAAAAGACAGAGTGGATAATAAGATGGATAAATACACAGATATCTACTTAATGCTGCACCATGTGTCCCTGTGGGCGTAGTTGAAATTGCAACGCATCTGACATATAGCATAAACTTTTAACCCCCGTGTTCTGTCAGCTGGTGTAGTGTTGGACATTTACCGTGAACGTAAAAATGTCCAAGCATACGTAATATTGTATCACAGCGTATGCCCCCTCCAGCACACACAGTCCCACTGAAGTGACCATCAAAGATACAATATAAATTGCATTGACGTGATTACATATCAAATTAGCATTCTTACTCAGTTGTCAAGCTGTTCACAGGGACATATTACACTCGAATGCAGAGGAAATGAAGGTATGTTTCATTATCATTGAAGTAGTTAAGATGCTGACAGTTACATTTGCATGTAGAGCAAAGCGGCAGGGAACGAGTCTTAAACATCCTCATAAAAATGGTACACATGAGCACGAGGCATTCTATTGTGGAGTAATTAAAATAGGAACAAGGGCACTTGGCTTCTTGCAAAGCAAACGGGGAAGTCCAATTAAAACTGGCATAATCTCAGAAGGCACTATGGTAGCTTTATGGCAAAAAGACACACATTGGGCTTAAATCATTATACATGGTACACAGTCTAGTTCCCCACTCTATTGCTCTTGGTGGGATGGATAAAATCAGTCACTAGGTAAAATAGCTGGTAACGATTTTTTTTTTTTTTTACTTTCGACAAATCAAAGCACTCTGCTCATTGAGGCAAAACTCTTCTAATCCTATGTCTTTCTGTAAGAAGGCTTTTTGATTAAAACATTGCCCACAATACAGCAACATGTATTGCTTCCATGGCACAAAGGCAAGGGGGGCAACCAAAGATCTGTCTCAAAACCTCAACATAATAAAACCAAACTATGTGCATTACAAAACACTACTAGTATTGATTGTGACTTGCATGATCCATTATTAAAGTTCTAAGCTTTGTAATAACCTCCCTATTCATTTTTCTTCACTTTAAAAGAAGGTGTCTTACTGGCTGAAATCCTTTGTGGAAAGTTAACATTTATTTTCTGATGGTAGATCAAGGAATTTCTTCGGAAAATGTATAATTCAAAGATTTTTTCAGAAATACAGCACATGGACTAGCTTGTCACAGTAAGAAGTTTTGTGACTATGTCCTTAGCTCAGATTTTACTTTAATTTCATCAAATATCAATCCAAGATGTCACCATCATCAAAATGAGGCCACCCATAATCCTGCAGTGGAAATTTGGTGGAATTTGATTTCCCCAGAGAAATATATTCCCCTTCCTTACCAGATAATATTTTTTAAAACAACAAAATGAATCGACGCACTTCAGAACGGTTTGTGCTGGAGCCGACAGCCGCAAACCGCTCCATAAAAGATGGCGCTTGTTTCTCGTGAGCATTGGCCTAAAGAGGAATTGCCATTTCATTAAAAGCCATGAGAAGTAAGGGCATTTTCCCCTGTAATACAATAATGTCACATAGTGAGAAATTGTTCTAAAGGTATATAATAATGTTGTATGAAGTAGTGGCTGTTAAGTCTGAGACAAGCATGGAAACGACAGAAACAATATCATCCTGTATAAAATGAGGGCAGCTTATGTCTGTGAGACATCAACTTCAATGTGGCAGCTGTGCATTATTTTTATCCTACAATATACTCTGCAATGCACAACAGAAATCGACTCTCTAATCGTGGTTATCTGTCTGTCTAAATGGTTTTTTTACTTCTACAGTCATGATCACGCCCTCAGGCCTCAATTATCTTAGTGATTTGAGCTTGTTAAGGCCTCTGGCCATGATTGAGTCATTCTCCTATTACTACAGAAAGTGTTGTTGGCTCTTCCATATAGTCCTCACCTAATTTCCACAATAAGAGTGAAGATTGAACCATTACGACTTCTTTTGTCACCACAGTGGAAGTATTATCTGGCTGATCCAGTTACTGCTGGGTCTTATGCAAGAGTGAACATTTGTCATCTTTTATTATAAAATCCGCAGATCCTAAGATTTGTTTATTCATAATTTGATAATATTTATTAAAGCCCTTGAGCAGAATTTCCGACTCTGGAAAAAACTATCAGGGTCCCAATGAAAGTCAAATCCAGACATAACAAAGGGATCCTTAAAATAAACTTAGCCTCCTCTCTCCCTGCATACCATCCCACTGGGTTTACTTCAAAGGAAATTGGCTGACAGAATTGTGACATACAGTATGTCTGGTTAAGAGGAATATTTCCCCTTAGTCTTCTGTTGGAATAAATTGTTTTAAAACCTCAGGTGCCATCAACCTTCCTCGCTGCAGTCCCCAGTCTTATAGGACGTTAGGTAATTCTCTGCACACAAACCACCCAGGTTAGTCTCCACTTGGGCAATAAGACTATGCTAAAAGTTTTTCAACCTCAATCCCCAGAGTTTTTTAAATTATGAATTGCACTTTTTTTAAATGTTAAAGGTTACTGTTGTTTTCTAAGAAAAAAAAAATCACTCCTTAACAATGCCCATAGGAGGAACAAAATTAGATCTACATTTTAAATTCCTCCCTTTTCTGTCTGTTTCCTCGAATACTTCTGGGTTCTGGTGGAGAAAGGTCAAGCTGTTTGTTTTGCATGTGGTGAAAGATGTGGAAATCACTGATTGTATCCTAAATTACTATTCTCACAGGCAGACAGGAGCTGGATTTAATATAATGCTACAATTTAGCTCTGCACTGTTTCCTTTGCTGTTTGACAGAGCTGTATCTGCAAACCCTCATCAACCTTTGCTTTCCCCTGTGATGTGCGTAGCTATTGACCAGTGTTTGTTGCTATCCAAAGGTTAGCTCAGGATACAAACAAATGTAGTGTTGTGAGCCTCTGTAAAGGTCATTCTAGTTTTCCACTGAGTTGACATTATTTTTTGCTTTGCTTTTATCTCATTCCTTTTCTTATGTAGATTTTCCGTTTTTGCACGGCTAGCGCATGTATCAGTCAGGAAATTATTTCATCACATTAATGTGTTAAATGTCTCTCTACCATCAAGGTTTTGAAACATTTTTAACTATAGCTCCCTAATCTCTCCTGACAGTACTGGCTATAGGGCTTCATTTGTAAAAATCACATGTTTGAGGTGCCATGAAATTATCAATGTCAGCTGGCAGGCTGACAGATCTTGGGGCAAAAGAGACAAATCTGATGTTTTTTCTTTTTCAGTCCACAGCTTCTTTTCTCTAAGGTCCCTTGCCCTTTTTCTTGGTTTTGTAGTTCTTTCATGTCACACATACTGACTGATGATGAGTGTGATGCTCTCCTGTTTTTACAGTGTGCCTCATATGCAACCATGCAGTCTTTCAGTCTCTTATACACCACCCTACCAAAAGAAAACCAGCCTCTGTCACAAGAACCGATCATGTTTCATGCATGCATACCTCATTTGTTCCACTATTACAGACAGGAACTTGGCAGTATGAGTTCTGGTTAGTATATAGATAAATGGCACGTCACACTATCACTGGCTGCAGCATGGGAGACGCTTTCATTTGCTGCAGGTCACAGAATTTTAAGTGTTCTTCCCTTATATACTGTAATTCCTACATGTTCCTCGACAGTTCAATAAATACTAAAAAATGTCCTCCTTGTCTCACAGGTCTGGAGTTCGCCTACTCTGCAGCACCCAAGTCCATGCAGAGTGCCATCATGGGGCTCTTTTTCTTCTTCTCTGGGATCGGCTCTTTTGTGGGCTACGGCCTGTTGGCTCTTGTCTCCCTTAAAGAGATTGGCTGGATGTCATCCCACAGAGACTTCGGTAAGACACATAATAACTTATCACATGTTTCTGCCGGGAGAAAATGTAACTAACGTAATGAAGATTTAAAGCAGTGGAGGGGTGATGCATATCCTGCATGTGTTGTATATCGGCCATTATATATACCCCATTTATATTGTATCTGTCTCACCACAGTTCATAATGACAGCAAAACACAACTGACCCACAGCAGCACTGGGAGGAATCCCGCCTGTGTCAATGTCCTGTTAAAGCATCCATAACGTTTTCACCATCTCCTGCGAAATTCAACCTATTTAAGCAGCCAAAAATATTACCCCTAATCATCTTTCTCCAGATCTTCTAGATACAGTGTGTGAAAAGGCAAAACAGTGCTATGTTTAAATGTCCATTTTGTGTTTACAGCTAAATTCTGCTGACATTGCAGGTTTAAAGCTTTACATGTTGCTTTTATTCTATCAATAACCAATCCATACCACATAGACAATAATGTTGACATTATCCTGAAGAATGATGTTTAAATGTATATTAATAGAGCTGTGCCGTCGTGGATTAGGCTTGACACAATGTGTGTTGTGACGTTGATCTGAAACAAGCAATGTGAGACCGTGTATTTCTATCCGGTGGCTGTATGAGATGCATGTAGACTAAAGGGAGTTCTTCATGCTGATGATGATTACGTTTCCTAGTTTTGAACTTAAAGCATGATGATTTCATCGGATGATCTTTGGCACAAAGGTGATTTGATAGGTCATTGCTCACTCAGTTTTCTGAGGGCTGTCCATAATCCACCTGAGCTCAGCATTAAGAGACATAAAGCCTGCTTTAATAGATATAGATACCCACTGCACATGGAGTGGACTATTGACTTTGCACATTGACTGCATGTATGGACTTGTGATCGAATTGTTGGTATTGATAAAAATGCAGAAATGTATTTTCCAGGAACATACCTTTGGACTACTCTTAGCTGGTGCTGAATTAGTGTGTTTCCTATAATAAATTGAAATGTCAGACGAACAACAAGAAGGTTTGTGTAAATCTGTCCACGTGGTAGAATGAAGTGGTGGCAGCAGTTGGATGGGCTTCCCAGCAAGAAGAGGCTCCCAACACAGATGCACTTTTGGCTGAGCATGCGGTAAATAAGCCAATACTGTAAATTGTTTCCCCACAAACCACTAATAGTTAATGTGTCCCGACAGGTAGCGGAGGGTGGGGGGTGCTTTTGATGATGTTAGCACTGGAAGATGCTTGGCATGCTTCATGAATCCATCACCTGCTCAGCCTTGCTTCACTTGAGGGACAGTTAAACTAGAGCCGGATTGCCTGTAGGTCTGCTTCTTTGCTTGGGAAAACCAGTCATTTAAAAGGTGAGTTGAGGAAATGGAACAAAACATCCTCCTGGCCACTGATAAAAGACACATGGCACAAAGCTGCAGCATTAAGTGAAGTCAGGAATCATGCAGTTGGTTTCTGCGGCTGTTTTTCACTGTTTGTTGGATGTTCGCTTCTTCTACGTCTCATGGCTGTCTAGGTGGAAGGGATTCAACTTATTTCCAAGGCTGCGGGCAGAATGGTGTGCAGTAAACAGCATCTTGGGTGAGCTGTGCTGAGTTGCAGTGCAGGCCTGAAGACAGATGAGTAGCATTAATCACAGGCTGGGGGTCTGATTGCATAGCCCTGCTCCTCTTAAGTAAAGCTTTCCCTGGAGCACTACATGGAGATGCCACTGCCGCTCTGGCATCACGCTGGTGGATGCTCAGCTCGCTGCTGTCGTGCTCTAGCTTCATGTTCCCTCGCTGTGAATGAAATATATTTTAATCAGCATAGGTAAAGTGTCAAATTCAGAGTCCATCGTTTGTTACTGTATGACCAGCTGCTTTGGAAACTGGTGACACTCGAGGCTCAAATTCTGAAAGAAGGAGCATTGAGTTGTTGTGATGGCCATTGTTCGCTGGATTTTGGCATTTTATGGAAACAATTTTGAACTGATGAATAAGAAATTGTGGTTGTGTCAAGTGTCCAATTGTGTGCACATTCGCTTTTTATTTTCCATTCGTATAAATTTTGTACTCGGCCTGTAATCCCTTTCTCTGTAGTACTAAATTTCAAGTGTTTTTAGTGGGTTTTCATCACAGTCGATAAAGGCAACCTGGACATTTATAAAAAAACACTTAAAACGTAACATAAAATCATCTTCATTAGTTACTTGTGACATAATCATACATACTTGAGTTTGTAACGTTTCACAAAACATAGATATTACATAACTAAAAAAACAGGCCACTTTCTTAGAGGCCTCTCAATTGAGTGCCCACATGTGAATGACTTCACCAGAAAACATGTCGGGGTTGAATGACCATTAACGTGACTGAAAGCTAATGGCTGCAGTCTGCAGAGCTGTGGGGAAAATGTCAGACTATATTTCAGCCACATCTGTTTTCGAACTTAAAATACTGAGTTTATGTGCTGAAATTATTGATCTTTAAAATCCCACAGCACATTCCCTTCCCCCCCAGTTGCATCTGGACGAGCAGTCTTTCTTCACGCTCTTTTTTAATCTTTATAGGGCTGCATGACCTCAAAGCATCTCTTCCTCTTTTGTCAAATATCAACCTGCACTTTCTTCACCAGAATTATCCGTTACACACACACACACACACACACACACACAGAGGCTTTTATTTCCAGAAAATGTCTCTTTGTTGTATTTAATATTTTCCACCTTTGTGGGGCGGGATGGGGGGTTATTCACTCAAGTGAATGTTTTTTTTTGGGGGGGGGAGCCACTTTGGTCACATGACAGGAAATGGCCTTTTGTTTGAGGTGTTGAAGTCCTGACTGGTCTCGTATCAAATGTCTAGGACGTGTTCAGACGTTCAGACGTTCAGAGTGAGATGACATTCACACATCCGGCTCAACAGTGTTTCTTTTTTTTTATCTGATTTTAAAAGAAGCCTTTCATGTCACATCTGTCAAATTTAGGATGAACTCTTTGTCTCTCTGAACGGTATGAAGTAATTTATTTATTTATTTAGTAGACAGAGGCATCTGAGGGCACATGAACATCACATGTTATGGTTAGCTACAAAACTCAAAACAGCGTCAGTCATAAAGTTTTGACGCGGTTACGGAGAGCTGCAGAAAATACCTATATTTCCAGCTGAAACAAAGGTGTTGATTGATTCCTTCTGGTTTTAATCAGACTCAGAGGAGGGCACTGAAAGCACCGAAGCATTAAGATGCTGGGTCATTCCACTGAAGGTCTGTTAAATTGATATTGACTTGTTTCATCTGGACTCACATGGGCCGCTCAAACCCACTCGCAGGTAAAATGTGCCCCGAGTTAATATGATTCAGATATTAGATGGCTGACCATCTACCTGTGGGGTAATCCAGTGTATTCACAGTCATGCTCATAATTACTAACTCAGAGCTGTGTAACAGGACCTTTGGGCACAAGTGTGGAAACCTCTGTCACAACTTGTGTTCTTGAAATTGCACTATATTGCACTATAGAGGGAACGCCCAGCTTTTAGAAAAGCTCTGGTTCCACAAGTAAATTTCCCATTCATTTTCTCGCTTTGACCTTTTAGAAAATCCTTAAAACATACTTATTTTAAATTGGAAGGAGCTACGCATTCCATAAACCATTGCGAATCATTCATTTCGGACAGCTTCCTGCATGCTTCCCCTTGATTTTGACTTTGTTTGTAGAGTGCTACAATATATGCCCTGTCCCTATTCCTCTCCCTTGGCCCTGGATATGAAGTGACCTTTACTGGGAGTGTCCCCCTCAAAACGTAGATACTAGGGGTAGGGCTAGAAAATCTTCCCCTCGGAATTGGAGACCCACTCGCTACGTCATCAGCAGCCAACTAATGACAAACAATATCAACTAAAGTTATTATAGAAACAACCCGTATGAACCAACATTATAATGGTGACACATCTGCTGACTGCCCGACAGATGGGATCTATCGATCAATACACAGTATTGCCGATTGTAGCCAGCATGATTATTGCAGTAAACATTTCCATGGGAACAGCAAGCTCCACCAATCAGAAATGTCTATTTCACCTGACGATGGTAGGTAGTGCCGTACTTGTCCTTCACATTCTGAATAAAACATGTTTTTCTTATAACGCAGTTGGTCTCATACGAATTGTGGCTTTTACAGGCGCACATAACATTGTTTCACAATCTTGTAGCTTGTTGTGAGTCTACCTCGGATGGTTACAGCTTGGCTGATAATCAAAATCTCTCTTCAGAAAATGAATGGGATTTTTACATCTGGAACCCCACTGTTGAGCTCTATTCCCTCTCTCGCTCAGAATTTGTCAAATATTTATGACTCTGACAAAAAAAAAAAACGAACACCAAGTCCTTGTTTAGTCTTTTGCTGCTGTAATTAGCTTTCCTTCCATATTTTCCGAAAGTGCTTAGCAGCCAAGTGGGCCCTGGGGAGGCTGAGTGGAGGAGGTAGAGCCTCACTTAATGTATAATGAAATTAGAACAAGACCCCTTACAAAAGTGAAACCTTGCACAATTTCCAGGTACTGTTTCAATAATTGGATGGTACTTTTAGTTTTGCCAGGGTCCCTTTTTTCATTTCTTGTGTGCTAGTTAAGACAGAAGTTTTGAAATATAGAACAAAGGTGGAGATCCAGTCATCTGTCAGAATCATTTTACCAGGGCAGTAACATTTTTCTTTCCTCTACAAAGGAGTAAAAAGTCCTAAAATCTGAATTTGTTACATGCGTCATCATGTTGACATCGAGCACCTGCCCAGGAGAGCACTCTTGAATCCTGCATTTATTTTCATACTGTATACATTTTCTCATCATATTGAACTCAAAGCTCAGGATATTGCTGCTGTTGCCCAACACACAAACACACACATATTCCCTCTTGCATAATTTTCCTGACATATTCCTTATAATTTGAAAGCAGTGTTAATTAAGACTGCAGCAGCTCTCGACTCTCGGTGTACTATCTGTTAAGGTGAATTATCGATTGAAAATAAAAGCACCCCCTCACCACAGACACACGCCTTTCCTACCATGCTCTTCCTGTCAAGCACACTGTTGAGCGCTTCATGAATTTTCATGAACACCGCTTTGGTTTTTGATCTGTCACAGTTTAAGCCTGAGACCAGATTAAGATGACAACAAAATAAATTAAAACTGCGACGGGGGTCAAAGTGTTTGTCAGGTTTTCCATTTGCCACTCATTTCATTAATGCTCTGGCAGAACATCAGAGTCAGCAGACGGCGCTCTGTTCCTAGATCAAAGGTTTCACGCTATAGAGACGGCCCAGTGCACAGAGCATCGACAAAGAATCTCTCTCGTGTGATGCAGCCTATCATCACCGCGTTTCTTTATTCCCCTCGATTTGTAATTATCCACAGACGCATGCACACAACAGAGACACTGAAGATTTATCTGCATGCACAGTACGCATGGTGACATTATAGAGTTTGATCTGCTCTACTGATCGCAAGTGATGTGCTCGTCAACGGGATCACTTGTTTCGAAGTAGTAAATCCGGCTCTTTGATTAGTAGCCAGGGACGTACTGTTAAATCATGTACAGGTAAATTAAGGTTTCTGGCCGAGGGAACATTGGGACTCAACGGAGGAGGATGAATCGAAATAGCTTTTGGTAATCTTCTGACTTTTTCTCCATCCGTCTGTCAAAATGTGTTAAAACTTTGTTTTGTTTACCTATAACAGTTTTAAGCTGTTGCATTGTAAATGCAAATGTACACTAGTACTCACAATAAAAGGCCGACCTCCACCAAGGCCCAATGGTTCCCTTATGAAACCACATAAAAATTCACTAGATCTGGATTTTCCCTTAAACGTGCCAGATTTTTTAATTAAGATCCATGAATTATTTTCAGAGAAAACAAAGACTGTTGACTAAAGCCCTATCTCCCATTTTAAGGAAGTAGAAAAAAACTTCTGGATCATTCCCATGATTCAGATCTACACCTTCTTCCTTGGGTCATGTCATCATGTCGAGTAGTTTTTGCATGATCCTGTTGGCAAACAAACGTAAACATGTCCTCGCTGGCTGAGCAAACAAGACACAGCTAGCCAGTACATACATTCTATATCTGCATCAAACAAGTCTTTTTTATAATGGATAGACTGGGACATCTGTAAATCAGTATGCACTGATCTATAAATTAATACAGCTGATTCCTACAGTTTCTGGCGTCCACAGCTGCTTTATACTGTTTGAAAAGTTCTCCTTCAAGTCATTAAATCCGATCTGAAGGCAGCAGGACACGTATATGTTGTTAAATCTGCAGCCTCCAATTAGAGTAGTGCTGTGACAGAGCGCAGCGACATTACTCGTGGTCACCGCTGTGTTTACCTCGATTATATCACATCACTGCCACGCCTTCACACACACGAGACGGGTCAATTCTGTCTCTTAAGGCCGACGTTCTGCTGCTCACAGCATCTTTTCCAAAATTTAAGAAAATCATCAGCCCATGTTGTATTCTTCACAGCCATCACAAATCATGCTGTTGTCCTGGCTCACATATTTTATTATTATAAGTAATTTATTTCTATTATGGCTGTGCTAATGAGTTTGATAAAAGGCAACGGTCACCCCCTGCAGATTTGCGGTGTTCACGTCATGTCGCTCTGAACCATCCGGACGACAATATGAGTTGGAGAAGCTGCTTTTCATTCATTGAGCTGTTGTTGTCATGCGTCACCGTGATTGGGCGCAGCAGCTTCATGGTTACACGACCTGCATCACATGAACACATTCCAAAGTGGTTTAATGAAGTAAAAATATGTTAGATGTGAAATAAATAAAAGAATCTTTAGACATCCTGTATAAGTCCATAAGCCCCATCTTGACCCACTGACGGGTGCAATTAGAACAATCTCCCGAATACATACTCTGCACACAACCTGCCACAGGAACAGGCAGAACACGGATTCTGAATTTCTCCCATTTCTAATTAAAATCATGCCTGCCTCTCGTTCTCTGGCTCTTCATTTCCACATGGAAAAAAAAAAACATTTTAAATATGCTGTATAAACATTTTTAAATGTGCTGTAGCAGGCGGAAAAACCCAAACACAATCCTCCTCTACTGAGTGTAGACCTACAGCTCACCCCAGGAAAGTAGTAAACAGCCTCATCTCACGCTGCTGGCTTCAAAGTCAATTGGTCTGGCTAACATGGTCAAGAGGACAGAAGCCGCTCTAATGCCAATCCAATTGTTTCCATACTTAAACAGTGGAGACAATTGTATTTCGGTGAGCTTTGCACTTCATGTAAAACCCCAGCAAGGCGAAAAACAGGATTATTTAGAGCTTTCCTCTTGGGCTTTGTGTCTGAACCACTTCCATCAACTGGGCAGCAAATGATAAGACAATTAGAATTTGTATTTCTTTTTTTAAATTACTGAAACGTGCTGTTCAGCGTGGGCTCAGCTCAGTCACATTTCAGTCCCAACAATTCACAGTGGGAGCATCACTTTAGTTTTTCCTCCTTTTTTGTATTTGTATTCAATCCCCATGAGGACACGAGCAGTCATTTAATAGCGATGAAAGACTCCCTGGGTCAAATCGCGTATGTTCGTCTGTTATTGATGAGACTCCAGTCCCACATCACCACTGTCGCCTTTCTGTGTCAGCGGCGAAGCACGGGGTCAACTGTCTTTCACAGCATTGAGATGAGAAGTAAGGAATGATCCTGCTGCCCCCATCTGAATATGTCGTGACTGACTGTTATCTTCTTCACATTTGCATATATTTGTCATTTTGCCTTGCACAGTTTGCAAAGCTATAAAAGTTTTAACTGTCACTTGAATGCCAGTTTTGCTGAGGCTCTGTATCCCGTTATATAAAACAATAACACTCGGGTTTTCTCTCTTCCAGGCAATATCAACGACTGCTCTCTGCACTACTACTTCTTCCTCCTGGCAGGCATCCAGGGCGTCACCTTGCTGGTCTTCCTTATTGTCTCTGTCAAGTATGACAAGCAGAGGGGCAAAGCGGGAAGCCAGAGGCAGAGACACACCTCCTCATGACCCCAACACCTGCCCCGGTGTCCTCCCTCACCATACCTGCCTTCTCCTGTCAAATGGGTACTTTACTAATCACAGCCTCCAGAAGCTTGGGTTACCTCACATGTGATTCTGTCATGACTGTTTATTATTTATGTTGGTTTTAGCTTTTATGCGGAAATTATCTTTCCTTTTTACAACACGAATGGTTTTACAACACAGGGAGAACGTACAGCTTAATGCTGAAGCCCTAAACTCCCTGAAGTCCCGTGTCCTTACTCCTGCTGCCTTTCTGTGATCATTTGCACTTGACTTTGAAAAGTGGTGCCATAAAAAAATGCGACATGTTGATATTTTCTAATCATGAAGAATGTTTTTATAGATATACAGACTTTTACTTTGTGTTTTCTAACAAAATCTTATTTTGGATTAACTCTTTAACTCGCCATTTTACCAAACCTGGTGTGATACGTGTGTGTATTTAATCGAACTGACCATGCAGTGGTTTCTGAACGTGCGGTAAAAATGTTAAACTGTGGTATGTCAGCATCCTTTAGACCTTTAAATACCTATGCTGCAACATAGTAGTGATCACATTGAATGGGGAAGTGTAATGTAGAGGGTAATTTGATGTTTCATTGTTGTTACAGATTTTTTAGAAATGAAAACCATTAATGTTGAGGCAGAAGGTTGTTTGTTTGACAGTTAGATTTGTTTCAATCTAATACTAAAATCTAATATTGAGAAAGAATTAAAATATGTGATTACAGTCTGTGTGATCCACATAGACCCCTCTTTAAACACTGCCATAAATCCTCAAACAGCCCCGGACATGAAGAAAGATATAACTCCTCGTGTTAAAAATACTCCATGACTCCCGTGAGGCTTCCCAGTAGTTTCTCATTTCTGGTCAAGCTGAAGAATCAGCATAACAACAGAACTAATTACAAACTAACCTTTAACATTGAGTGTAGAGATGAAGATATATGTGGCATTAATGCTTAAACTGAAGTTTTAGATGTTTAAAACATAACCCGAACCTTCTGTTTTATGCTTTTCATAAAAAAATGTAAATGAAAAAAACAAACACTTTCAGGAACCTTTTACAGTGTTATCAGCTTTTCCAGAAAAAAAAGAAGCTTCTGATTGGTCGATGTATTTATGAGACTGTGATTTGTAATGGCTCTATACTGTTAAGAATTGTGTGTGTGTGTGTGTGTGTGTGTGTGTGTGTGTGTGTGTGTGTGTGTGTGTGTGTGTGTGTGTGTGTGTGTGTGTGTGTGTGTGTGTGTGTGTGTGTGTGTGTGTGTGTGTGTGTGTGTGTGTGTGTGTGTGTGTGTCTTTTCCTCAGAACAAGTAGAGCACAAGGTACTGAATTTACTCTCAGGGCTTGAGGAATAGTGTCATTTGACATGACTATCCAGGAAATGTAATAGTGGCTCTGAAGCGGGTTCAGATGGTTGTTAAGCCTGTGATGTCAGTTACATTTGAATTACAGCACATTCAAAGAAGAAGCGATCTCTCTGACGGTATGGAATACCTTTTAGGGCCATTTTAATTTGTGTTTAATTGGTTGGAGAAATGGCTGTTCCTTGTTTTATTGCATATTTTATATACATACTTGCTTCATCATATTAAAAACATCTATTAAGTTTATTTTGGATTTTCATTCTGTTTCATGATGCTGTAAAACTGGATTATTGTTTTTGTGGTTATGTTTGCTGCTAATAAAGTATATTGAATTAAAAATTGGTTTTCAACCCTTGGCTAAATAAAAAATGACTTTCAAGGCTAGGTCAGACGCTACTTAGTGGTTTCACGACCACAATAGCTGTGTTGAACTTAATTAAAAAATATTTATTCACTTTTTTGTGAATATGTATTTTTTTTTGCATGCCAACACTACCTTGTTTTGACCTATTCAATCTGTAATTATATGTATGACAGTCATGTGGTTGGTCTCCTTTTGATTGACTATAGGCTGACACCTGTATTCACAATTATATAAATATCATACATTTTACACCTTAATAACTTGCGCAACATGATTAGGAACATATTATATATTTTCATTGCTCCCAAGAAATACTCAAGGTCGAGGGTTTCAATTATTCATATATAAAAAAACACACCCTGTGACATTCTTCTGCAAACACACATGTGTAAAGGCTCATTTTAAATTCCCACAGGGAGAAGCATCAGATTTCCTCTGAGTTTCATCAGACAAAGATGGAAATTAACTTCTCATCGCAGATATTTTTCTGTTTTTAATGTTAAGGCCTTCCAGCCATGAGGCTCGCAAAGGGCCATTTCCTGTTTAATTTGGGCAGAGAGATCACATAACCGTGACTGAGGAGACAGCTTGATGTTTGAAACCAACACAATGCCTCGGGGTCATAATTCTAGTGTGGCGGCTTGTTTCTCATGTTGAGAGGGATTTCTGATGCATCCAAGCGGTTACAGAGGCAGAATTGCAGGGCAATAACACTGAGATATATAGTTTTGTACTGGTCTTCCAATATTTCTAAGTTGATATATTGGCCAGGATCTAAGAAAACAGCGGTTCCTGGGAGAGGACACTTCCCGCATAAATTTATACCTGTTAGTGTTTTATCTTTTCTCCTTTTTCGAGCACGGCCTTATAGCCGAGGTAATTCATGACCTCTGAAGTGTAAAGAGGTTTCAATTTGGTAGAATATACTATGAAACAAAATCTCCCTTTTCTCATTGGCGTTAGGTGTTAGGAGTTGGTCTGTTGGTCCATCTCATTGGTTTAGACTAAAACATCTGCTGGATAGATTTCCACAAATTGTTTTACTATCATGATTAATGATTTCTATGAATCATCCAACTACATTTCCTCCAGCATCATTAGAGGTGAAGTTTGACTATCCTGTAACCCATCAATTTGATGCATTGGCAAATCTCGAATTTTTTCTAAATACACAGGGCCACAATTTACCCGGTGGCGCAATTAAATGTCCAACATATGTCAATCTATCTATGCAATTCCTGATTCAGTCATTACTGTTGGCTCCACAGCTTTGAGCAAAGCCACACATAATTGAAAGAAATAGAATTTAACAAATTGCCATATTCATTGTTTGTCTTGTTAGTAAGTAACTAACAAGACAGTTGCTAAAAAAAATTATATGAAAAAATTAGATTACTGGCAGGAAAGGTGCACTTCAGAGTCCAATCAGATCTCAGTGCCCCCTGGCCCCACCGCTGCATCCGCCCCTATTTGGATGGAATGGGGCTGTGGTCCAGTCAGTTGTTGGTCATCATGGTTTCCTAATGATTTTGGTGATCTTTTGTCTTCTCTACTGCCATCATAGGGTCTAAAAGGGATTGAAATGCATTTAGCTCAGATCACGATGTGCCTCAGTATCACCACACAGGCAGTGGAAGGTGCTGAGGGGGTTGCAGAAAATCTGCTGGTCAGAGGCTGTAACTGCAAGGCTAAATACTTGACTTTGATTGCATTTTAGCATAGTAGCAGGCCTGACAGCCAACAAACAATAAATAATACAAAATTAAGTTGCATTTTTAGTCAATGACATTGGCATTTACTGACATTAATTACTTCTAATTTACATTCTTAAAATATTAATTAGCTTAGAATTAACAAAAAATTAAGTTGTGTGCTTGTCCTTGAGAAGGACCATTATCCATCCTCCATGTCAAACAATTTAGTCTCCTCCCCGTCCAATCTCAATTACTTTTCGTGGGCATGTGGCAGTCAAACATAATCCACAGAATGTTAAGCTGCTGTTAATTGTATTACAGTCTTACCTGTGTAATGAGAAACCGGGAGACGCTCCCTAAGATGTTGCTCCAGTAAATGGAGGATTAGGAGGTATCATCACATGTTAATTAAGATAAGCTAATGCAGATACAATGTTTAAGAGAATGGCCATGCAGACAAATCGCCCATCTCTACATACTAATCACCTGCATTTACATAGACCTAATTATCTAAGCTGTCTTTGTTGCACGCCCTCCTGGAGCTTGTTCTGCAACACACAGGACGGCGTTTGGACAAGAGACAAGTTGTTTAACTCAGGGTTGATCTGTTACTAACATGCTACACCAATGAAGTCTCTCTGGGGATATGAGCTATGGAAAGAAAAACACATGTCGGGCCTCTCACGATCTCTTGTTCCAGAAAATGTGCTGTCTCGTCATTTGAAATACTGTGTTCTGCGGGGCTTTGGGCACAGCGGCAGGTTAAGGCTGTTCACTCAGACAGATGATCTGTGAAATAAGCAACCGTAAAATGCTTTAACAGTGTACATCTATCCGGATTTATGGCATCAACCTTGGTTATTATGTGCAGGCCCCGTGGTTTAGAGCATCCTATTTGTTCAGAATGGGGCTTGACTCCCATATAACTGTACAGGTATCAAGATAAATCTTCCTCGGCCACAGTGAGCAGGACCATTCGTGCCAGGTGTATCGTGGTAACCCTCTGACCTTCTATTGTTTTCCGGCAGATAGAAAAATGCCCTGACCTGCCTGAGAGCAGTGGCTGATCAATGCTCCCCTGTGTCTGCTTGTCCTCCTGAGCCGATTTATCTAAATGACATGGTTGGGCACTCACCTCGCGTTTGCAGAGGGACTTGGCTATTGTATTTGTTTAGTACTTTTCAGTTTGTGAGTCATCGCTGATGTTTTTCGCAGTGCATCTGTTTATGCTGGTGTGTGTGAGTTTGTGTTTATATCAGCTTGTAGGAATCAAACCCAAGTACCCACTGGTATTATAGGGACACACCATGGTCTACTCAAAGTTAACAGTCTCAGGCTTTATAATAGGGATAGGTAAAATTTACTTATTTATTTTAAAAACTTTTCTATTTAGTTGACTGTGTGTGTTTTCAGTTATCCAATCGTCACAATCTCAATAAGCCAATCACGCCTTTGCTGTGAATTTTAAATCTGCAACATTCCTCCTCCCCAGTCACCTCAAGTCTCTATAACCAGAGCCCTGCTGATTCCACTCATCATCTCATTCAGATCCTCAGCACTGAAATCCAGGTATAGCTTATTCCCCTATGTTGCCAATTTACACTGTTGTCCAAAACAATTAAAAACACATCAGTGAGCAACACACATACACACACACACAGTATATTTTCCTCCTTCACAATGACCATAAGCATTGCAGTTTATCTTGTGTCTGTAGCAAATAAATGGCGGCTGTAAATATGCTCTGGAACATCAAGTATATATTAATCCAAAGCTAAAAATAGTCTACACCAAATGCACTATTAACTTCAATTAGCACCTTAGTGCTTTCACTGACAAGGTAGGTAGATCTAAGCTAAGAAATTGACATGTACATTTTATATTTTAATGTTTTCATGGGATTTATAGTCAATAAGTATAGACTAAAAGCAGTGTTATCTTGTAAGGTAAGAAATTGATGTAGGTAGAGCTCCAAGGATAGGAAGACAAATAACTGTGTGTGGTGTGGTGTGGTGTGTGTGTGTGTGTGTGTGTGTGTGTGTGTGGGTGCGTTTGCGTTTGCGTGTGCATGTGTGTCCTTGCCAGGTGGGAGATTGTGTTTACAAGACATACCGTAGATTTTGCAGAAGGGTTTTGTTTCTGAGCAGTTTTGCCTTTGGTGCTCCACAGCTCCATCTGTAGAAATGGCCAAAACCAGAAAGTCAAGCTGACCTTGTCCACTGCCCATTCGTTCCTCTGCAGCAGCGTGTTTGTGAATGATTAGTTGCTGTAAAGCTACTGTGAACTGATTTCAGAGTGAATTCAAAGAAAGCAACATAAATCAAGCAGCAAATAATCATTTGGAAATTGCAAATACAGATCTGGCACACTAGGACCACAGGGAGCCCAGCCAACCATTGGTGAGAGTTTGTTGGTCTCACATCATCAATTTAATTAAAAATCCATTTAAGATGGCGGCCTGGGGAGGGTTTTTTCTTTCCCTTTCAGGGAAGGTAAGACTTGTAGCCGACAAACTAGGGTTACCTCGTTCCACAAATTGAAGGAAATACAATCATTATATCTGCAGTGCCACATCCCAGCAGGCATGAACACGTCTAAAACTAGGGCCCGAGGGGGTGGAGATGGTAGATCTTTAATGGGATGCGCCGCTGTTCCTACCTGAGGAGGCTGAAGCCACCGACGATGGTCACAGACAGAGAGTCACAGTGGTGTTTTAATTACACAGGACCCTCCATCAATCATGCCCCTTGTGGCTGACAGTTAAATCCCTCCCAGACCAGGCTGCACCGGCTCCCCTCGTCCTTCACAGTCCAAAGGCTGAACACAGCCGCCCTAGTCCCAGCACACACTGCACAGACCCACTTCAACTGCCTGCAGCCTCTGATGAAGGAGAAGGAAAATCACACAGGAGACGGCCGGTTGCTCCACGGAAAGGAGAGTAGAAACATATTAGGACAGAGAAGACGCAGAGACCAAGGGGAGTGAGACTTCCTCATCTGTGTGTGTGCATCCGTATTTACTGAGCTGAGGTCTTCATGGATTTTAAGCAGTTTAACTATTCATTGGTGAATTTAACAAATGATGACAGGCAGATTTGGTTGATTCCATTCTTTATGCTAAGATAAGCATCTGCTGGCTGTAGCTTCATATACAGACATGAGGTGACGTGATGGGTTTTGGTCGATCTTCTCATCTAAATCTTACAAAACAGGGAATAACCTCAGTTCCCACAGTGCCAACCTACAGCTGTTTAATCTTAAAGCTGGGGTTGGTGAGCGCGGAAAAGCTAGCAAGAGCAGCCTGCACTGAAAACATCCAACCGCTACATTAACCCCTCAAATCAACCCTTACGACAAAATGACACCCCTAAAACACCTGAACGTGCACACAACTGCTGGAAGCTGACTCGTGGAGCTCCATTGACATTATCATGTCTGAATCACCTGTAAGAAAACACCTAACATCATCATAATGAACCTGAACAATAAACATGGCTATTATTAGTACGCACGTCATTAGTAGTAGCATGTTAGCAGGGGGAATTCTTTATTAAAAATTAGGGTTGATGTCATAACTTATCACTGGCTAGCCACCAGGAACTGCCTCTTGTAATGTTTGTTAACTGGCAACGCTTAAACATCAACTCATTATTTTCCTGCAAATTGACCAACGTGAGGTTTACATTGGACCAATGTAAGTTTTTTTTGCATGTTTCCATAATGAGAGATTTGTTGGCTCTGACTCAGAGTACACTCCTGAGCCAAGTACATCATCCAATCACATTTTGGTTCTAGCTTTTCGAAACTTCTTTCCTTGCTTTGTTTTGCAGTGGAAGCCATTGTCTGTAGTGGAACTGGGAAGTTTGGCTGCACTTTTTCTGCCATTTTCACATGACTCGATCACTAACTTCTAAATATTGGCTTGGCTTCAGCTTGTGAAGACTCCTGTCAAGTGGATTGAGAGGTTTGGCAGGATGCAGACAACTTTACTCATTGATGGCTATCAGGACTTGAGGAGGAATTCTACAAATACGATCAGAAGTGTTTCCCATACGACTGACCAGCCCTACCTTTAATACCTGGCTTGTTATCTCTCTATCTGAACTCTACTTGTAATTTGTTTGTAATATTAATATGGTGTTCTGGCTCAGCAAGCAGCAAACCTGAAGCAGAACCTTAGAAGAAGAAAGAGATAATCTGTCAACACACTTGAACTAATTAAATTAAAGTGTAAAAGCCACTAAACTTTCTGGAGGAGCTCCCTTCACTGCTCACTGTTGACAGAACTGAGTTGATCTTAATCTTAATTTGTAATTACACTTGAGGTAGTACTACCAATGCTGCCACACTACAGCGACAGTTTACATACTGTGAATATTTTTCTGCTTGATGGAAAATAATAGAACAAAAAGAAAAAAAACGTAATCAGCCACCACCACTGTGATAATAACATTCACTGAGCAAAATGTAATTTTTCAGCCGACTGCCTTTTGTTTAGGAAGTTTTCAGAGAGAGAGAGATGATTATTGTTTGTGCAATTATCTGAATAATAAATGATCCATTCCGAAAAACGAAAACATATTCCACCTTGTCTGTAATTATCTCTCTTTGTATCTGCACGATCCCCGAGAGATGGAGAGCACATTACATCCCCCGCTTGTCCATCATTAAGCTTCTCCTCCAGGCTCCGGGACAGAGGTTAACGAGACATTAATTGGCATTTCTTTCAAAGCTCACAAAACTTTAAACTGGGGGGTGGTGGCAGTATGAAATGGCACATTACCATGTTGTTCAGCCATTTATTTAAAAGCCCCATCATACGCTGGCTGTCATTTTAGTTGTTCTAACGGATGAGATGAGAATATTAATGACCACTGCCTCCCTCCGCTGGCAAGCATGAAAAGCAATAACATATTGTGTTGGGGCATGTGGGTAAATTGCTCATAAAATACTTAGATACAAGATACAAAGGTGAATGTTTAATTATCCTTTCTTTAGTGACCCACACTTCTTAGCTAACCTCGAGACACGAGACAAGAATAGCTTTACGATCAATAAAAGAATGATACAGGCTCTTGACATTATTGTGTATTCCTTAAATGTTATGAAAATACAATATACAGAGCAACGATACAATGCTTTGGAGACTGTTTGGTATATACATGACAGGTCTTCTGACGTGTTAAGGAGGATGAGAATGACCTGGAAAGTTGTGCCTTTTCTTTTTCCTCAACAACATGCACACGTTTCACTTGGCTTGCTTTGGCCTTTCCAGAACTCTTCAACAGAATAAGGATCTGGCGTAAGAAATTAATATTCAAAAATGTTACAAAACTTCCAAAACCATTTAATGTGCACACACACACACACATTCAGAACATCTATCTAGTTATGTCACTGCTCTTTTTAAAATCTACATGTCTGAATATCACAGGTCATAGTTACTGCAGATAAGTCCTGGGACCGTTACTTGACTTCTACCTAAACCCTGTCGTAACAAAACAATGATAAAAAGGTAATCATCTGATCAACAAATGGAAAGAACAGAATCACCTCATGTCCTCATTCTTTGACAAACAGAATTTTTCTTTAGTGATTCACCCTCAGTCACTTGTGGAATCAAGACAGTCCTCTTGAAGGTGATGACCCTTTGGCAGTTTGGGGGGGGGGGGGGGTGATTCTGAAGTTGTTTTCTTCCTCTTTCACATGTTTAGGGGTCCGGTTTCTGTCCAGACCACTTTCCTCTGAAAGGCATAAGGGTGAGTCTGTCACAAGTGCACATAGTACATTATGCCACCTCTTTTAAAGCACTGTCATTTAACCTTTCCATGTAATTGCGCAACTCCTTGGAGTCTCCCAGCTCCACGTCCTGGCACACCCACTTAATGTCCTGGCAGTGGCTTCCCGTCAGTGTGTTAACAGTGGGGTAGCTACTGTCCGAGGGAATGGTGGTGAACGTGCTGAACTTGACACGCTTCCTCTTGGTGGTGGGTGAGTCTCCTTTGCTGTCCTTGACTATGCAGCCTGTGTCTGCTGTCCGGTGCACTTGGCCCTGCACGCTCTTCTGGGCAGAGCCTCCATTCAGCAAGTGGCTGCCTTCTTCGAGGCCACTGCTCGAGTCCATCATGGAAGTCTGCTCCCCCTGTTGTGGCGACAGGCTGATTTGGCTCTCTAGCAGCTCCGCCTCATTCCCCAACCACACCCAATCGTGGGCATGGTTCATGTTTTCCTGTCCCTCAATGGATAGCTCCTTGTGACGGTATTTCAGGGTATAGGAGATGCAATTGATGAGAAAGACCAAGATAGCGAGACAGAAGACACCCAGCAGGGCATACATGCCAATTTCGAGGTCTGTCAGTCCGCGAGCAGTCTGAATGAGGTCATCGTCCATGTTGCGGCCACGGGGCAGGTCCACTTGCGCAGGGAAGTCAGCAAAGTCAATTGGTATGTCCTGGCTACCATCATCTGATAGTTTATCCCCATTGGGGCGGCGAATTATCGCGCTTCTAGTGGTGGTGGCTTTCCTCAACTCCCCGTCCTCCATGTCGGAGATGGAGCTGCCGTAGTAGTGGGTGTTAAGTCCGGTCCTGTCCTGGGAGGGGGAGAGCCTGCCTCTGTTGTCCATATCGTCTCCATCTGGGCCATAGTCGCTGTTGCCTGCCCTCGAGCTGCCACTGTGACCAAACTTCACCCTGATGTTACAGTTCCCCGCTGCCAGGATGCTGCGGCGCTTGAACTTCTGGCAAACTTCACACACAGTCATTTCCACTCTGACCAGAAGGCCTTGGCCCTCTGCCTCAGTCACTATGACTGGCCACTTCCATGAGGGGCCCTGGTGCACTGTCACCACCTCCTCGTCTAGAGAGGTGGCTGTAAGGACAAAAAATTCTGAATTGTACAGGTCGAGAGGAGCCAGTGAGCCGTCGCTGAACTGGAGCCAGGCACTGATTAGGGCCTCCTATGGACACACACACACAAAATACAATACAGTATTACAAGAGAAAAAGAGAAAATAAATAGTCTCTGATACAAAGATAACATGTTGTGCTTCGATATTACAAAGAAATGGAGATTACAGCGTAAAAGTACTGCATCTGGCCTCATTTCATAGAAAAGATCTCATTTTAAAGCACTAGCTCTGAATTTGCACTGCTTCTTTGTTTGGTGGTTACAGCATCAAGCAGATGTTCCTCAGGTACATTGGTTTGTATTTTCTCTCCACAGTGTTTTGAATTGGCACAAAAAAATGAAGCACTGATTATTTCCATTCCCTCTTCCTTTTGTCATTGCAACATTGGGACATACAGTTCACTATGTATGGAAATTTCTGTTGTAAGTCCGCATTTGTAAGTCAAATACAGACTGACTAAGAGGGGTGGTTCTGCCATCTCAGCTGCTGCTCTGTCTACGATAAGAAGGATACAGATTCAGAGATCCGTGCAGAAGATCAGACAGCGACATTAAATGTTGTTCGTGGGGATGAGGATTTGCTGTACAGTCGGCATCATACGCCTTTCTCATATTTCATTTCTTAAAGTTGCTTAAGGACAAATCCCCCATGCCCCCTAATAACTGCCACCAGAGGACTTCCAGTGCAGTGCTGCCTTCTCTTCATCTGCATATGGAGATAGGTCAGATAACTGTGCTCACCCCATCCTTCCTTTCTTGGAGGAAGCGGGAGAAGAGGAATGTAAAAAAGGAACAGTGGTAAGGGAGCTTGATGGGCAGATCAAAGAGGCCACAATGAGAGTAGCCGGGGCGAATGAGAACGTGACAGAGCGGCTAAGTTCGGTCTCCAAGTCATATTTTCTCTGTTTTGTGTTGCCTTTGCATGCTCCGTCATTAAGCTTCTGTTACTATTAGTTGCCTGGGGAAACGCTCCCTGTCACGCTCTGGCTTTTCAAGCCTCGGCGTTAAGAGGGTTAGGGATGGTGTGGAACAAACAAATAGACACGTGTACATGAGCACACGCATACTCGCGGCATTCTTTGATTATAAAATTGCTCATTCATGGACCCTGATAGTGTGAAATGGAATCTGGAAGAATTACTTTTTGTCTCTGCACAGTAATCAAGGCTGCAGAATGCACAGTTTTGGTTTCAGTCAGATAAATAAAATGGATTGTTTCTTTCATCAAATGGATATCAAACCATAGAGAGGTGTAAAACAAACCAGGTTATAATGGTTATAAGAAAATAATGTTTTCTTATTTTCTTTCAATCGCATTAAATCAGACGATTTTGAAACTGAGGTCTTCATATTTAGCTTTGGTGGCTAAGAGAGACTTGAACCATCAAGCAATACCCACTTCATACTTAATTTTTGTTTTAAAATTGACATGAGGTCTCTTGTACCGACCTGCTTGGGGCTCTGCAGAACCTCCTGTGTGTTCGTGGTGGCCAGGATGGCTCTGTTGCTTCCTGGACTGAGCTGCAGGCTCATGGAGAGCCCCGTCACCAGCTGGACCCCCAGCTCTGTGATGGTGACTTTGTCGTCCACCACCGTCACAGTCTTCTCTGCCAGGATGGAGTCGGACAGAGGAGACAATACCTAGCAGGTGGAAAAGAATGACAGTGAGGCAATGCAGGGAAGACTCAAACATTCAAAAGGAATTTTAAAAGGAAAAGCTGCAGAATTTGGATTTTCTTCCACAGTATTTCTCTCAAATACACCATTGACAGCTGTAACCTGTGACTGTGTAGTATATGATCAATTACTGCAGTGCTCATGAAAGCTTATTCATATGCTGCTTTAAACACTCAGGGTTGGGAAGGTCTGTCCCTGGAGAAATCAGTGGTGACAGCAACCGCAGCTGAGCATAGAAACAGAGAACTACCTACAGAAACTTCATCAACAGAAAATCCGAGCAGGAATGAATCAGCAGTGGTCACGCTGCTTGATTGACAGGAGATTCCTGAAAAGGGGGTAAGTAAAAATACCACATCAATGAGCACTGAGCAGCGAGGACATCAGCGACATGAAAAAAGCAGATTACCGGCGGGTTATAGGCGATTTAAGAAAGTGTCTCTCCAAGTGATTCATCTAACATAAAAGACTCACCAGCCCCCTCACAATATGCAAAACGATACTTTATTCAGGCTATGTGGATCAAACAACAACTGCACTTGGCTGCCCCAGAACCCCCATACTTCCTGTAGGTAAGAATCCATTCCCTTTGATTAATGTTGGATATATAGAGGAGAGGAACACTTTAACCCTGAAACTGAAGCAGGAACTAACTGGCTAACTGTGTTTACGATGAGCACCACCAGAGGGATGCGTGGCTTTCTCTGCATGCAATCATCTTCTGCAATCATCAGTCTGGGCGGCACGCGGCGCGCCTCTCCGACCTTTTGCGCTCGCAAATGTTTTTCCAGTTTGGTGCTTCCTCGGTGATGTTTTTTTTGCAGAGGTGACGACACATCTGCAGGCAGACAAACAGATGAGTCCCTGGCAGCAGGAAGCAGATCCCACTCACACAGATGTCATTAGGACACTGATACTCATCCAGTTAGCCTGAAGAGCCTGACAACCCAGAGCGCTGAGAGCGAGGAGCCGCTCACTGCTGAGAGCCCGCAGCGAAGCCTGTGACACACCAGTAAGCACCTGTCTGCTCCTGACAAAAGGAGATTCTAGTCAAACTGCAGCCATGACATCGGCATCTGGTTTCGTCCCTGGAATAAACAATATGCTCATGCCCCTGCAGTATAAAATTAGAACACACTGTATATCTGTGTCGACATAATAATGTACTAGAGTGAGGTTGGATTAAGTATATTAATAAAATAGCTCTGCTTCGTGGTGGTTTTCATAATTCAGATAATTTGAACGTGGGTGATATTTTAAATTAAAATAATGACCATATTACTTTCAAAACATTCAAATAATTACCTCATTACATTCTGTCATTACTGACACAGACCTTTGCCAAGAGCATTGGCAGCCTCCACCGCGCTCTATAGTGCATTTTACATTGTGTGTCATCATATTTTGGGACAAACCTGAGGAATAACGTTGACATGATGAGATAAGAAGCAGGCACTGATCCTCCAGTGTAAATATGACAGGGTTTTTTAAAGACTTTTTTTCATGTTCATCACAAACTTAGCTGTTACGCTGACTTCTCATTTGGTCAATTCAGCCAAGTATCGAGCTTTTAGAAAACCAAGGTAAAAAAAGACAGCCACCTTTAAAAATGTGAAATGCTCCAGTGATACTCACTATTAGGGCTGCATAATAAAACAATGTCAATAATTAATGCAATATAATTGTGGTGTAACAATGGTTGAAAATGTAATGATATAATACTAATGCATTGTGCAACAAAGTGAGGAGATACAACACATACTTTATATGTCTCGGATTAAAATGTTTTGTTGTTTTTTTTATGTCTTTTTCATGCTCTGCTCCAGCCTGACGTTTTCATACTCACAATTCTAGTCAGAATGTGAGTCTGATACCGCTCCATGGGCTGTGATTATGGGGCGTGTTTCAACCGAACCAGAAAAAAAAAAGCCTCTTGTCTCAATTGGATAGACCTACAACCAATCAGAGTAACGTAGTATGTGAAGTATGTTAAGCGACTCCATAATTATGAGCGACTCATTGTGAGTTATTAACTAACGCCGGGTTCACACCGGACGCTGAAGCGCAGCGCCAAGCCCTAAATAACAGCTGGCTCCCATCCACTCCCATGTTAAACCTTTGTGCGGGTCACATCGAAGCCTGAAGCACCGCGCTGCGCCAAGGCTGCCTCGCGCCATGCAGCGATCGTTTCGGCGTCAGGTCTATTTTTTGCGCTTGACGCGAGTGTATCGCGCCAGGAAACACACTGGAAAATGATTTTAAACGATATTGATGACATATATTATGTGATATAAATGATCAAATATGCATCCCATACTTTGAAGTCCCCTTCTGTTGTCCTGGAGTTTTAATTTTACCAATGACATTATTAAATGTCCCCCTCTGCCCATCCACTACAGCCACACAAGCAGTGATAAAGATAAAAAGAGAGAGAGGGGGGCTACGTATTCTCCACATAGGCTTGAGTGGAGAATACGTAATTTACCCTCGACACGTGACATTTAATGGAGGAAACCGGAGAAGTTCTTCAACATGGATGACATTCAATTAATAATTGAACTGGAGAAGTGCAGTGAGTTGTATGATCCTTGGAACATGTTGTATAAAGACAACACCAAGAAAGACAAATGTTGGGATGCTGTTGCTTAATGTTGGAGCAACAAGTAAGTATATGCTTGAAACTACTGGATCAATGGGTGATATTATTAGCGCTGCCCGGCGGTTCAGCGTCGCTTCAGTGTCCGGTGTGAACAGACAAGCGGCGTGATAGGGATTAGCGCGGTGCTTTGGCGTCGCCTCCGCGTTCTCTGTTCCTCTTTCAAAATGAATGCCCTGTCGATGTCTTCTAAAACAGACTCAAATGCAGCGTCTACACATCTCAGCTCTCCAGCAGCAGGCATGTTTGTTGAAAACAAATTCAACCCAAGCGCACTTTGATGACGTGATGGTTACGTTACCGTTGATCATCTGTCAATCATCGTATAAAGCCCGCCCTGACAATGTGATTGGTCCGGTCGATACCGAACCGGGCATAATTTCTCACCAACGGAGCGACTCCAGACCGAACTTCCCGACCTCAAATGTTGTGGGCGGGGCTAAGTTCGTCTGGCATCCAGGCTAGCTCTGCTTATTAAGAAGAGTTTAAACCCACAACCTCAGAAGCAAAAACTGTAGTTCAATATAATAATAGACATTTATAACTTTTATAAGACATTTATTGGGCTAATTAGAGATATCAACTGATCTGAACAATTTTATCTTGATATAATTTTTGGCCCACTTACTATATTATTATTATTATTATTATTATTATGGAACAGAAATGGCAACATGTTGATACACACAAACACAACCTAAAGCAATAATGTTAAGTACTTTAAAATCTATAGTGATTTTATCCCAGATGGCTTGTGTGCTTTTTCATTGAATGTTTTTAATTACTCAAAGTATCCCTTTGAGTAATTTATTACTTTATAATTAATAGCGCTCCTCAAACTCTGTATCAATATTGCCACTAGCAGGAGTGGCCTTATTATTTAGGCCTGCTTATTTAGAAAACACCACTGAGTTAATCAGTAGTTCAGGCTTATTTCAACAATATCAAAATCTCAATATATATATATTAATGCTTTTACATTGTTCGAGCACTCATTAAGAAGAGTTTAAAACAAGAAACAATAATATAACATTTATAGTGATAATTATTGATATCAACTGATATTAAAATGTTTATGTTGATATTATCATTTATATGGATTATGGTATATTTGTAGTTTTTAAAGTAGCTGCCGAGAGCTTGGATCTTGGCCAAATGACTACAGTGAAGTCCAGAAAGGTGAGAATGATCCCTAACAAATGCAAACAAATGTAATAAACTGCAATAGGGAAAAAATATTATGGAACCTAAAACATGTCAGAGTTAAAATAGATATTAAGTCTCTGTGGTGTACTCTGGATGTGTACACAGCCAGAGTAATGATTTTACAGCTCATCTTTTTCCTTTATTCCAAATAAGTAGGACTAGTCTGGGAGTTTGTTCCAAACCTTTACAATTATTCAGTTGCAGTAGGCTCATCTGACTGATGCGAGCAATAACCTTGATGAGCAGTCTCAGAACTCAAAATTGCTACTGAAATGATGGCCAAAAATAAATGGGAAAAAATGCTAGAATTGCACTCGGTAGAGCACATACCTCCAGCGAGGCTCAACATTTTTCTTATATTCAATAAAGCTGCATCAGTTCCTTAAATATGCGTGATCTTTTTCAATCAAGATCCATCAATTATTTATGAAAATGTCAAAATATTTAAATCCAGTATTCGCCGCCTTTTCTGGATTCGCCTTACAATCTAATGGTTTCTTTCTTGGCCCATGTCCTATCATTCCCCCGAGTTTCATGGAAATAAGTTGAGTAGCTTTTGCGTAATAACTCTGACAATCCAAGAACCCAACCAATAGATTAAGGCAAAAACATCCATCAAACACCTCCCCTAGCAGTGGTACAACACCAATTGTTAACATTTAAAGGTCCAGTGTGTAAGTTTTAGGTGAGAGGTATTTATCGGCAGAAATTGATTACAAAATAATCCCCTAGTGTTTTATATAAAATTTACAAACACTAGAATGGACCCTTTATATTCAAATACTTTATCGGGAGTGGGTCCTCTCTACGGAGGCAGCCATCTTTTTTTTTTAACAGTAACCCAGACTGAATAAACTAAACACCTTTTGAGTTTTTATGACACTTGAAGGTTACCACAGGTTCTCTTTCATGTTTGGAAGGCGAGGTTGAGGTGAGGGGTGTTCGGCTGCAAAGTGCAACTTCAAAACTAGATGTCACTGAATTGTTTAAGGTGGATTCATGATCTACCTGGATTGTGGTCATCCCCACGTCGAGTCCCATGAGTATCCTCCTGTCCAACAGCTGTGCAATCTGCGGGTCCTCTACCTTCAGGAAGTCCCACACCAGCTCAGTTATGTCCACCTGCCAATCGGTGCCCAGCATGAAGCTCGCCTGGCCTCGGGGATCTGCTGACTCCGCTACAAAATGGGTGAGGACTCGAACCATGGCGTGCTGGTACTGCAGAGTGCAGCTTCGTCCACGTCTGTCTTCATCGTCCTCGTCGTCGCTGTCCCTCGTGGACCTGACATTAAAAAGAAAGAGACGACCCTCATAAACCCTGGTGGTTGGTCTAGACTGAAATATCTCACCTAACTACTTAGTGGTTTGATAAATTGCCAATAAAATTCAGTATGGACATTAATGGTCCCCAGTGGATGAATCCTGATGACTTTGCCGCCAACATGAGAAGAAATGTCTTGACAACAATTACTATGAATTTTCATACATGCATTGATTTTTTCCTCAGGCTGAGCTGTAGTTACTTTGGTTATTCCCTGATGCTCCATCTAAATACTTATTGCCCAAGTCCTGCAGCACTAGTGACTTTCCCTTCAGCCTCAGCTGTACTTTGGTTTTCTGTTAATTCTGCATTGACGTGCAGTTTGTTGTATTTTTAGCAGCGTCCCCACTTAAACCGACCTCTGCCAGATGGACTCTCACTCAGCAAAGCAACTTATACGGGGATGTTTACCTGACAAGGATCCAGTAATGAACAGTCCAGCATATGGCTAACCATTTTCCTCCTTCAGCGACTCTCCTTCACCATCAATAAGCATCGGGTCTGGACTGCGAATGTGCACACACCTCCCTACTGCTTTACTTAATAGCTTCCGTGATCGCTCTGCTGCTAGCAAATCTAATTTTATTACTGAAGGCAACAAATCAGCCAACAGAGACTCAGCTCTTTCTCACCAGTAAAACTGCTTGGAGAATGACAAACTAGGTTTAAATGGTTACAGCTGCAAAGTCATTAGATTTAGTCCATAACTGTTTTTTAGTTGTTTTTCTTTTTCAACAAACAGCTCTATAAAAATGGCAGAGATGTTGAGAAAGTGTTTGAAGGCTTGATCCGGGAGAAGACGCGCTGTTGCAGTTCTTCAGTCTCGCTGGGATACTTGCAAACAGAAAAAGTGCTTTGTTAACAAAACCACTAATCATACACTGTAGTATGAACGAGAGAGCTGCCACTCTGTCTAATCATCGTCATTTGTTCCTCTGTCTCTAACACAAACACACACAAGCAAAGGTTGTGATAATGATAAAAGGGGAGAAATAAATAAATGTATCTCTTAAATGTTTTTTCCTGCGATTATCCGCTGGACTTGTCTCTTTCTGACGGAATCCCCTGAGAAACCTGACTCCTCGTGAAGCTGTGGGAGTAAGATGTTGGCAGCGCGCTCCAGAGAAAAGCAACCAGTACCGTGAGGAGCAGAGCTGTGGAGTTTTAAACCTTTGCTGGTAAATTTCACATGCAACAGACTGACACTTATTCCCAGTAATAATTACTCTAATGTTGTTTTACTGACACTGTTTCACTTTCTTTCCTTTACTTGCTGTTCCCCTGAAGTCTTCACATCAAAGCATGTATCTACAGCATGGAATATTCATGACTGAGGAGACAACAAGGTCAAATAAAACACAGAAGCAGTAAAGTTGTAATCTGTTCTATTAGGACTGTGTGGGTGTAGTTTGATCAGATTTGATTGACGGTGAACAAACAACTCGTCAGATTTTCATTCAAATGTCGTTAAATCCTGATTGGTGCACAGAGCAGTGTGACATCACCATTTACTGACTGATCAGACTTAAGTCGAATGAACACTGGTGTTACCACGACACAGGACCTGGATGGATGTGTTCTGATCAGTTTGAAGTGCTGCTGTTTGTCCCTAAAATGTATTTTTTGGTAGTTTTATTTCACTATAATATAATATATATTATATTATATAACAGATCAGCTATGTCTGAGTTTGCCCTTTATTTCAGATTCAATACATTCTATGTATGGTCAAAAGGGCTGACTCCTCCAATCATGACTTTTATGTAATTTTATACACAGAAGGAGGAAACGGCATCAAGTCATCAGGTAAGGACAGGGTCATTTGAGTTCCTTCGATTCTCGTAGTGTATTGGCTTCATCCAACAAAGGTACGTCAGCTGATTAGCGACTCTAAATTGCCCATAGGTGTGAATGTAAGTGTGAATGGTCTTACCAAATGTCCGCTTGGACTGGCTCAAGTCTGCCCTCGACATTCAGAGAGGAAGCGCTAAAGCAAATGGCTGGATGCTAGAAAGAACTCGCAGCTGCATAAATCTTGTTCATATACATTGTCTTCACCGAGAGAGTGACTCATGAGAATCATGAATTTGTGATCAAACATTTACAGCTCTTTTAAATCTCTGATCTCTTTTCAAAAGTCCCTGTTCTCTATCTCTCTCCGTTGCTTTTAGAATCATAATGTGAGTATTCTGAGCTTAAACTGAATTTGTGTTTTAACGTCCCTGATGTTAAAAGGTGAAGTACTATCATACTCACTCCCCAGGTAACACAGCTATACCAGGCGAATTATAAAAAAATATTTGGGACATTTAGAAATGAATTGGCAAGATGGGATGTGCTACCATTATCCCTTCTGGGTAGAGTAGAAGCTGTTAAAATGAATCTACTTCCCAGAATTTTGTTTTTGTTTCAGTCTCTCCCAATCGGGATCCCAACATCAGCCTTCAATATGCTGGACAAGCTCATTTCTAAATTCATATGGCAAAACAAGAGACCAAGAGTGAGACTTAAAACGCTCACTCTTGGGAAGGACAGGGGTGGACTCAGCCTCCCTTATTTAAAATACTATTTCTGGGCAGCACAACTAACAGCAGTGGTAGCTTGGATTAACAATGACTTAGAATCAGGATGGGTGAACATAGAGCAGAGCTCAGTGCCAGCAATACCTTTATCCACATTAGTGTTTCTAAACAAGCAATCCCAGATGAAATTTGAAATAAAAAATGTATGGGTAAAACACACCTTGAAAGTATGGTCGGCAGTCCAGAAGAAAATTAGAGGATCAGTTGCCCTCTCAAGGGCTATGCAGATTAATGGAAACCCAGATTTCCATTAATTCCCCCTCAACAACAGATATCACTTTTAAGAGGTGGGCAGGCAGAAACCTGAGGGTTATTGACCAGTTGCTTTGTGACACCGGTATACAGCCATTCTCCTATCTACAAGACAAATTCCTTTTACCCCAAAGTGATATGTTCCGGTATTTTCAGATAAGAAATTACATTACAAACCATACAGATTGGAATATAATCAAAAATGCTCCTACGAACATGGAAATTTACTTTATTAATATAACTAAACATCAATTACCCAGTAAAAAGCATGTTTCCCATATATACAGAAATCTGTTACTGGATACATCAGACAACACTTTTTATATCAAAAACAAATGGGAGCTGGAGTTAAATACTATAATTGAGGACGGGGAGTGGGAAACAATGTGCATTGGATGTCATAAAGGTATTAATAGTAACATGTGGAAGGAGTTTGATTGGAAGATGAAGACTAGGTTCTTTAAGACGCCCTCCGTGGTCTCTAAATTTGCAGATAATCCAGCAGCAATATACTGCTGGAGACGATGTGGAATGGTTGGCGACCACTCACACATATTTTGGGATTGCCCAATGTTGCTTCCTTTTTGGAAGGGGATAAAGAGCGAGATAAATAAAGTTCTGGGAATTAATATACTATTCACCCCAAGTCAGTTTCTTTTCGATCTAGCTCCTGAAGGCATGTACACAAGAGACCAAGAGCACTTGTTGCATATACTCTTGATGACTGCTAGGAAAATGGTGACAATAAAATGGTTGAATCCACAGCCACCTACAGTGGCACAGTGGAAACAGAAGCTGAGGGAGGTGTATGCAATGGAGGCTCTAACGGCTCAATTGCAATTAAAGTCTGATGTTTTTGTGAGGAGATGGCTACCTATTGCAGGATACCTCTCTAATTGAGGGGAATCCTGTGGTACGATGGAATGTCTTAACTGTCCTTTTATTTATTTATTTATTATTTTTCACCAATCAGTCTGTCATGTATGATCTGTGATGTTGTCAAGGAATGTTTGTGTTTCTCTTCAATAAAAACAAAGTTTAAAAAAAAAAAAAAAAGGTGAAGTACTGACATACTGACTTAATCAGTGTTTAAACAGCATATTTATGAGGACATTCATACATGCAGGTAATAGACAGAGGTAATGGATCCAGGAGTAAACAAGCTGACAGTGAGGTCCAACCATTTCAGCTCCGGTATAAACCTGATATATATGCCAGTGCTTGTGCAGCCATCTCTAAATCTAATCTGAGGTTAATTTAATATACAAATCACACTCAGCACGGAGAACAACCTGCACCATGAAGCACCTTTTTTCCCGCCTCATTCACTTTCAGGCCCAGCTCTGACTTCAGAGGATATGCTGCATATTAATGTGTGTGTGTGTTTGTGTGTGTGTCTGTGTGTCATCCTTATTTTTGATGTGTCCCCTGGATCGTACGCTGTATTTGTGTTGGCGTGATGCTGCATTTTATTTTCTGCTGCAGTAACATCACAAAGGTAATTTGGACAGAAATAGGCAACGCTGCCTCTATATAAAGCAGCTCCGTCTGACATTAGTGGGTATTTATTGTTTGTGTCTTGTAGGGAATTTGAGAACAGCTGTTTGTTTAACAGTAGAAAGACAACACTCAGTATACGTGGTAAACACACAGCACAATCGAGTAGTAAAAGGTAACAGCGAGGGGATTTTGAATTCATGATTAAACAAAGGCTGAAAAAGGAATGTACACATATCTTGAAGGTGTGTTCAATGAGTGGTGCATGGCCGAGTGCTCCGCCTACACTATGGTTTGCTGTAAGCAAAGCCTCATCTTGTCCCTGATTTGACAGGACCTAGGCGAGGGAAGAGGGGAGCCATACAGGAAGTGTCAGTCTGAAACCGTGTAAAGATCCCTTGTGCAATTATTCCTCAAACAGGCCTCTTCATTTCTCATCTCTCTGCTGCTCACTGGCACACTTCCTCACGGGCTCGTGGTGGGTGGACCGGTGCCCATTCTCACCAGAAGCCATAGAGCTATACTTTGCAAGGTCACCCCTGTTCCCCCCCTGATAAACAGAGACGGGTGGAAGACGGGGAGAAACAAAGCCTCCCGCCGCCCGTCAGCAGTCGTGCAGGCGTCCAAACTGACAAAACAACTTGGCTGTCCCAGCTGATAAAGGCATACCAGCGCACAGCGGGGGAAAGCAACATCCTCGACAAGCCATGGCAAAAGCCGAATGCTGTACCTCTGTCACTCAAAATGGGCAGGGAGGGGGTTAGGGATAATTAGAGTGGCCACACTGGTGCGTGGGATGACTGCAAGTCCGACCTCAACTTATTTTTTTCCAGAAGTAATTACTGCAGGTAGTCTGATAGCTGCTCCATCATTTGATGGATTTCAACAGTTGCAGAGTAGCACTGCACAGCCGCGTTGGCAGAGGTGCTGCTAGTGATGAGGCCCCAGGGGAAGAGGACTGACCTCCAGACAGCTCTAATAATGTTCTGTCCTACTGACGATTAAGAAGGGCAATGGCAGGCCACCTGAAGCCAGTCCTAATGACAATCCGTATTGCACAGGTCAGCCATTTTGTTATCCGCCAAGAACTGCCAGGCAGGAGCGAAATCAGGAGGAGACAGATGGAACGTTGTTCCGTCTCCCGTCTCCACAGTATCTGATCTGAGGCTTGAAATCAGACACATCACCTGGAATAAATTCTGTTTGTTAACCTCTCTAACCCTCCAACGGTGCAGTTGACTCATTGACATTAACATGATGACAACATGAAAATCTAGAAGCACAATTTTTATAGGTTAAAAAAAGAACTTATGTATCTACTCAAAATAAAAGTTGCAGCATCGTCCTGATGCAGTTTTATTGGATACATGTAAAATGCACGGGAATTGCATTTTCGTAGCAGATGACGCAAAAAAAGGTGAATTGCACTCCTCCCATTAATCTTTCAGTTTATTACCTATATGTTTTCACTCATGTCTGTTTGTTTGTTTGATTAAGCA
Organism: Pleuronectes platessa; assembly: GCF_947347685.1. Taxonomy (NCBI): domain Eukaryota; kingdom Metazoa; phylum Chordata; class Actinopteri; order Pleuronectiformes; family Pleuronectidae; genus Pleuronectes; species Pleuronectes platessa. Next base: position 10,981,805 of record NC_070629.1, read on the forward strand.
AAAACGACTAGACTGATTACCACAAAACGTATGTATGGGTCAGGAAAGAACCCCTTAAAGGTTGGAGCGGATCCGGATCAGGGATCAGATCCAAAGTTTTTATGAATATCAAGGCCTTACATTCCTCTTTTGAAACCACATATTTTTAAGGATTTTTGAGTCTGCACCCGATTTTTTCAGAATTATATATCATATATATATATAGAAAATGTTGAAAAATGTGCTATCTCACAATGAAAAAAAAATGTGAAAAGAAATCCTGGATCTGCCCCCTGAAAATTACATGGACATGGTTGCACGTAATCATATTTACAAACAAACAAACAAAGATGGAGAGAAGTAAAATTAACCATATGAAAATGATTTTATACTTCTGGGATATATTTAAATAGATTAAAGACCTTTGTCGAATAAAGAAGCAGAACCCACTGTCACCCAGCCCTGTTACTGACGGTCACATGCAGTGCTGTACCTCTGACCGGGGGCCACGATGGGCACCCTCCACCCCTTGATCTGGCTGAGCTCCGTGTCAGACACCTCGATCTGGAGGGGGAGCCGAGGGAGCCACACGTCGAGCTCCAGCTGAGCACTCAGGTATCCGTAGGTGAAGTTCACCGTCATCTTCACCTTGCCCTTCATCTCCTTGCCATTTACGAAGACGTAGTCACACCTGTCTGACACCTGCGTGGGAGGAGAGGGGAGGGATTAAGTGAGAGGCAGTGTAAGTTGAGCTCCTCTGACGGTTATGCTAGATGACTACACAGTCAATTGCACAGTGCAATATGCTGTACGGTGCACACTGCAGGACCAGGCTTCCTCCAAGTTGATTATAAGCCTTAACACTCCTGAGCTCTCGACTGATGCTGCATTCCTGTAACTACTTTGAACAAGATGAAAGCTTCTATATCTGCTCCACACTTGAGGAAGGAGGGAGGAGGGCAGCGAGGACATCTTTGAACTGGAGGGAAAACAGGTCGTGGTCTGCTCTTCTATTATAGTTCAGCCTACAGGCGAAGAGAAGAGCCAACAGATGGAAACTAGCAAGATGAGAGCAGTTGTCTCTGGATAAAACGACCGAACTCAAAGCCATCTGTTTCATTAATTGCTTTAGGAAGAGAGTGAGTGGGCCAATTTTGTGTTATTGAAAGACAACTCCTTGTCGCTCTCTTTGAAGCCCCCTATGCTTCTTCCTCTTTGAACACTTGTGTAATTCGGACCAACATCCAGAATCCTCTTTAAACTTCGTATGATGTGGACACGCAACTATAAGCTGTGAGGAGTATCTAACACACACACACACACACAATTTATTTCTGTACATTTTGTCATTCCTGTTTCCAACATATTGCAGACTACCATGGAAATCCAAATGGAACTATACAGTCTGGGGAAACGTACACCTTTTCTCCTTCCAATTTTTTTTCTTTCTCCACAGCGAGATAAAACCATAAACAACCATTCATCATGAAGTTGCGGCAGCATATCCTCTGTGACCAGGAAGAAAACTTTGTGCGAAACAGATTCTACATTTTTATGTGAGCTCCCTCTAGGGTGAGGCCGGCAGGAGAGTTTCTGTGATAAAATAAATTTGGTGTGTTTGTATAAATGAAAGCAGAGATTTGCCTATTTCCCTGAAATGGCATCATACCCGGCACTGCATGTGTGTGTGTGTGTGTGGGAATGGACCAGTGGAGATTGTGGGAACCTGTGAGAAAGCCATCATCAAAGCAGACATGACAGATTCTCCATATTATCTCCTCTGTCAACAATCTTTCTTTAACCATTAAAGTAACACAGCAGCCTCTGCACCCACAAGTGGTAATAAATTCTGTTGAGCTCCGAGCCTGAGCGGTTAAGAGGTTTTCATGTACAGAAAACAAAGCCTATCAATCGCTTGACCGGCGCTCCACCGTGTAGTCCCACTCACTGAACTGAAACACGGCCAAACAGTATTTATTCCTCATAACCCACAGCTTCTCTAACCTGAAAAACAAGCACAGCAAAGAAGTCTTGATAATTTCAAAGATTCCATCACTGAATATTGGAGAAAAACTTTTTTACGAATTCTAAGTCTTACAGCTAGAAATTACTCTTGAACTTGCTGGATCTGATTCTAGGGTTTTAAACCAATTAGTATCATTCCGTTATGCACTTCTCACCAGAGATCTCACCCACTCACCAAAATTATATGGTGCAAGAATGTGCGTTTGTGCCGAGGAGGGGGAATGAGTTTCCTATTCCAAGTAAGTGTACCATTCAAATTAATTTAAAGCTGCAATTTTTAGGTAAAATAATATGATTTTTTCGCTCTAATCATGGGTTAGAGTTTTAGCTGCCTATCCCTAGCCCCCCCTTACAGATAATTAGCTAACCTTTACTGAATCTTTTCGTAGCCAGTGGCAGAAAAAGACTCAGACCCTTTACTTGAGTAATAGAAATGACATTTCAGAACTTCTAATAACGCATAGATCTGACATGTGACAAGTGGCCCCAAATAGACACTTTTGTATGGAGGCACAAGCCAAGGGAAGGTTGGGGACTGGTTCAGTATTTAACATTTCAGGCTAGTTTAAAAGTGAATCTAAGAGACAAGATAACTACACCAAGGCTATTGCCCTATCTCCCCATGTCAAAGCAATGTTTGCCATTAATTATTTAAACTGTGGCAGTCCATCATATTCTAAATTGTCATATTCTAAAAAAAACTAAGAGATCGATAGCTTGATGTTTTACTCTGTTGCTGTATTGTATAGCTGTGGAGGTAATACATGTCAAATACATGAAGTGGAGTAAAAAGCAGCATTCAAGTTCAAAGTAAGTAACACAAGGTGCCATTTTTAAATTCCACCCAACATCAAGGCAACAAGAGCAGTGGACTTTGTGTTTGTACACTGTCCTGAACCAGAGGCAAGAATCTTTGTAAACCCCCGTGTGAGAGATAAAATCCTGCTGCAGGGCATCCTTCAAGGCTACAGTCAACCATCAGAGCCCCAGGTCTGCACATGTCCTGCATTCTCCCCGCACACAGGATCAATGGATATTTGCTCTGTGGTATTACGGTCAATGAAAAGAGAGCAGTCATAGCAGCGGCTTGCTCACGCCCTGCTGCTACTATGACACTGAAGACGTAACAGGGATTGACAGATTTGCCTAATGAAGCTTTTGAACATTTCTACAAGGGCGGCGGCGCTCCCCTGGCTACAGTCAGTCACGAAGCCGATTGGGCTCCATCAGGGCTCCCAGTGTTAGAGTGTGTTTGAACTGATAAAGATGTCAGAGGAGTGCCTGCTCCTTATCAGCCCTCATTGTTCGTCTCTTTCCCTCTCACTACACTCAGTCTGGCGAGACTGAAGTGCCTTTGACAGGCCCTTCATCTCAGACTTCTCTCACAAGTCGGGGCTCGACAATTTGTCTTACACGGGCATTAGGTTTGTATATAACACCTGGGCTCCATGTGAGTTTTGCTGACCGACTGTGACATGACTTATCAGTAAGTATGGATAAACAAATGCGTTTTCCCTTTCTTATTTTTTCTCTCCACCGTTACTTTACCTTTATTTGCGGTAGAAAAAGAAAGTCTTAATGCCTGAGGGATTTATTAACATAGAGCTCTGCTACAGTTTGTCCCATGCCAGGGAAATTAACTGCCTGCTGGCATTTCTTCAATCTATTTCCAAACAATCTCAGCAGAAACAATTATGGGAAACATGGCAGCTGACATCCAGCCATCAAAACACATTACACTGATTTGCTTACAACTTCCCGCTGTGTTGAATTATTGGCTAACATAGCTCCAAATCGATAATTTAACATATAAAGACACGTCCCACTCAATCAGCAACTCCCTTTAAACCCCGCATAACCGGCATTCTGATTCACATAGTATCATAAACGTCAAAGAGGATCCGCCGCCACATTAATCAGACACATTAGGCAGCTAACGGGAGAATACTTATGGCGGACATATGGCTGTCGCTGGATCTAGCCAAGGAAATTAACAACTCGCCAGACAGATAACATCCAAAGCAGATATGAGCAATGGGAGTAGGGAGCAAGAAGGTGGGCCTAGCCTGTCTCTGGCTTGTACACAAGCATTGGCTTGACAGAAGCGATTAAGCATCTCAGACTCCTCTGCATAAGCTACAGCGCTCACTTCTACGCACTGGGAATGTCTGTAGATATTCTAATAGCCTTAGTTCGTGATAGCAGCGCTTGTAAGAGCCCACTCGTAGCATGACCTTGAGTAGCTACAGCTCATTGCTAACACTCAGGAAAACACATGAATACACAACGGTGGCCTGCGTTTGTGTTTCTGGTATAGATGTTGTTTCCTGTGTGAGAAACCAAAATACAGTTTTTCTATCTACATGCTGTTGTTTGATACCAGCCTATGGAAGCACGGATAGTTATAGAATGTTTGGACCTTCTCAATATTAAAAGCCCTGACAGAAATTGCCCAATACATTTAAAGCTCATGTTAAAGTCACATAATTTGTGCCTGATGGATTCTATATCTTAATATATTTTACCTTAACATCTGCATATTTACACTCTCCGCAAATTCACCATCACTCTCCGAAATATGTCATCATGGAAATAAGAAGTCAAGTATTCCATCTTTATTGAACTCAGTTTTTGAGAGATATATTTCTCTTTTGCTCCTAAGACTTGCTGTTTAACTTGTTACTAGCTTATATTGTCTATTGTTTGGAGTTGTACATTGGGTAAAATAAATTTTTCTGAGCTGATAACACAGCTGACTGAAGCTGTTCGAAGCAACACTGAGCATTGGGTGAACTGGGAACCCTAAAGTTGATCATATATCCAAGTGAAAGATTCTGTAACATAGAGCAGATCCAAGGGAGGGGGCCACTTGCCCCAGGTGAACCTATTGGCCCTTGAAGTGCCCATGTAGTAACTAGTCACTTACCAACAAAACCAACAATAAACGTGACAATATTTTATTTTCTAAGCTGTTTTGAAGAACACAATTTATTTGAACGAGAAATTATTTTCAAAATATATTCAATGATGTGTGGCTTTACTCAAAGCTATAGAGCTAACAGTAAACGAGGAATGACTTAAATGTTCCCATTACTTATTCAGGAATTGAGCATGGATGTTGGAAATATAATCGGCCCTCTGTATAAATCATGGCTCCTTTTTGGCCCCTGATTTTGACAAATCTTAGATCTGTCACTGGCAAAGCGGCATTAAGGTTATGTGGGGCTTATATATGTGAAATACACAAAAGAAGTGATGTGATCCATGCTCTAAAAAAAAAAATTATAGACACTTAAAGTCTTAAAATGTCCTTATTGTTTTGCCACTACACGTGAAGCTGCAGAACGATTGTCCATGAGGTTCTGCTGTCCTCCTACACAGTCTTTAACATTCCACAGCACAGCCAACACAGCAAACCCTGCTATCAACTGCCAAAAAGACCAGAAAAAGCTAAAGGTGCATGCAAACATATGAAGTCAGAGCTTTATTCATACCTACACATGCCCGACCAAATTTGTTCAAACAACACAAACCTCCAAAGAGGTTTTAAAGAAAACCACGTGACCTGAGGAATTTCTTTCAAAAGATGCCACAAGTGAGAGGAGGAACTGTAAATGTGCAGGGTGATTCATTATTCAGATTCATTGTCACTCTGTGTTTATTTATCAACTATTCCCTGGGTCATGATTAGAAAAAAAGATTCCCTGAGTGGGCACGCCGGATGAATGCTCTGAACTACAGATCTCAGCAGCAGAGCTGTGGCTTTTTATTAAAACAGCTCTGACTACAATTTAATTTCCCTCTGGACCATACTTAGCCATCCCTAACTCACGCATCAGACATGATTAGGTGGATTGATGTGGAAAAATATGTTCCTCTTCTTTAGTTTTTGATTTGGCTTCATTATCACACTTAAGTGTACATTACTTTGAGTTTAATTTGCTGCATCCTGCTATCCTGTGTGAATCTGACAGGCTCAGAAAAAAACATGATGGGAGGGAGCCCCTGGCACAGCAGGGTGCTGTTTCGAGATACTGAGCCACATCTCAGTTTGGGAAAAAGGCCACAGAAAGATGTAATTTCTTTTCTCTGGTTTTTCATCAAGTGTTTCCATAGATATTTAAGGACCTGGGATTGTGGTGAAGAGCAACTTTTTGTATTGGAGAGTAAAGCCACTGATACCAGGGCTCAATGTGAAAACACTACGGGACTTTTTTACTTTGTTGTGCTTTGAGCCTCAGGTTTGAAACAGGCCATTAAAATAAAGAAAAGGTTGAGCAGCATATCAAACACACACTTTCATGTTGTTTGCTGGTGTTTGTTTCCTTTCTCCAGGATTTATATAGATACGCTGAACATAGAAAACCTTCTCATGATTCACATTATATAAAAATAAATTTAACATTCACAAACACTTTAATGCAACATCTGTACAGATTCACAATACCTGCAAAGTGTCTGTCAATCATAAAAAATGTGTTGCAGTAGTATTGCCGTTTGAAAATTGACAAAATAATACATTTTGCATTTGAACTAATATGCATTAGCATTATTGTTAACATTGTATGGTATTCAACATTTACTGACCTTCACCACATCTTCATCTGTAGAGCGACACTTGACTGCATCAGAGACGTCAGTAACTGAGGCGTCTATCCCGATGGTCACCACCTTCACCGGGACAGCCACCGTCTTCCCAGTCAGCACGGCCGTGTTCAAGATTTCAGAGTCCTAGAGACATGGAGACAGAGGGAGGGAGAGAGAGAGAGAGAGAGAGGGAGATAGAGATAAAGCACAGCACTTGTCAAAGAGCTGCTAAGTGTCTAATCCAACCACTAACAGACAATCAGTAATCACCAGCTCAGAGCTAATAGAAAATGTGTGAGTAACAAGTGGTATTGAAAATGACCTCAAGAGGCTTTGTACAATTACTGCTCAATTAGTGAATAATGGGAGCTGGTGAGCTCAGCAGCTTAAAATCAATGTCTTTCATTTAAAATCTCCAAGTGCAGTGGACGAATAGAACCGAGTTTGAACTAGAAGTTTGCATCGTAGAGTTGATCGCCAGGAAAGAGCTCAGTTTTGAAAGGTGCAGCGTTTTATCTGTGTCTGAGGGAGCTTATACACAGCAACTTAAAAAGCACTTGTAAATACACAAAATAGCGAATGTAAGAAAATATTATTTTTCTATTATTTTGTACAAGACTATGTTCTGTATTTGGTGCATGTGCTGCAATTACTCAACAAATCAAAGAAACATGCAGCAACTTGTAACACAAACGACAATATAAGTGATTCCAGGGGACATGAAAAAGCACAAAGTACATTGAAGTGAGAAAAGTGTGTGTGCTCTATTACATGATTCATGTCCTTTCCTACTCAGAAACATCATCAGTAACATGACATGGAGTCACACAGAGCTTCTGTTGCCGGGGTCGTTTCAGCTTCACTTAATTTTTCTCGGATTCACAGGAAATTAAGGGCTGTCTTCAGTCTCTTTGGTGGATGTGATTACCCTGCTCTTGTGCCTGTGCAATCACCTGGGAAGAGTAGTACCAGGAGACTATGCCTGGTTTGAAATACACAGTGAACACAACTTCTGCCTGCAGTTTACATTTTTATCCTTTGCTCAAATCTTAAAACATTTCTAGGAAAGAGGGGTGTGTGTGTGGGGGGGGTGGATGGGCTGAAGAAGGCTCTATCAAGATAGAGATGTTCGTATCAGTTAAAATCAATAATAATCATAGTAATTGTCATATTAGAAATTATTTTAAGTTTAAAGACAGATTTTTGCTCCCAAGTGAAGGCTGTGGTTTTAAACAGGTCATAATGAGCAGAGAATGACAAATGGATAAACGGCTAAATATTTAACAAATCTGAAGCCATTTAATTATGTGTTATACTTCCCCACCGTGCTGACACAACGCAAAAGCAATGAATGTAAATTGAAGGAATTGATATGGCAATAGTTATTGGTGTTGTTTACTGGTCCAGCCCTAATGATAACTGGTACAAAGTAATACCAGAAAACATATAGAAATAAAATGCTAAGCAAAAGGTAAACAAAGAAAACCAAGGTAATAAAATAGTAATGCCAAGCAAAATACTTGTGTATCAAACAAAGTGGAGTTGAATGTTTATTGTTTTCAGGCTTGCTAGGAATAACAAACTAGACCAAGATCTCAACTGGATAAAAGGATATTTCTTCAACAACTGGAAATATTCCCTTCAATGCAGAAGACTAAATCCTGTAGGAGATTGTTTTGGTCTTGAATAAAGTCTGTTGGGCCGTAGCTTTTCTAACTGTCTAGTACCTATGTTGCTTTATGTGCAAAAAGATTGTGTTGAACCCGCAAACACTACAACACTGAGGTCGACAACATTACAGATAATTTTATATATAATACAGGACATTGCATTTAAAGGGTTTTATTTTTGGGGGAATTTGCAAAGGTTGGATGAAATTGCTGTAGTTTAATTAGAAAGCTCATTCTTGGTCTGGATGATAGACCTTAATGTTAAATGACTAAAATAAGACTTACATGTTTATAATGTATTTTTACGAGACAAGGATTAAGTCACTAAAGTAAAAATGAAAAATAATTATGAACAAAACTAACATGAAATTGTAACTCAGGTCTTACAATGATTAAGACAATATCTGGGCAAATTCACACCACTGTGTAAAAAGCAAAAGTGCTGTAATTTGCCTATAGACTTTATTGGAAATACTCTTAGTCGCTGACCTTAGCGGTTTAGATAGCCCTGGTTCTTTAAATTAAATGGCAGAGCTTCATTACTCTGAACAGAAATCTTAACCTTTTATTACACACACACCCTTGCAGACACCGATATTGTCACAGAAGATAATTGGGGACAGTTAAGATAAGTTTGAGGGAACTTCTGCTGTCTGGTCAGCCGTGCACATCGGATTGTCTCTTCTGCCTATTGACCCCAAAGAAATTACACAGATTGCCCTAGAACCCTGGACACCACAGTAAATAACTGAGGTTAATGTGTCCATTGAATACTTTGTGATTAACAAAACCCTCTTACTATTGAACTGAAATGGCTTTAGCTAATTGTACAAAATGATACAAGTCTCTCATTGTAAGCTGTTTTCATTCTGTGATTCAGATGGTCTTGCACAAAAGCCCGGCACTGATTTCCCTAATTTCAATGGGCAGGAACCTCAAGACACCCTATCTTTTTCTCCTCAGTATTTATGCTTAACCGGCACATAAGACCTGTCGGTATTATTCTATTGAGGTAGCAACCATTATTCTTTATTTCTTTCTTTTACTCTGGAGTGATGTCTGTTGAATAAAATGTCACATTCATTTTGAATAACATTACTAAAACTGACAGGCACAGATAGGACCGAGTCTGACTCAATGTCATCACAATCATGTGTATTCCACAGTCACCAGGAAAGTAGAGGGGACTTGTTCGCTGCTCTGTGAACTCGCTATCTAAAGACTCGCCGCACGTTTGTGAGCTGGAGGATCGGAGTCTTTGGAAAAAAGAGAAAAGCAGGATTAAGCTTGGTTGAAAGGAGCCTGTTCGTTTGTAAGCATCATTTACCGAGACCATTCAGCTTGGGAGCTAAATGATTTTTAGTTGAGCCAGGAAATACCAATGTATCACAAAAAAGCCACTTAATCTTCAAATGAATTTTCATTACAATTTTATAGACTGTGACAGTGTTATAAAGCAATATAAACCCCACACTCCCTGTGTCGCCGACTTTGATTCAATTCCCCTTGAAACCGAGGGTTGCTGTAAATTAACCGGGATTCCTCCATTTCCAGGGGGTCATCTATAATACATGATGGGGTAAATGGTTGGGACCCGGTGAAAGCAGAGGCTAATGTTAGATTACAGCAGCTGGATATGACCCAGCAGGCTGAGAGCGGCAGAGAGCAGGGCCTGCTGGTAATAAGACACAGCAGGAGCCCAGAGTGATGCATCAATGGTTCACTCACTCTGACATAGATAGCACAATTAAACACAAAATGGACACCAGTGGAGCACATCAATAGTGATACATGGTCAGATTACACTGGTATGAATGAAGACATATGAAATATGGGCCTTTGGAATTGGGGAAATGTCTATTACACAATGAATGCTTTTATTATGGTCAGAGAATTAATGTGTTTCTTATTCTAGATGTTAGATGTATTAAAGGGGAATTCCCAGAAAATGATTTAACTCTCGTTCTGCGTCTGCTTTGCCCTCATCTACGGCAGAGTATTAGCAGTGTCCTGAAGAAAAACTATTCAGAGATTTAACAACAAAGTTGTAATATTATGACGATAATTCGTAGTTGAGAAAAAGATATCATACTACAAGATTAAATTTGAAATTTGATGACAAAAAGTCATCATACTATTACATCATATTTTCTTTTAAGGAATTAAGCAGCAATTATAATTCTTGCTTAATTAAAACATTACTCGAGTTAATTGATACATCTGAAGATCATGTGGCTCTTTACAGTGTTTGCTGTCGGCCAACTCTTGATGTTTGTAGTCTGTTTCTTTTTTGTATCTTTTATTTTTCCCTTTTTTGTGTTGTAGAGATACGAGTTATCACCAGGGTAACAAGGAGTCCTTCAAAATAATTGGTTTAATATTAATGAAGCAGTCAAACTATGTATCATATTCCTGATTTCACCAAATGTTTACTTTGCAAGAACTTTCATGATGAATGAGTCAAGGCCGAGGTTGTAGTCCGGGTCAAGGTTGAAGGTTGAGGTCGGGGGTGACACTGTTCACGCCCAGCTCAGGTGATCTTCAGAGTTCAAGTGTGAAACATCGAGGACTATCCTGAGATCAGTTCACTCAGACACGTGTCCACATACTTTTGTTAGCGTGCACGTGATACACTGGAGGTCCAATCCTGGATAATCCAAAATCTTGATTTACTATCAATCTCATTGTTTCAAAATCCCTTAGGATATCACACATATGTAACCAACAGGAACTTGACAGTCGAACACCACCAAACATTTCCTCCCAAACAAAAGAGGCAACTTCCTCAAAGTGTGGTTCGTTCTTCAGAATGAACAGCTTGTCACACAATCTCTTCAAAGTTCTGATGCTTATGATTATGTTGTGCTGAAGGATAAAAAGATGATTTGTGAAACCTACACTAAAGTATAACCTTTTAATGCAATCAACGACATCACTCAGTCTCGGCCCAGCTTGTGAGTAAGCCTGGGGGCTTTTGGACACCCAATGAACCAGTTACTCACTTTTCCCAGTCATTAGTCTAAGTCGGGTAAATGTAAAAGAAGCTAAAGAAGCTGGAAACTGCCAAAACAAGCCAATCAGAGTGGAGTTTACTGTCTGTAGGTATTATATATAGCACATTTTAAAAGAGCCTGCATTTAAAGTAAGGGTTTAACGAAGCATTATATAAATCAATATCTACTCACTCTGTGCCTCCCCACTGACTTGTGTCCTGCTTTTTACCACTCTTTCCTCACCAGTATAAGACATTACGATAATATGATAAATACATATGTAATGTATATGTCTTAACATGGGAAGGTTCAACGGCAGAAGACACAAGACAGTGATATCGTTTCACAAAATCACTTTTTACAGATGTTTCCATGCATGCATCCTGCTTTGTATTTTATTTGATTCTCAACAGTTGACCCGAGTGTTTGTGCTTTACTCACAAACCAGTCTGCTCCCTCAAGTCTCACAGATAGGAGTCTTTTTGTTCAATAATCTGTGGGAGAACTGCCTGTCTGCTTTATCAAGGATCTCTCTGTTAGCATTCAGCCCACTGCTGTGGCTGGTAATGTGTTCTGGGCCGTAATTTCTGCCTGTGTCTCGGCTGGATCTGAAAATAAGTGAGATTTATGGTGTCAGCCTGAGTGACATGGGCAGCATGAGAAGTAGCGGGGCCGCCTGTCCTGGTGTTGCCTCGACGATGCACTGACGCATCCACATTCTGACCCCCACCATCTCGGCCACAGCTACAAATAAACAGGTCAAGCCCGGTGTTGAGTTTGGGAAATTTGGGGGTGTGCATTATTCATAGCGTGGCGGGGGGGAAGAGAGGGCGGAAAACATGGTGCATAGTCTTAGTGTGGACACCTCTTCATGTCAGTCCCTCGTTGTTCTGGCTGTTTAAAAGCCAACGGTCTGTCCAGATGAACCCGGACGCACGATTTAAAAGCAAAAACATTAAATCTGATGATTTTACCATGACAAGGTCGCTGGTTCGAGGCCACGGACAGGCAAACAGGATACCTGGACTGACGGATTGACCAAACAATGGATCTGTTTAAGTCAAAGAGGAGTGACAGATGGACCCTCCTATTCTAATCCTACTGTTTAAGTGCCCTTGATCAAGGCACCTTACTCCCATTTAATACCTGTTCCAAGGGCGCTTTCAAATATAAAGCTGCCCACTACTCCGTGTGGTCACTGCCCCTCTGTGTGTTGCATTCCGTGTGCTGTGTCCAACTACGGGTGGGTTAAGAGCAGAAGTTGAACTTCCCAATTGCACGTAGCATGATTGTGTGTGCATGAGTGATTCAGGACGAGAAAGCAAATCTTAATCTTAATCTTAATGATAGATGACTCGTCATTGAGTCTCTTGATGATCTTACATGTCATTTCAAGAGCAATAGCGTTAAAAACAATACCATATAATATGGCAACAGTCAAATAACCTATAGTAAATGAAGTATTAATCTTGTTCTGATAAACATTTTTATCCCTTGGTGACAAGGTATGTGCATGGGTGAGGAGACTGAGATGGGAGCAGGGGGATTGCAAATAATACGCTGCAGACATTAAACGCCACTCGGTCTCAGTGTCCTGAAGCTATTAAGCAGACTAAAAGAGACATGTCCTTACTTCAGCTCCTCTCCCCACAATATGCATTGCTCCATGTGCTACTTCCTCCCGTCAATTCCAGTGGGCGTTTAATTGGCTAGAATCAAGAAACACGGAGGAGAGTGGGAATAAAGGCCTTGGTAGCACCATGCAGAGCGATACATCACTGCATGACAGCACATTGAAGTGGTGGGATTGTCGTGAAGCCAACACACTGCCTTTTAATGAGGGTCCCTCTCCTGCTCGCTGCTCTTCCCTGACCACACTCGCCCCTCCAAGGGTCAACCAGCTCCTCTCGTTCTCCCTTTTCCTTGTTTCTTCCTGGCTGACAGGATAGAGGTGACCCATCTCCACTCGGCAGTCATCGCTCGCTGCCTCCAAAAAAAAACTTTAACTGCGTTTCAGCAGCACTCTCAGGTGCACGCCGGTCAGAGATCTGATCTGCTCATTACCGCCGGTTGGAATGAGATGAACTTGATGGCTGCTTTGATAGTGGATCTGCTCGAGAAAATGTCGGTTTAAAAGGAGAGGTAATGAGATATCATGTTGAGGATCACAGGGACACAGTGAACTGGTGGCTTGTTATTAGCAGCCACATCTAGGGCCACTTCAATAGGTACTTCCTTCAGTAATTAAGAGACACTATAGAAAAGGCACTTAATTCCCTGTCAGAGTATGGTAGGTCAAACACACTGAAGTGATGATATGTGAAGTGGCTGAATATCTGGGCTGATTAAAGATAGATATGTGCAGATTGTGTCAGATTGTAGATTTGAGTGTGCAATTCTAAACTACAAATGGTTGTTTGTAGAAAACAATCAGTTGGACTTCCCCTGCATTCACATGGATTTCAGTTGCAAACAATTCAGCCAACGGCAATACAATATTTAATCGGTAGAAATATTGTTTATTCCAATCTAAGGTGACACCCTCTGCCTCCTGTTCTGCTGAATATGAAACCAATTAAATATCACATGTCAACAGACAGAGATAAAGAAGTCATGAATGCAAACCACATATTCACTCAATTTAATGGAACAAGATTTATTTCAAGCTGCTATTTGACTAAAAGGCAGAGGCAAGACGTGGCCACGCCCCTGAACAGATCAAAATCTGCTTCATCTTCAACGTTACCAGGACCAGAGCATCTTTGGACAGACGTGGGTTGAGAAACATGATTGACTGCTTTTTTCATGCTTCAAATTGATCTGCTACTTGGCTACCAGTTGACAAGCTTTGTCCAATTATATTCAAGCAGGTGACAATACGATACAATTCTATTAATTGCAATTTTGTATCGGACAAGTAGAAGAAACATCAACCAAAACAATAACATAATTAAAGAATTGCACAGTTGAGTTGACCTAAAAGTACAATTTATTTAAAAGAAATTGTAAAGTTCATAGTAAATAAATTTATTTACTAATCACACAGTCCACATGGCAGAAAGGCATTTATATCTCACAATATTTTTGTGTGAATTACATTTTATATGTATGCATTTACGATGGTAATATTTCAGGAAAGAGAGTGATTGATACCACTCTGTCTGTATGGTAAATATAATCCTACCATACCATAAAAGCCCAAAAACGGGGGCAGGAGGAAACAGTCAAAATGGCTTTTTCCAAATATAAAAACAAAATCTGCCTACAAGCACCTCCACATAAAACATTATATTATTATATATCTTGTTTTTTTTATTATCACTATAATATCTAAATATAAACCAGATACTTAATGGAAAGTTGTTTGCTGGACTGCTTCTTGGCTGGAAGCAGTGTCTTGTCTGACAAGCAAAGACACAGTGACAGTAAGTCGGTGTGGCTGGAGACAGTCCATAATCCCCTGTAAGAGCACAACTTACCAGCCAGGGTGGATGTTGCCTCCTGCTTCCAGTAATAACGCTGAATGAAGCAAAAGCCTGTCAGAGCCGTAGCTTCTCATTTACTCGAGTCATCTTTTTTCCTTATTTCTATCAATAAAGCAAATACAAATATTTTCTAAGATGTGGAAATACGTCTCTTCAGGGGTGGGCTCCCCATCACATTCCTTGTCGCTGCTTGAATTGTTTGACATCTCTCAAATATCATATATATATAAATCTAACTGTACGACCACTTCCCTCAAGTGTCCCTGACTCACGAGTAAAAGAAGCATCTTCCTTCTACATGTCCTGAGCTTGACTTTTGAGGATAAAACCATAATGACTGGGCGGAGCAGAAAGAAAACATCAAAAGACAAAACGGTTTGCACTGAAACCTCCAGACGATTCCAAGAGCAGCTGGAGTAAAAATAAACAGAAATTCCTGAAGTCAATAGACTCAGTGGTAGGAACATTGATGTCGCATTTCTTCCCTCACTCACAGGCTTCAAAAGAAAGGCGGTCAATGACGTATTCAGAAACTCCCACTTTTTAAGTTGAGCTGCTCGGTCGGTTATTTAAAAAGAATTCGGACAACAGTTTATGGAGAGTATTGATTTTCTCAGTCACATTGAATAGCTCTCAACTGTACATTATTTATGAGTACAGATGATTTATGGGTAAACTGACTGCAGGGAGGTGTCACAATGACACGTTGCTGACAGGACAAATCCCCCAACAAATATTAATTGCATTAGGAATCTGAAATCATATCAAGCTGCACTGTTTTAGCTTTAGAAGGAAACAGTGTAAGGCTGCTCCCAGGCATTTTTAAGGCATCTTGTCTGAACCCACCTGTCTGTGATATAAAGTACATTTAGAGAGATCTTAATAGTGTCTGTGCTTTTAAAGTCGAATTTCAAAAGAGGAATTATTATTGAGGGTTGGTGCAGGAAGGACGGAGCCATGCTCTGGAGCCAAGTGGCCCGAAATGCACCTTGTGTGGTGAGAAGGAGCTTTTGAATAAAACATGGCCGGACGTGGAAGCACTATATTTTAAGTTTATAGAACGAATCGCCTCAATCCTCATGAATACCATACCTGTAATACATTAAGATCAACGGGTCAGGAGGGAGGAGCGAGTGTCCCCAGTGGATTACGACAACAGTCAGACTCGGCTCTCGAAGAATCAAGGTCAGACACCAGGGACAGAAGCAACCCTCTGCTCACCATGAGATGAGTGAGAGAGCGGCGGGGACTCGGGGGAGTTAGCTGGCGGGTGCTCTGAGCGGTGCTGCTGCAGCAATGCCTTTTTCACACCCCTGCTGTTCGCCCATAGAGCCAGTGCCCTAAGGCCAGGACGCAGGGAAACAACTCTGCTCGCGCCAGTCTCCTCAATTTCAGCCCGATATCTATCACAGTCACACGATCGATGAAGAGTTCTTCACCAACAGCCAACCATGCCTGTAGGGGGATGACCTCCTGATCTTTGTCTGATTTCTTCACCCGTCTCTGATCGAGATCCATACTGCCAGCTTAGCTTGGTTTAGCTCAGCTTAGCTGCCCTCTGGACACAGACCTCTCTCAGCAGACACAAAGGTCATCTCCACTGTAGAGTCCATTACGACAAAAAAAATACACAAACTTCAGCAGGCCGGGATGAAAGTCAGAATGAATCGAAGTGAGGCAGAATGTGGAGTGTGATGCGGGAACAATTATGGAGGGGATGTGAGATATGGACATGTGCAGACACTGTCACTCTGAGATTGATCCGTCAGTCTGGATCTGCCCTTCACTTCAGCCCTGCATTTCTTTTGCCATGCTGTTCAAACTTTTTCCCACCATTCCCGACAGGGTTAGGAGAACTGAGAGGGCTACAGCATCGGGGAGGAAGGTTCACTGCATACCGTTAGAGAAACTTGAATATAAGTGGTTCCACAGGGAACAGGTCTTAATAATTTTCTCTAGTCACAGCAAAATAAACCTTAACATGAATCAGAGAATGAATCGCGGGTCATCGTCCGGGGATTGCGACGGCACAGAAAACAAGTCGGTTGACCTGACCGCTGGAGGAGCTTGCAGAATCATTTTGCAAAGGTGAGCTTTCTTAATGGAGACAGAGATTTTCTGATGTCACTGTAATGGGTGAGCTTCAAAGAAGCCGCAAAAACAAAAGAGGATGTGTGTGTGTGCGCTTTAAAAACGAACAAACACACCAGGCTCACTTTTAACCTTTCAATTTGAAAAGGATTTCAGAACATATAATCCTATACCTGAGTTACACTGGCAGATTTGGCCATCAAATCTGTGGATCTGTTCTTTTGAGATTAGCTCACACTGTGAAGCAGTGCCATTAAAAGGTACAGTAATCCCCCCACTCACTCCCTCGCTACTGTACATGTGCAGTCACAGCAAAACTGTCAGTTCGTGCCAAATTTCTTTTTTACGTCCTGTGATGTCTAAGGAGCTAATGGACGAGGAAGATGTTAAGTCGTGCAGCGTGAAGGACTCCAGTCATGTTCTGGATTAGCCGGGCATTCGTCACAGTCTATTGTCCTAATTAGCATTACATGTATATGCCACATGTGCATACTGCAGCAGCCTCAATTAGTGCTCCCACTTCATCATCAGCCTCTAAGCTGTGGTAGATGCTAATGGATTACTCGCCTGGGGTCCATCCATCAGCCCCTTATTGTAAACCGTATGACTCATGCTTTGTGGAGAAAGAAAGATGCCATTGTTATCCTGCTTGTCTAAAACAGCAGGGGCATGCAACAGAGACTAAAGACAAGTGACTGAGCTTATGGAACAATGGAAATCAGGTACACTCTGCTCTTCCGGTAAACAGCTTGTACAATACTCTGTGTGCATATGATGCAGTTCTGCAGGATTAGCTGGCATATGAGTGCTTGTGTCTGTATGTCTAACAATGTGTCTGATTAATGGTTCTTCAGATTTCACTTGCCTGGCAGAGGAGATGTGCACTGCAACAGAGGGAATGGAATTGAAAGGAGTAAAATGAAACATTCATTGGGGGATGTTGATAGATGACTTTATCATGTGAGAGCAGAAGTGGCCAGAGAAGGCTGGGGTGATGATGTATTGTTTAACGATACATTGGAGCGGTATGTGAATACAAACGGCTGCTTTCATTTCTCCTCATCTCTGCGGCCGCGCAGCTCCTCTGACTGAGCACAGTTTGGTGTCTTGGCTGGGACAGGAAGACCGATGAGTCCAGATATGATGTATGCCCTGTCCTCCTGCTCCCTCTCCATCACCGGGCATCCACAGCATGGGTAATGATGATGAGGGCAGCCAGGACAGGAGCGTATTACTTCACAATGGTAAAAGATAATGGACCAGCCTCCTGCTGTGCAGGGGAATCGGCGCAGGCATCCAATTATTGGCTTTAAGATCCATCTCAAGATGACCCAAAAAACACAAAGCTCTTTCACACTGTGATGTGTGAGACCGAGGATGCCAACAGAAGGAGGCGGGGGTGACATTAGTCTAGATTGTTAGTAAAATTAATGTATGTTTGTCTGGAGCAAGTAGAAAAAATTTAGGAGGTGGAGAAAAAAAGGAGTAAAGCTCTGGAAAAGCAGTAGAGGAGAAGACAAGCAGGAACCTTCACAGTTGACAGAAAGCATTCTGAGGCATTTTCCTGGCTCCTAACTGACTTTTTAGAGGTTGTTTGATTTTTTTGGGGCGTTTGAAATAATTGCTGCATTTGCAGAACTGTGGCTTCACGGTTTGAAACCGGTGACAAAGTGGTGAGCGGCGCTCTGAGTCCTCCCAGCACAGGTGGGTCTGTGACAACACGCAGGAGGAGTCCTCTTCAAAGGGAGCGGAGAAAAAAAGGACAAGTTGTCTTTGAAACCAATGTAGCTGCTTTCCCAGAGGTGTCCCCCATGGCAGATTCCAGCACTTTGCTGGGGAAACGCAATAAAATACCTTTTCATAACAATCAATCCCAGCGAGGGCGCGGTAATTCAGAACGCAGCATAAACGTGCAGGGAACAAGTCTGAGGAACCATTGGAGTAATTGTCCATTAACGTGATCAATCCCAAGATAAGCTTCCCATTACTATACTAATTAGCTTTATTACATCACAACCTTTAGAGACATGGTCAGCAACAGATCCTCATTCAGTTTATGAGATTATTTCTGGTCAAAACACGATTATAGCACGATTCCATTATGACAAAATACAGTTTAGCTTCTTAGACTAATTAGTGGTAATTACAGATGAAAGGTTTTTCTAGAACCAAACCACAGAGCTGTTCTGTCAACAGATGCCTTCAGCGTGCTCTGTGAAGTCTCCCCTCTCAACTTGATTAAAAAAGATTGGAGAATTTCCCCTCGTGTTTCTCCCTCAATGGGATCTCTGAAAACCCCTCAGAGTCTGTTACTCCACTTCTCCTCTCCCCACACTTCTTTTCCCTGTTTCTTTCATCTGTAACCTTGATTTATTGTCAACATCACTTATCATAATAATGCGCCACTGTTGCAAAAAAAAATACAATAACTACAACAATGGCAACAAATATATGAGAAAGGCTTTCTGTTCAATTTTATGTGCAGATACACTACAGAGGCAGCTGTAGACGATCATATTTCTTTCAAAGCTTCCTGAAGCAATAGTCGATATTAATCTTCTTGATATTCTGAACAAAGTCCAGTGTAAAAAATTATCCTTCCTGAAATTCCTCTGTCCTCAAACTGTCCAGCAGCTAAAATCCAGATGAGATAAGCTCAATAGGATCTTCATTAAAAGCCTGATACGCTAATCTGAGTAAAGATTAATTATAACTGTGTGCTCAGGAAGAAAAAAAGAAAGAAAGCTTAATGAGCAGCAGAGTGGTTTTTCAATTAATTTTCCCAGGGTTTTGCCTCACAGGCTTCATACTGTCTGCCCTACATTACTGGTGGAGTTTTCAGTCAGCCTGAGAACAGAGGTTCTCTGCAGGTTCTCCTCCGGAATGGAAACAGCACAACATCTACAGTTAATCTACAGATTCTGAAGGATAAAATTATCTAAATTAAAAGAAGAAAAGAGAATTAACAGCTTGCAGTTTTATTCCTGTGCCAACTATACTGTTTTAAACCATTTTTGTCCAGTATTTTTAACAATTAAATAAAAGGGATTGAGTGTATCTTTGCCCAATTATCATATTAATTCTTTAGTTTACACGTTTACAATTATCAAGTGCCAGTGACTTTGAGCTGCCATCAAAAAATCTAGTTCATCCTTGACTCCAAGTGAACATTTGAACCACATTCACAGGGATGTGACCATATGGCCATACGTGTTTGGGATGTTTCCTTGAAGCTGGTCAAAGGAGAGCTCAGGCAGTAGCTGATGTCTTATGCTGAAGAATTTAATGCAGACGTGATGGATCAAGGAAACCAGAAGGTGGAACAACATGCAAACGCTGACAGAGTAACATCAGCAATTGTAAATCCCAGGTCTCAAGATGGGTCTCCCACAGCTTCCCCATTTGTCTCCCTCTACTTGGGTCAAAATAGTTGGAGTTGGTGCCTTTCTGTCTGGGACATCTGAGTTAGATATGAACGTTCCTGAGTGTAGACACAACAATGTGCTAGGTGGCCTTTATCTATAACTATACTTTGGGCCTCTGTGGAATGAAACTGTATTCTCTATACAGAGAGGCTCTATTCTCATAATGGTATTTTGCCGATGTAATGTGTGTGGATGGTCAAAAATTCCTAGAAAGGACTATAGACTGTATGCATGAAGAACCCATCTCTTCTTCCTCCCACTATCCAGAAATGAAGCCCAAATATCCCAGACACAAACTCTGCTTCTTGCACATTTGGAGCCAGAGTCTGCCCAGTAGCCATCAGGGATGGAGCCTCTGTCGGGACGTCCCACCTTTACACACGCTTGACCAAGAGTTGTGGAGACAAACTATTGTTGATGTTTTCAGGAAACATCAGTCTGTAGCTGAATTGTAAAAAAATATGAAACTGCTGTAGGCAGACATCTTGGATTCGATAGGTCTGCATTATTCCCTATAGAGCAGGGGTTTTCAACCAGGGGTCCGCGGCCCCCTGGTGGTCCGCGACGGCATTGCAGGGGGTCCACGAAATTTGCTTTGATATTTCAACACATTTCCAGATTACTCTTGAATATCCTGAAAAAAAATTAAAATAAGAAAAATATGTCTAAAATAATAAAGGTGATGAGGGGAACCTTGAAACCGGCTTGGGGCTAGAAACTGCCAGCAATTTTCCCCTGTGCATGAGTGTTAAAGGTAGATGTAGAAGAGCGGTTGAGCTAGGTAGAAAAACTCTCAGGAGGTCTTGCAGACGCAGTTTGTATGATGGGAATTTTTGTTTTCCCAAAAAGAAGGCCCAAAAGGGCAGAATTAATAATGAAAATATTAAATAAAACAAAAGAGCAAAAAACAAATACTTTGTAATAAGAAAAATAAATCAACTTTACCACGTTCGCTGGTTGAGAAACAATTTCTTAGGAGAGCTCTAGACTAGGGATGGGCGTTCGATTAAATTGTCTTCGTCGATCGTCGGGAGAGTTAATGACGAATTTTCGATTAATCATTCATATTTTCAAGTTCCAAAATTCACTATTTATAAGCTACATTAAAATAAAGTGAAAAAAAAAAGTGTGTTTCCTCATTGAGATCTTTATTAAAAGATGAACAAAATATGCGCTGCCGTAATCTTAAGCAGCGGAGCCGACAGCTAGAAGCCGGTGCTACTAAACACAACTGACCCTCGTTTTTTTTTTCTCCAAAATAAAATAATAATAATATAAAAAAACATAATGTTAAACAACAACTACAAATATATAATACTTAGGTCTGACAGGTTTTGCCAAATGTAACTCAAAACTATCAAACAAGGTACCGAGTCGAGAAAGCTTCATAATAATAACCAGTAACTCACATACAACTTCAGCACCAGCCTACGGATTTGTGTTGAGAAAGATGAGCATGTTAACATCCTCTGGGGTCAGACGCGAACGCAGCTGAGTCAAGCCGCCGAAAAACCCGCTCTGAGGGGCCTGACGTCGCCCTGATACACAGGTAGCTCCGTGCTAACTTGGCTAGCCTGGCCGTGGCTCCGGTGTTTGCGCTCCCCTCGTCCGTGTCAGACAACGCAGGCTCCTCGTCTCCCCCAGTCTCTGGGAGAGCTTCGCAGTGTTGGCAGTGGAGCAAGTCATTTTTTAACTCAAAATGGTCCCATGCAACACTTCGCCGTGACCTCTTCATGTTTACTTTGGAAATGGAACTACACGGTAACTCGCAGCCAGTCGCAGGTAACTGAGTAGGACTGTGGCGTTTTTTTCAAACACTGCCCCCCGTGGTCAAATGTGTAATTAGCGAATTTCTCGATGAAAAAATTATTTCATAGACGAAATTCTTAATGATCAATTAATCGACCGTCGATTAATTATGCCCATCCCTGCTCTAGACACACACACACAGAAGTACTACTCACGCAGTAGGTGGGATTTGCTGCTGGTGATCATGAGGTTAATCTTAAGTAGGCCTCAATTGTTTGTGTGATATTGTATGATTATCATTTGTTACATATTCTGCATTACTTTGTCATCTTCCCTCTTCAGTTGTAGCCCCAGTTTATGTTGATATTGATCACCGTTACTTTAACGTTCTCTCAACATGTCAGCTACATGTCTGTACATTTAAGTCATGAACGTTATATATTGACGTACATATGGTTCTGAGATGCAGTACACTACAAACTAAATTTAATTTTGTTTTCAATTCTACAGCACTGAAAATCAACAGTTTTTATTTTTTTACACATTTTTGTAGATTTGTTTGAGGTTTTTAAATAAAACCAACATGGAAAATCAAATTTTAAAACTTCCTTTTATCCACTTGCACGCACACACACACACGTAGGCACGCGCGCGTAGGCACATCAGTGGGCCGCGGATTACTTTCTAGTCAGAATGGTGGTCCCTGGGACAAAACCAGTTGAAAACCCCTGCTATAGAGTAATCCCATACTGTACAATGTGCACGCCAACAAAGTAATTCAATATTTGGTTCATGAAATCCTTCCCCAGTCTAACCATCCCTGTATCATCCCATTGGTGAGCCTCTTTGATACTGGTCATGTAACTGTCATATATTCTGTCCACCCACAGCTTCATGTGTCTGCTGCAGCTGCGTCTTCACCGCTCAGTCACGACTTAGTCCCTTGACTTCTGTGCACAGCGACCGGTTTTCTAATGGAATCACTGAGTGGGTTTTCCTTTGGGCAGAGAGTGTGTGTCTGTGTGTTTAAGGTGGGTTGACAGCACTTCTCCGACATTACCTTACTTCCTCTTTTCTATCGGCGGGGATTGTTGCAAAGGGGAGGGAGAGGAACTTATCTGTGGGCCTTTTCATGCCACAATGATCTCAAGTAATCTAATTCAGCCTTCCTCTTTCTCGCTTGTGTGCTTCTTTCATATTGGTGCCCGCAGTTTGCAAAAGCCTTGTGTGTGCATGTTTGTGTGTGTGTGTGTGTGTGTGTGTGTGTGTGTGTGCGTGCGTGCATGCGTGTGTGTGTGTGTTTGTGTGTGTGTGTGTGTGTGTGTGTGTGTGTGTGTGTGTGTTCGTGCGTGCGTACGTGTGTGTGTGTGTGTGTGACAGAGCGAGGGAGAGAAAAGGGGACTGAGGGAGAAAGACAGAGGTAATGAGTTCAGAATGTGTCTGCATGTATAAGTATCTGTGTGTTAAGTAGCACAGGGTGGCTGGAATTAAGGAGCTCTTGTGTGGAATGATGATTCAAAATATTAGTATAGTATTAAAGGTTTACACTGATCTGTCAATATATTTGATCACACTTACAGCACCCTGACACCGTCTTCAGCTCTTATAACCAAACTTTCTTGACATCTTCCTCAGTGTCTTCCATGTGCACGTCACTGCTTTTTCCACCGGGAGATATTTGTTTTCTTTCAAGTTTTTTTCATTTTAGTGTCTGTCGTGCATTAGAAGCCTAATCAACCCCTTCCCCATGGTGAACACAGCGGGGGATCTCCTGCTTGATACACACACTGACTTTGCCTGGATTTCCATGGACTATATGCTTTGAAGTCAGGCGGATAAAGTCTGTAGAAACTGCGGAGCGCCTCACTCTCACATTTGCGTTCATGCCCCTCCTCCAGAGAAGATATGGAGGATCCAGTGAATGCCTGAAAGGGGTTCGGCTCACTATAGGGCCCCCCCCAGTACTTTTTATGAAAGAGAAAGTCCTGTGATACTCTCCTGAACATGGAAACTAGCACCGAGGTTCAGAATTTTTGGTCCCAACAAAACTGTCACAAGTTCAGTGGGCTACACACAAACGTGCGCACACACAAACACAAACCATCACCTATTTAGTACACATTCATCTTTATCTCCTGTGAGGCCTCTGCCTAAATTGTCCTGTCCCTAATAGATTTAGCCAAGTTTAGCAAATCATTGTAATATCAGGCTAACTGAGATGGATTTTTGTCAGTTTGAAAACATCATATGATTTATGGCGAGCTGTAAAAAATCCCTCTTCAATGTAAAATGAGCGAAATAATCAGAGAGAAAAAGCCGACACTTTTGGAATTGATTGATGATTGCATTCTAGACTTTGGAGAGGGTCCACTCATTTACAGATTTGTTTTGCAAAAACAATAATGGAATTTATATATGTAGACAAGCCAAATGAATTTCAATCAGAATTTATGATGAACATTTTCTTTAGAATGTGTTCTTCAATGAGCAGGCTCTTACCAATTCTTCGGTTGAATCACTTTTGTGAGCTGAGACTTTACGAGATAATCATGCAAATCATCTTTGCAGTCTTTTGCCAGTGGAAGGTGTGGGAGCTAACTATATGTTCCTCGAGCAAGGCTGAGGATACATCAGTGACATGAAATAGATGTGAGGGAGAGAACTAAAATTACACGGCAGCATTGGACACATAGCTTTAATTATCCTGAGAATGGATCAGTGGGTGAGTTCGCGCCGCATCCCTCTGTATTCAGGAACAGCCACCCACAGGCATCTATCATCTGCACAGCTACAGGCAATACTTAGAGAATAATATTGAAACAACAGTCAGGTCTGTACTGTGCAGATCAGGAGCACCAAAATAGAAATGTATGCAACCTTTGTTGCAGTATTTAGCTGCTGATGTGACAGCACATCCTTTTCTTTCATCAATTAACGTTGATGTTGCTTTTTCTCTCTGGATGTAAATCAGAAGCAGTGATTCACAGGTCACTGAGCAAAGCTGTGGAGAAGCGTGAATGGCTCTCTGTGTGAAGCTTTACGGGGAGTTTTTGTATATCTACACAACTGAGTTACTCTGCCTCACTGAGGGAGACACAGCTCCAGGCTCACCCTCAGGCCAGAGCCACCCTCCAGACGCCATCTGAGGCATGCTGGGAGCTACAGACACTCTCCTCCTGCCCTGCTCCTAAATACACTATGCGGGCACAGACATTACAGCTCTGCCTGCTCTATCAAAGCACCAGTAATGGAGGAAGGATTCAGGTTCAATACTTAAGTATATGTACCACTACTACAATGTGCTCTGTTAAAAATTGCAACCAATAGAATTATATGTGCTTAATTTAATTTCATACAAAATGTACTTAAGTGTTTTCAACAAAGTTCAAATGAAGCATAAATGATCAATTCTACTGAATAACTGTTTATAAATGTATTGCGTGATTTTATTATTAGTGATGTAATGAATATGCAGTAATTTGTTCTAGCTAATTAGGAACTATTCAAATTTGGTTTGAGTGTTTTATTTATTTTGCATGTCTGTTTTATTACCTCCAGAGAGAAAGTAATGTGTTTTTATTGACATTTGTTTGTCTGTTTGATTGTCAGCAGTATTACACAAAAAATACAATTTAGCGAATAAACGACCAGGTCGGGGATATTTATTTACTTTCTTTAAGATGACGAGAGGCAAAGATCTGAACACCCTTCTAATTTTATAAGAATTGGGTTTATAATGGTCGTCAGGTGTGGGACAAGTATGCATTTATCATTTGTAACATAACTATAACATACAACTGCTCAGCAGCAACTGACAGTGTGACCTTGCTTGTGGCCATGGTAAGTTTTTATCAGTATAAATGTTTTCTCATCAAGAGTTCTTCAATGTCAGGTAAGTTACTTTTACTATGATGTAAAAGCAAATATCCTGCTTTCTATCCATGTGATGTCATGAAATACTTCAATGTCATCCACACAGAACAAGTGACCTGATAATGTATATGTTCATCGCTCTGAGGCCCCCATCATTCATGCTTACAAGTCTAGCAGCACTCAGCCATTTCAGATGCAAAGCATTTAATCTGTGTGCTGAGAGCAAACATTTACAAACAGGGATTGGCGCTTTAGAATTAATAGAACATGGCCTTCTATATCATCAATACGCAGATTTCACATTCAGTGTGATGAGTGCGTTTGCCGGCAATTTGGGTGTTGCACCGAGCTGGAAGTGGCATCACTCACCATGGCCAGGGGCACGATGCCTGCCAGGTCCTCCTGCGCCAGTCGGATCTCCGTCTCCACCTCTTGAGTGGTGGCGCGACTAGCTGGGTACTCCACCTGCCACGCCATCCATCGGCTGCCCAGCGGCTCCGGGAAGCTTTCCATTTTCAGGTCCACCTGGAGCACCCGCTGAACTCCCATCTCAGACCTGCCAGAGTGCGGGTAAAAAAAAGTGTCAGTGAATGGATAGATGTGTGTTTGTGTGTGTGCGTGTGTGTTGTGTTTGTGTATTTGTACAAATACACTCGTTAGGATCATTTTGAGTCTATGCGTCACAGAGTGGGGACATTTTTGGAAACTGAGGACATTTTGGGCGGTCTTTACTTTCTGAACACTTTAAATGAGCTGAATGAGGGTTAATACTTGAGATGAAATTTGTTTGTGATGTTAAGATTAGTGGAAGGGAAGAGGGAATGCATGCTGGTAATGAATGTCCTTGCTAAAATAGAAGTACCAGAAGTGCAATGGAGTATGTGTGTGTGTGTGTGTGTGTGTGTGTGTGTGTGTGTGTGTGTGTGTGTGTGTGTGTGTGAGTGCACGCTAATGTAGTCCATTCAACCCACTCTCCGCTGTTATGACGACAAACTGTAAAGGCTGATCAATGCGTCTGTGGCTGAAATCTATGACATTTTACCAACTGAGATTCTTCAAAATGTCAAGTCCCTCTGTGCTTGACTCTTTGGTCAACCCTCCACTTGATGGAATAATATCACCCTCTTTCTCTTCATTCCTCTTATTCCTTGCTGCGAGGGATGTGCACTGTAAATAGTAACCATAATCTCTGCTCCTCAGCACGGTTCAAAGGAATGCATCACCAGGTGTCACCCCCGCTAAGATGTTGATGGTCGCGGGTTTGTCACCGGCGCCCTTGTTTGCCCCGGTTGAGTGTAAATATACAGCACGCTGGAATTAAGTCAGACAAATGGAGAGCACTGATAATAAAATTTCCCATGGCACCATAAGTCTCTGGTGCTCAGGGTTTAAATATAGCCTGGAGGCAGGAAAGGTCAGCTTTGCACAGGAGCTGGAAGAAATGGGAAATGGCACAAAATCTGTTAGCCATGTCTTGCGTGTCAAATGGCGGGACTCGAGGACCAATATATTTCATGCATGGTCTCTGTGGCCCACACCGACACAAAAGAAGGTATTGTAATTTGAGCATGGTGAAGAGGAGAGAGACCGAGAAGAGGAGAGATGAATAAATCCACATGGTCTTTTGTTAGGAGAGGAAGGTGCATGTGTAAACACAGTAAAACACACAACAGAAGAAAAGCTGATTGTAATATCAAGCAAACCAAACGTTGCCATAAAGAGACATAATACAAACGTGATACAACAAAGCAACGCAAATGTATAACACCCTAAATTATTAATATGGGACTAAAAACAGTAAAACTATAAATAATAGAGTGTGTCTTATCCACTGCTCTCATGTTCACATAGGTCTGACATCAATCTGTTATTATTCAATTTAATTCTGTGCGAATGAAGGATTTGTTGCGTTGCAGAGCACAACAACCCAATTTTCACATCCAACAGAGGTGAGTATAAATAATTAATTTGACAAGCAAATAACTTGTTCGGAGCCGTCAGAGGCGTAATGCGACATCGCGGACTTGCATAACTATCCCCACAATGCTGTGGGAAAAAGACCGATGCTAATCTCTACTTGCAGACCAGTGAAGCCACGAGCTTCGCCGGGCAAGCGGAGCTAGCAGATGATGCACCGAGCGTCCAGAAATAAACCTCTGAGTGCTCCGCAGTCATCGAGCATCACACAGGACTCATGTCAGGCTTCAGTCCAAATGGCCTAGTTTCTGCAGCACAGGCACAATTTCTGCTGCAGATAAACGGCATCAGACACGCGGGCAAAAGAATGGAAGTAACTGTGCAGCAGAAAGGTTTGATTGTGCTGCACACACACTACCCACGTACACGAGCAACACTCGTTAACTTGTCTGTTATTAGCTTTTATCTCTCTCCCTTCATAGATGTCAATTATTTCCCCACTCGCTCACAATCCCGTAGTCAGATTTAAATAGCAGCTGTGAATGCTATGAATTTTATGAGGTTTTCAAATTTTCTTTGCACAAGAAAGGTGGCAACAAAATATTGAGGTTGTCAGCATGTACAGTGAGGCGATATATATAACCCTCTTTGCTTCACTTTAGCATTCAGACATGCACTAAGTTTGCATTTTTATCCATCTTCAAAAAGAGGAGCTGAAAAGATGACAGCTATAAAAACGAGGACGAGTGAAGGAAAAGGGGAATACGATCTCAGAATGGTGCAAAGATTAGATCAAGGACAAGAGAGATGACATCTAGAGGAATGCACACCATCACCTCACCCGGGCCATTCTTCGTCTTCACTAAGATGACACCTTTCCAGAGGAGTGAATGTAAAATATAAATGATAGCTCTGTGTTTAACTGTAGTTTAGCTAAAGGATAACTTTAAGAAAAACGAAGGATACTGCTGACTGTATGTCGAGCAGGTCAATAAGTTGTAAAACAAATGGAGCGAACGATAAAGATATTTAAACCTTTCAGAGACGCTCTGATCTTCTGCTCTACATTGACAGGTGATAAAATGGAACCCGACAGAAACACCCGTCCGTGTCCGGATGAATGTGACGCAGGCCTCGAGTCAGACACCATGTACACCACCAGCACGCCATCCTGAGCCGACCTCCCGTCTCCACGTCCGCTAATCACACAGCTCGCTGGGGGAAACTGTTCATTTCTCCGTTGGTTCCAGCATGCGGCCTAATTCAATTAGCAACAAAGGGCTTGTGGATGTGTGCCACCCAACTGGCCGTCGCCTGATAATTATCTGTAAACTCGCTGCGGTTTGACTAAATCTGAGGCCAGACAGACGACCAGGGGGCGGCCAAAGGCAACGGAGAGAGGGGCTCGGTGGATAACAGGCCCTGAAGTTGGGAGCAGCTGGCCCTCTGGCTCAAGAGACCGGACTGGAGAGCAAATCACACTTGACAAGATGCTGCCCGAGACAACAGCTCGACAACCGACTCACTGAGAATGGCACAGATGTGGCTGAGAGGACGCTGTTTAGCCCCATCCGGGATGCTCATAAATCACAGTGACAACAGCAGATCTGTAGGATACAAATTATACACAAATCTCTGTGAGAAGCTTCACACCACAATGTGTTTCTCTTATGATGCTGTATGTAGCCTGTTTGCGTCAAAACAATATGACAATGTGAAGCTAATTGTTGATATGAACAATAGAGGTTATCGTGACGGTGATCTCTCCCACCAACAACATTGACTACTTAAGTATCTAAAAATTACAAGACATACACTATAAAGTCAGGGGTCGGGAGCCTCCAGCTTCTGGGCCACATTAAACATCAAATTGTAAACTAACGTTGTGATACTAAGTGGTTAGCACTGTCAACAGATGTTTTCCCTCCTCCAAATAGTTATTTTTGTGCAGGAGAACACTGCCGACTTTGAGCTTGTTTTTGCAAGCCATTTATGCCAATAGGAAAGGGGAAACTTTTAACAACTTGTTTTGGCTGAAACCAACTGCGAGGATGAGCACGAGGATGAGCACGAGGATGAGCACGAGGATGAGCACGAGGATGAGCACGAGGATGAGCACGAGCATGAGCATCATCATCATCATCATCATCATCATCATCATCATCATCATCATCATCATCATTATTCTCATCACTACCATCTGGCATCAGATGCATCATCAAAAAAAGCAGATCCAGCCGTAGGAGCAGTTACTGTGATGTAACGTATGGGTCTAATATTCTAGTATGGCCTGCGGAGGATGTTATAAAAACAGAAATGGCCGAAAAAAGATTCCCCACCTTTGCTATAAAGCTTGTTTGTAACCCAGCTCTCCATCATCAACAGAGTTGACATATCTATTGATCATGATAACAGCATCCATTATTTTTGCCATTAAAGCAATAAGTCAATAATCTTAGAAATGCACTGATCAGAGTCAGCAAAGAATATAAAACCCCCTGTTTCCCCTTGTTTGCTAAATACAAACAAGGGGAAACAGCTTTTAATGGTTCACAGCCAAGAGCAACCCCTGTAAAACTTTAATAAGACAAGTGACACTTTGAACAGGCCAACTAAATATAAGGTGTTATCTAGTGAGCAGTAGAGGTAGGTGGGTGGGTTTGGTTTCAGCCTGAAGAGCTGCTAAGCTCAGATAACCATTCAATTTTAAAGAAACATATGAGCGTGATATACATTTTCTTATCTAACTTTGGGGAAAAGACGAGTAGGAGTATCGTTGTATTGTTTTAGACATTAAAAAGTTTTCAAACTTAAGTCCATAAATCGAAAATTACTCAACAATGATAAGCTAAAATATGTTGGCATTTTCGCTTGTTTTACATTATGCTTTTTTAGTTATTAATAAATTATCCAAATAGCAGCACTTACTGCAATTTTTTCCAACTAATGGTTTCAGATAAATATAGCTAATTTAAAACAAGCCTGAAAAAACAGGTTATAGTATAAAGAACTACTTATTTCAACCTTTTGTTAAACTTCTGTCTTCACTAATTACACAGTCTATGGCTCTTTGCAGCTTCACATTACTTTGATTGGAGGATGTTAGAGAGCTATTGAATTCTGGCTGCAAGAAGGTTAAAGAAAGTTGGATTTAAATGTCAAAATGGATAAACAGACAGTGAAGGACAAAGTTACTGAAGGAAAGTCTTTTGAAGCAGATTTCTCTAGAGAAAGCACTTTAATTGAAAGAGCTTCTATTGTTCCATTATCAAACTCAGTGTGTCATTATGACTCTTTGTTTAATCTCCCCCTGATGTGATAGAATCTGTCCACAGTCTCACTCAATGGGGTTTAGAGAATAAGAGAGGGAGAGTTAGAGACCGGGGGATAAATAAAGTTTAGCCGAGACATTTCTAAGGACCTTTTCTTTATTTTTAAACTTGTAGATCAAGTATGACTGGGTATCCCCTGGCGTCACCTTAGCATTAGAACGACAAAATGGTGTCTGGCAGAACAGTTGCAGCTCAGGCCTCGTTCTTTTTTCTCTGTATATGTTTTATGTATAAGATACTAGAGTGAAATGTAGAGTACGTACCACAAAGGGGCCAATACAAACCTCAGCAGAGCAGCACGTAACGCTGCTAGATCACCGTAACAAGAGATGTTGAATGGAAACAGAATGGCAGATGCATAATGCAGACTGGTGGAACCAGAGGAGAGGGCGTCCAACTCTGAGGAGGTGGCGGCGGCGTGTGTGTAGAGTGTGTGTGAGAGAGAGAGAGAGAGAGATAGAGAGGGGGGCCTCAACTACTTGTGGAGGGAAAAAAATAATCAAATTTGTGGCTTCAGTGGTGCTTGAAAACAGCACCCTGAAACTCTGCTGTTCTCATGCTCCGTCACCTGGAACAGCAATAAACCAGTCAGCACAATGAAGCACACACAAATACACACAT
Source organism: Pleuronectes platessa (assembly GCF_947347685.1). Taxonomy (NCBI): domain Eukaryota; kingdom Metazoa; phylum Chordata; class Actinopteri; order Pleuronectiformes; family Pleuronectidae; genus Pleuronectes; species Pleuronectes platessa. The sequence goes on from NC_070629.1 coordinate 11,013,552, forward strand.
ACACACAAGTTCCACATACAAACATGCATACATTTACAATTGATTCTTAAAGTCTTTCTTATCTACTTAGTTTGCCATTGGCACAATACAGTTCGTGACTGCATTTCTTTTTCAGCATTTATGTCAACAAGTTGTTAGAAATCACAAATTAACTGTAAGTTCTGCGGTAGTCATGTGATAAGCCCTTCTCTTTAAGGAACCACAACACAATATTTGCACAATTTAAAAATTGTAAATATATTTTCATTTGAAATTAATCTGATGACTACTTGCTCAAAAATTCTTTGTTCACAAAACATGGAGAAATGTCCTATAGTATAGAAAAATGTCATACAGTTTCCTTCTATTCCAGGTGGGGACAGTTCAGTTCACTCTAAAACACTGGAAAAAAGCAATCCTCACATTTGAGAAGCTGGAAACAAATGTTTGTTTTCTTTTTGCATAAAACTGACTTAAATGATTAATTGAACCTTATGAAAATTATGTTGTTTTTTTAATCAATTGACAGATTCAGTCTTTGAGGAACTGTTTCAGTTCTACCTGACTGTGTATTCAGGAGTTCCACGTTCCAAGTAAGATGCTGAGTCTCTGTTCTCAGGCAGCGTTATTAAATATACATGGCTTACGGGTCTCCTGCTGCTATTATTCTTTTACATGTTTTGATAAAACTATTGCAACTTACAGGGATGAAGCCGGGAATCTTCAGTCTTACATTTAAAAATTGTATCCAAACTGCCAAGGATCATAATTCATGTTTTTGACCTCAGTGTCCTCAAGGGTTACTATGACCCTGAATGTTTTGTCCCGTAAACAGGTAATGATGGACAGCTACATGAATAGAATGAGTTAATGTTATCAAGACAGACAGACAAACAGTCTGGCCTATCAGAATGAATGCTTTGAGAACTCCATGATGGATTTCTTTAAACTGTGGGTGAATTTCATTTCGCAGCCTGAGGGGAGCCCATTAGAGGTAAATTACCCCAGGCTGCCTCCAACAAGCCCCCCCCCCCGAGGTCAGAGCCTCTTTTCAGGTCTGATTTCTGAGAACTGACGACGATGGGCGCAGCACGAAGCATCATCTCTCTGCTGAGGGAGTCCTGACCAGAAAGCAGAGTCCTTAAAGTCACATTTTCACAGCACTCCGCAATCACAGAAAATCACTCCGAGCCTGTAATGTACTGGAGTCATGGACGCAATCAAAAGCCCAAATGTCAACGTGGACTATACAGAAAAATGAACAGCATCAATCTGAAAAGCAAAGGGGGGAAACAACGCATTGGGACCAGAGTTTCCATGGATACCTAATATAATATAACATTAATAATAATAATAATAATAATAATAATAATATGTATAATTACATAGAATTATACACTAATTTCATAGAAGATTTTGTGGGTGGAAGGAAGAGAATCCACTGAAGGAATCACATACCTGCAAGTGAGGCAGAAGAAAAGTTGAGCACAAAGCAAAGTCTGGTCAGTGCATTAGCATTTTTATACTCCTGTTGCAGAGTTGTGAGTGAGCGTGGGAGGAAAAGGACCCTCAGACGCCTATACCCAGCAGACCTTTTCAATTCAGCCATGTCCAGAATGCAAAGAGAGATAGTGACAGAGGGAGAAAAAAGGTGTACACTCCCCCTGAAACACTGTCAAATAAATGGAAGACAGGGAGGAGAATAATAGTGATAAATGTCAGCGAGGTGCAGACGCCTCTGTGGCTCCGGAGGTTCATGGTTATGCGGAGACGTATCGTGCGCAGTGGGCACAAGGGTTAGAGCAAGATAGGAGGGAGCGATATCCCATGAGAAAGCAGACAATTCAAGATAATCTAATAGTAAAGTGAAGTGGATACAGGCATATGGGGTTTAAAAGGCATAACACTTCTGTAGGTGTATTAATTTAGATTGAATACTTGCACATATGATTCAGTTTGACAGATTGTGCTCCACCAAAAATATAATGAAAATAGTACATAACCAGACGGCCTTACAGTGAGTCGGTTTTCTAAAAAACCAAGAGCCACATTTAAGTGGTTTCAAACCCGCTACAAATGTTGTGGTAATAAAAGTGTCGTCATTTCAACCTTGGTTATTCAGTTCAAGAAAAGACAAAAAAACTCAAATTCAAGGCACCTATTTATTTGAACCTGACAGCAACACTACGTTCCTGCAGCCTGTGAGCGCTCTCTCCTTCTTCTCCAGGACGTACGCTATAAAGATCCCTGGATACAAAGCGTGTGCTGCTGACAGCCCCCACAGCCACCAGCGGCCCAATGTTATCCTGTCATGACACATTCAGAACAACGCCATTTGTTTTACATTGGGATAAACGTCAACATTGAGCGGCCTCTGAATGTAAGGATCCATGTTGGATACACATGCACATGTTTATGTGGATCAATGTGCAGGATCTCTGTCTTTCAAACATGTCGAGGACCGGTGATACAATCAAGCACGCCGCTACTATCATTTCCTCTGAGGCCCTAAACCGATACGTCTGATTTACGGTGCTTCAGCTGACATTTATTTACAGACCTCTAAACTGGCAGAAGAAAAACAGAAATATATATGACGGGTTGTTAAAAGACGGCCTCTGTTTAACGGTTATGTTGGAGATATGGAAGTGTGATGACAAAAACATAGATTCTGTTTACAGTCTTTTAAAATTTACAACAGCAAGAATAAATCCTTTAACCTCATCAGTACATTCCACACTGCCTGGGAATAACAAGCATGTAGACCACACTTTGTACAAGGTGCAGTGAAGCTTGACAAGATCACAAATCATCTAATGTGTTTTATAAACATAGGGTTGTTTTTAGATCTGTATCTACAAACTGTTCAACCTCAGAGTGTGATAATACAGGACTTTACTATTATATCATGTCGAGTTCTTTGGTGTTATGTGTATTTTATCTGTGATTAGTGTTTTCTCTTCTATCCATCCATCCATCTACTCAGACAGTCATCTTTTTCTTTAATCATGGTAGTTAAAGTAAATAAATAAATATGCTTACACCCTCCGTCCTCACTAATGAAACCGTTCACCATTTTAACATTGCACGCCTACATTAACAGAGTGATGACGGACAGTTCAAAATAATATGAAATCTGTAAAATTGAACCAAAAGGTCTTTTCTCTCTTTTTTCTCATTTCATGCAGTCTTCCTCTTAGTCTAAACCTGGTACCCACAATGCAACTCAACCGCTGACAGTTCAGTCGGGGACACAGGTATTTTGACTGTGTTCATTTTGTATTGTACAGAGTGTTTCCATTTACAGTACCTCGTCTTCATACAGCTCTTCACATACATACTTTGTTACTGGTTACTTTACAGATTAAGATTCTACATCAAAGAGCAAATTCCTGAAGCTCTATCTCACCATGTAAAGAAAGTGAAGTTCAGTTTTAAAACCAAAACATTTAGTTTCCTTGACCAGCTACACTTGTATATTGCTGCTTACAGATTAATGAATAGTTTGTATCATTCAACAATAATAATCCAACAGGATAATATGTCAAGCATTAACACTCATGTCAGCCATTTGTAGCCACTTTAAGTATATTTTGCAGAAAAGTTTCCTTACTTATGATGAACTGTAATTGATTTTCACATACAATACTTCTGCCTCCATTGATCATTAAAAAAAAAAAATGTCTATGTTTCACAAGAAGTTTTGCAGATATTTATTATTGTTTACTTTAACAAAATAATCAGGTCAAATGTTCATAGGGACATCACTGACCTCAACGTTCAAAGTTCATGTCTGGGATTCTTGTGACACATTTATCAACTTCCTCAAGATTCTTAAAAGTTCCTAAAAAATAATTAAAAAAGTAATAACAACGCTATAATACAATGACAGACCAGTGCGTTCAGAGCGGTGTTCTACATCAAACTCCTTTGTTCTTCAAATTGCCAGGGATTAATTGTATGAATGTAATTTCCATTTACCTTCTTCTCCAGGAGTGCATGAAAAAAGATCAGCCTGTTACATTTCAAATAACCTACAGTGCTGATATTAAAACCCACTTTTAAAAAGCATCAGATCCCTTTTAATTTAATCATTTATTCTTCTCTGCTCTTTCTAACGTGCACACAAAGAAAAGGGCTGAGGACTATTAATTATACGATTATAATGAAGCATCGGCGCAAACCGAGGGCTTCTGGCTTGTGTGTATCAAACCCAATAAGGGGATCGCATTTCCGATTAGCTGAACAGCGCTCTGCAGCTTTCATCAGCTAATATATTCAACTCCCGCACACAGCGCTCTCTCTCTCTCTCTCTCTCTCTCTCTCTCTCTCTCTCTCTCTCTTTCTCTCTCTCTCTCTTTCTCCCTCTCTCTTCTACGCTCCCCCTAAGTCATGAAAACTGTCACATGAACCTGGGAAAGGGGAATGTTCGTTCTCACTGCCATCTTTGGTCTCAGTTTGCTCACTGAGGAGTTTTTGTCATTGATTTGCTTTTTGTAACTCGAATCATGATTTAGCACATTTAAATAAAAATGTTTAGTTGGCAGGATGGTCAACATCGACACAGACACTAAAAGGCAGTAGCTCACACACACATATATTTTACCAGTGCAGTAATGTGGGGCAAAGAAGCAGAGCCACTGTACAGTATCTGCAGACAGTGAGTCTAGTTCATAGTCAATTTGTCTGGGGGGTATAAGGAAGGGGGAGGACGCTGGGAGTAAAAGGTATAAGAGCGTCTGTGGGGGAATATTCAATTATATCATTTGTTCCTTAACTTGCTACAGATTGCCTTGAGGGAACAAGGCCCTAGTCAGCGTGTTAGCCCGGGCTAAAACAACAGCATATTAATTACCAGACAACAAAATCTCATCTTGGAGTTAATTAAATGCACCACGCCAACAATAGTCTAATCAAAACTAAATGCTTTCTACTGCAGTGCTACGTCGTTAGAGTCCATCAGCTGATGTAGGGCCGTGGTGTAATGGATCCCTGATGACGGCTCTTATCATCACCAGTGACCTCAGACCTTTTTGCAGACATCACCTCCCAGTCAGTTGCACATCACATCAGTCCCATTCATATGGGAGGGTGATCTAAATGGCAAATTACGATATAATAAATTGCCACTTGTCCTGACAGTTACACTCAATTTTCCCCACATCAAACCACTCATCTCAAGGTTGGAAAACACGGCCAGTGGAGCTGCTGGCCATCCACTCACACACTAGGGGGCAGCAGACACTGAGCCCTGGGGCAGTGATGCAAACCTGTGTGCAGACAAACTCCCCAACCACTGTAGATGCCCTCCAAGGTTGATCTGCGGGTGTGACCACCCGGGCCCGACTTTGCACCTGCATGTGCTGTGACACTGGTGGGGCCTGTCCTCCTCGCTAAACTCCCTCAAGACCGAAAAACTAAAAACCTGCGTCCTTTCAGCTCTGCGGCCGTTGGCATGGCAACAGAACCTGGAGAACACACAAGAGTCATTGACCAGAGGGGCCCAGACCAACAGATCAATGGTAGTTTATTGTAACTTGACTTCACCCACACACCCCCACCACCACCAGCTTGTGGTGTGTGCAGGGTAGGGTTGAAAGAGTCGGGCAATGGACCAGCTCAATATTAACAGCATGTGTTTTGCAAACAGGTCGGTGCTAAGTAAGGACAAGAGGGCAACATATTGAATTGGCTGTAGCAGCAGGGTTGTCAGACACCTGTGCCGGCTTCCTATAACAAATGCAGCCAAATGAGGTGTATTTATCCTGATGCAACTAAATCACAGAGCTTTTAAAATCTGATGCAAAATAACTAAAGATGCAAGACGACAAACATGCACAGTCACATAAAAAACTGATGCACGTAGACACAAATATGTTTGTGCACATCCCACTTTGTTTATGATAATTACAGTGCTGGTGAGGAAGAGATGAGGAGACAGTGTGGGCATGTTCACCTTGTACCTTAATGCAGCGTCCCTGGGATCGGAGAGGTGAGACATACTGATGGAGGCATATACAAGTCCAAAGAAATCCACTTTAATACAGAGACGCAATAGATGCACATGACACACACACACACACACACACAGTTTGTATAGTTTCATACAACGACAATGAGCCACAACACGATAGCAAAAGCCACAACATAAAGCCAAAAGCCACACAATGGAAACGTATCCACAACGAAGGTGAGGGACTAAAGATGCTTCTTATTCTCGTCGTGGGAGCTGTCGTTTGTGAAAACCAGAACAAGTCAGTTGCTTGTTTCGTGGTCAACACTGTTTGCTTCAGTTGCCGTTGTGATGTGGCTTTTCTAGTTGTGTTTTCCATAATTGAGCTTGTGTGAGACATCAGTGCCGTTTGAGGAGAGGTTCTCCCACAGGCTCAATTTTCAAACTTCCGATTATGAAATAAGGATGTGAATATTCATTCACAGCATAAACACAGGAATAAAAAGAAAAATAAGATTTGAAAAAAACTGCTTTTTGCTTTCTGCAAACGCCTTTAAATTCCCAGAGTACATGCGTATGTGAAAACACTGACGGTCAAAAGCCAATTAACAGTAAGATTAGTTAACATTTTGGATTCATAAAACCCCTGATCAGCTATCACAGGCTCTTGGAACCAAACCCACGGACCATAAAGAGCGTTTTTTAAACACAGGAGACGCGTTTTACAGTCTCAAAGTGCTAGATCATCACCTCCTCCCAGGATGCACCAGGCTCCAAGTCAGGAGTGCACTTAGGTATTAAGCAGAATTTAGTCCTCTCTTATTCACTTGATGAGCTCAGGGCTAAATTACTGCCAGAGCAATATCACGCTATCATCCCATATTTCCCCGAAAAATCACATCCACCAGACACACGTCAACAGAATAAAGTCAGACTCCTGCATAAATCAAACTGTATATTAGCTGGTGTCCGATTATGTCTATTTTAAAAAATCCTACGGTGCACATATCAGCAGGAGCGTTTCCCATTGATCAGCAGTTAGGGAGTGGGATTTGTGCGGCTGTTTTGGCAGAGGAGAAATTATAAAGCATTTTGTTACTGGAAAAACTCCCTGCACACACCCAGGGGTCCGTGTGCAGAAATGAGACATTGATCCATAATTGGAAGCACTCGCTCGTGAAATCTAGAGACTAATTAAAGAAAGAGAGCTTTAATGGCCTCCATTTACATATTCAGCACAGTCATTCAGAGACGTAGCGTTGATCCAGAGGCTGAGAAAAGCACACGGATCGCAGACTGACGGAAAGTGGCAGCATGAGCCGCTCACGTGACATGACCGGGATGCTACTGTGGCTTCCGAAACATGCAGCTTTGCATCAAGGTCTTCTAATGACGGCAATTCCATATTCTAACAAAAGGCAATGAAGGTAGTCGAGTCATCGATTTATCTGGGGAGCTGCTCAGTGTCTTTTCAGATCGACCTGCACCAGCCAAGGACGCCCCCCGATGCTTCACCATCACCTGAGGTTGGATCTTGAAATCTCTCAAGTTTACGTGCGTGGGTTCAAGGTGGATGAGGTGACGTGCACAGAATGTGGCATCTCATCTGGAGGCATGAACAGGCGCGCTGGTCTCACTGCGTTGTGGCCCTTAAGGGTCCAGCTGCTGATACCCACGTGGCCCACTGAGATGTACACGCCGCCTGATTACATGTCAGAGCTGGTAAGTCCTGCTTAACGCCGCCTGCGGTGGAACCCTACTTTCCCCGGCACGTTATTAGCTGGACATAGTTCTGCTTTCAACCTGTTAGGCCTGGAATGATACCAGAAGACAGCAAAAGATTGCTTGTCAGTGTTAGCGCACATAGGCGGCGGAGTGCAGACGAGAGGATGTGACTCGTACCCTTTCGGTTTGTCTTTTGGCTGACTGAATCTCCTTGTGACTGGAAGCAGAGCTGCCCGTTTGTGTTCCATGTACCGACTTCTTCAACATCCCTTCGCCTCTGCATGCACCCCCCCCGCCCCCTCCATTCTTTATCCAAATGTTGCTTTTATACCTAACTCAACTGCCCAGGGTCTCTTTTAATAGGCTCATTTAAATATTTCTCCTGTTCAGGTTAGAGACATGAGACAGCGTTGGCGCCAGACCAGGCGTTTCTTTAAGTGGAATAGTCTTTGGTATAAAAGCCAATCATCTTGAAGGCCAAGTTAAACTGAGGTTAATTGGAGCCAAAGTTTCCTGTGACTATTCTGTGAGATAATTCCAATGATACTAAAGACGGATCGGAGCTTATTCTCATGGCTCATGGTTGATGTTCAACAGGGGCGCAGAGCTGAATGAGAGTAAATACACTGCTCCTTATTCAATAGACAAAGATGTAATTAGAAACAAGCAGTATGTTTTTGAGAACGCCTGGAGACAATTCCATGTTGACGTCTGGAAACACCTCGGCTCCCTGGCTGAGTGCTACCTGCAGTGAGCACAGCAGCAAATCAGATCCAACCACGGCTCTATTTCACCAAACCTGTGACTTACTGCTCTGAAAACATGACAGAATTTCTGCAGTTGGGATGGTGATATGATTATTTATAAGAGAAATCAATCCAGGCAGGACATAGTTGTGGCATTTGATCCTAAGAAAAACAATTTATAAAACAAACAGAGGAGTTGATCCCCTCCATCCAGTTTGAACACAACTCAATAATTTGTTAAATATGCCTCTTAAAAAACAAAACAACCTAAGAAATAATTTGTATTGTTTTTATGTCAAAAGACCAAAAGGATCAAATATCTTACATTTTAGACAACAGTTCCCAAATCACAGCCTAAATTGAAGGTCAATCAATCAATGAAATCTTCTACATGCAGGTAAGGGAAGCAGAACACAGAATAATTGGTGCATTTGCACAAAACAGTTGACACTTTATTTACAGTTCAAAACCTTGACACCATAACAAGGGAGATCTCTCCCTCTTATTATATTTAAATGTCACGAGGAGGTACGAGGCTGCCGCTCAGATGAAATTACACATACACAAAGTCAGAGTAATTTGAAGTTATTTGCGAGTGAGGAATGACTTAATACTATTTCTCAAGCTGTAATTTTTACAAAGACATCAAGTAAAAGTGATTATAAACTGAATGTCGTCAGCTCCTTATTTGTTTATGATAAAATGACATATATGATGTTAAATATGAATTTGTATCATAACACCAGTTTTAAAGGTCACAAGGATCCAAAAACTAAATCAAGGTTGCACAGTACTTATTTAAATCTTACAGATAACTATTTCAAAGCTGTAACAATAGTCAACCAGTAAGTACTTACATTATGAATTTGTGGTTTTTGAAGATGTAGTACTTTGTAAAGTACAAAGTTTAACGTCAAATGATGGCTTCATAAAAGGATGAATAATGCTAAGTACACTTACAAGGTGGCTATAGCCAATCAGAGGTAGTTAGATTGTTCCAACAGTGTCTGTTGTAAAGTAATAACAGTCACTGCCCTCGGCCTTAAACCCAGACCCGGACTCAATGCTTACATTTTTTCTTATTGTAAACTTTATTAACAACACAAACACCACGTGATCATTCTACCACTTACATGACAAGCTACCAGACGAAATAATGTACCAGTCATTGGATGTCAGGAAGCAAATATTCCCCTGCAGGGCCTCCTGCATTTGTATTTTACTGTCTGCTTTAGCTCACTACAGTACTGACCGGCTATTGGTATTGTAATTAATCAGCTAAAATCAGTTTCCTGTTGTTGGCTTGGCTGTGTGTCACTCTGATAACAGCCAATCAGAGGAGAGGTTCCGATACCAACTCAAAACATCCTGTTCTTGCTAAAGCTCCACAGGGTAGAGATTTAAAAATGATATCAAATTCTTTTATGGATAAAAAAATATGAATTTCCCTGAAAATATATATATATATATTATATCTTAAAAATACTGCCCTCGAAAACACTGGTGGCCACAATCTAATCCTCTCAGGGATTAACCTCTTAGAGCAGGATATTCACTCATAAACCTTAACTGGAACACATGCAAACCACAATCTGTCTCCTCTCTGCACATGAACTATCTAAAACATGGAGCCGGCCACAAACAAATTCTGACACACAAGGGATCCGTCTTGGCGTGACACGAGGGGCTCTGAGCCCATCATGTAACTTCACAGCTGCCTTTATTACTGACAAGGAATTCAGGAAGAGACTATGTCATGTCATATTAAACTTTGACAAGGGTTACCATGGCAACTTCATGGTCACCAGGTATAGATGAACACAGGGTGGAACAAACCTTAGCAGAGCTTATTACTCTCTGATTGGTTGACTTGGGGATAAAGGTGCAATGAGGCATCCTAGAACATTATTTCCCCTTATTGTTCCCTGAGTGATGGAACAGAGGAGCAGCCTGAACAGTCAGACATAATCTGTGCCGACTGCTGTAATCAGCTGGCCGTCAAGGGGAGGCACAGAATATGCCACATCTCTGCAGCGGCCCTGATAAAGGAAACCTCGGCCGCATTTATTCCATTAAATGCAATTTGGATGTTCCTTTCTCATCTACCTGACAATACAGCACCTAATCACGCTTCTTGTGTTCACTCCCTCTTGACACAAAGAAGAAAGACCATCAGGAGTAAAAGCTACGACATGTCTGGGCTGTCACACAACACCACTGATCACATGTCATTTTTTTCTTATTAAGAGATAAGCGAGAAAATAGGGCACCGTGGACGTGCAATGAAAATACTGCAGATTTAGCTTCAGGAAGAGTGTTTACAGTAAGTGGAATCCACTTAGACCAGGGCTGATTCATTATTAAGGGTGTTAGCGTTAAGACTGTCAAGTTAATATTCCTTTTTGCCCCTAATGTAATTGGGCCATTTCATTTTATCCTTGATATATGCAGCATTATATAGCATTAATGCCCACATTTCATTCTCAGGGCTTATTCTCAGCGTGACTGCACCTCACAAAAGAATAATTAGAACAGAGCTGTTCATGTACTGTAGTGACTGAGATGAAATTTGTTTTTAAATATTTTATCTTAAAAGCCACCCTGTCATTTGTATTGCAATCAGACTGTCACAAGTGAAGCAATCCACACAGAAGCACACAGAAAGAATGAAGCAACCATGACAGTATGAAGATGGTTTATGTTTTTCAGGGGCCTTCAGGACTAAAATACGTACCATGGGTCCTGTGTTTCACTTTGCTTTTGCAGTAAATGTCACCTACTGTAAATAATTATGTTCTTAAAGGTTCTCTACACTTTGAAATTGAGATACATTGAGAGGTCGCTGCCAAATCTCACCCGTTATTACACAGCTCTATGATTTCTCTCCCTCTGGGTTGGTAACCATTCACACTGATGGAATTTACAGATCTGCTTTAAAGGAAAAGTCGTGTAATTTTTATAGATAAATTAATGGACTCTGAATTCCATTACATTAAAAGTGCTATATGTAAGTTTGCCCTGCTGCTGAATGTGGTTTATTGATGGTGGTTGGAGGAGACAGCTGTTTCAGACATCGTTGTGGTAACAAGAGAAGAGGTTGTCTGAGGTTATCTGAGCAGCGCTGCTCCTGCAGGGCAGACTTGACACTTCAGTGACTCACTATATGAAAGGGATGAAACGGGTGAGCCAGGACAGGACTAACTTGTTAGCATCTTAATTCCAGTAAAAGCAGGGAAGTGATAGAAATAGAAGGAAAAAAAGTGTTGAAATCTGCTCTTGGGAAGTAATGTTTGCCAAGAGCGCAACTTTTAAAGATGTCTGATCCGGCTGCAGTTCATGCTATTGACATGGTGTCGGTGATGGAGTCGTGCAGTCGTTGTGAATTTGTGCTACACAGCTGAGTGGCGACAGGGGGTCACACACTACAAGACCTTTCACAAACCCTTGACTATGATATCGGTACATCTGGCCAAAAAAAAAGGGCTATGTTTGATTACGAAAACACGCACAAGAAGAGACACAGTGAGGCTGAATAATCCTCCAGCTCTTCTGTGTCATCCTGATCATTGAATGATACATCAGGCGAAACGCTTCCCACAACGCAGTCGTAAAGAAAAAGCGAATCATGCTTATTGTTCTCAACTTTGCCATTAACAATGCAATAACCTTTTAACAATTCAGAACCAATTTTGTAATATTTGACTAAAGATATATAACTAAACACAATTTTTCACTTTGGCTCTTACACAAACTTAGCCTGCTACTTAAACTAGAGTCTGCAATGTGTCAGGGAGCCCCTAAAAATCCTGTCTTTAAAGAGTTTACCCTCAGTGATCAGCGATTTGACTCTGCTATGGATGACTAAAAAAACTCATTGTCGACTAGAAAATCTGGTGTAGTGTGAACTCAGCATAAAGTAGGTGAAGGTGTCAACTCACTATGTTTCCTTTGGATTAAAATAGCTGTTAATGTTGGCTATGTTATAGTTGTAAAACATGAAAAAAACAGTAAAAGAGGCCACAATGAGGGTGATATCCCCCCCCGCACTCACACACACACACACACACACACACACACACACACACACACACACACACACACACACACACCTATGCGTTCATTTGGACTGCCTCTTGTGGGGTGACTGTATTGAGTGGACTGCCTGCTGTCCATCTGCTGGGTGTGGTGTGGGGGATTAATGAAGTTGTGGCTCACAGGGGAGATCCATCTGCACCCAGACAGTCTTAATGAACTACCAAGACCCAGGCATAGCACTTTTACTGAGGCCTTCACTTATGGCTTATGACATGCTGAGGAAGCAGGACTGCTTTTGTTTTGAAAGGGCTCGCTTTTAACTGTGACAAAGTGAACTTTTCAATCTAACAAAGTGCACTTCAGCCAACGTATATACTCCGCAGAGCAATTTTGTGGTACTCATTTTTCTTTTTTATACTGTAGTGGCATCAATGGAAATCTAACATAGCACAAAGACAAATATAAATAAATAGAGAAAGTGGAGCTATGCTAATATGCACCAGTCCTGAACAGCTATATTGTAAATGTAACCCATAAACCCCATAGACATGAAGACATGAAGACACAATAATAATAGGAACTCCACCATCTTGTTAATTTGAAGTCAGAGTCTGCGCAGTACCAATCGGGAGTGGAACTATTGTAGCAAGGTCCCGTCAATACATGTGTTGAACCAATCATTAATCATTTTCAGCTGTCAATTATAACGCTTTACTACATTTTAAATAATCAATTAAAACCAACTTACCGGAAACTCGCCACCAGGAGGCAATTAAGACATTTTGGCTTCACTTTTGGGGAGCAGCCATGTCGTCCACTTTTATCATAAACTCACATTACAATACTGTTTATTAAGGCCCCTTCCTTTGGAAGTTGGGCTAGCTTATTATGCTTGAACAATAGTTAGCCAAGTATGCTAACAGTTTCAGCCAGTCCATTAATCACTTTAATCTAATAACAAACACATAACATGACTGACTGTACATAGTCATAATAAAGAGGGGGGATTTCAGCTCATTCCAGCCCTTACAGGAGGAGATATATCAACAAGTGCTTTACACAGAAGTCATTGCTGTCTAGTCAATGATTTGAAGCCCTCTGGGGCAGATCTGGCTTTTCATTAAAACATCTCAAAACAAAACCATAGACAGCTTTTAACTCATCATAGCATGCTTAGGTTTCCTTTTATTGAGCTGGAAAGAAGTGACATCAGCTGTTTGGTGGCGTTTTCTTCAGGGGGAATTCCGCTCTGTTATTTTCTGTCAGAAGCCCAACCTGTCTTTACACTGTGGCAGGCCTTGATGAAAAACTGTCACCTCAGTATTGCCTTTATTAGGCTGGAACCCGCCAGTCAGGGGAAGGAAAAGTGTGCGCGGTCAGGAAACTAAATCAAAAATATGTCATGCCATTTGAAGAGAACGTGTCGTATGATAACATTTGTATTGGATGAGGAATACTGTCGACACATGTATGTTGTGTTTTATAACAGATTCAATTTCCAATTGAAAGTTAAATGGCAGAAAGCGGAAACAGAGGGCAAGTGCACAATGGCAGTGTCAGGTTTATTTTATTTTCCAAATGGGTTTTCATTGTGAGTCGGGTGTGGTTGGAGCATCAGCTGTGAATGGGAACAAAGGAGTGGCTCAGCTGGCCAGAGAAAGCAGCTCCGAGTGACTGACTGAACCTGCTCCTGGAGTCCACCTGACCCATCAGCAACGCTGGGCTCTCATGCCTGCAGTGGCCCAGGGGCTCACACCATGGCACAGACACAAAGGCTTCAATTAGCAGCACCGCAGACATTATTCAATGACACTTAAGTCAATTTCACAATTCACAGTCCAGTGCACTGATCCATCTATATTATAGCTGACAACCATGGATCTGTGTGTGTGTGTGTGTGTGTGTGTGTGTGTCAAGACGAAAAGCTGACCACGCTACAATCATAAGAACGGGTACTGATGACACATACATTTATATTTTACATTGTCATTAGTTCACGCTCTGAAAGTTGCACACACTGAGAGGAGAGGATGAGCCTTGGATCCGATAAGAGTGTCCATCTATACACTATTCTTTAATTGTTTAGGAAAATATTTTCACGATTTAATTTACTGAAAAACCTTTACTTTAACATTTTTCATATCCATGTGACAGTTTTTGACTTTGTTATATTTGGATTAATGTTACCCCATATTGTGCTTGGGAAAAGGGAAACCTGCAAAACTTGTTAAATACTGGTTGTAGGTAATTTAACATGCACAATTTCCACTTTCTCAGGTCTCTACCAGCTTATTCTCTCTTTTCCTCCAATCACAACCTTACTCGCTCGCCCTGACCCAATCACCTGTAAGCTGGTAAAATGTAACATGTTCTATCTTCCTTCTGTCATACAGCTCTCCATTATACCAAGATTACTGAGTGACCCACCTCCAGCTTTACACCACCTCAGCTCTGGATACTGGTGTCATCACCCTTCAAACCGTCCAATCAGAAACCATTAGACCAACTTCATGCTGAATTCCTCAAGACCACAACAGGCGTCTCGGCTCCTTCATATTCGAAGCCCCTAATTCACGAGACTGCTTCCATGGTGTTCTACTTCCTGCTGGGGGTCTAAGCTCAAAAGTCTATTTCTCTGTTGCAAAAGTTTTGTTATAAATTTCAAATTTCGTATGTTTTTCTCTGCCAAGAAGGTTATTTTGTTTTTTAGAATTTATTCAATCTATAGTAATAGCGGGGGTGCACATATCATGTTACAACTAACCAGTTCTAGCATGAGAGAGAGAACTGTATTGTCTACTTGTGGGTATGCAGACAACTGCAGCTCTAACGATGAGGTCTGACTGTCTGAGTGGAGGGTAACAACTTTATTGACGATAACGCAAGTCAGCATGAGGCAAACACCTGCAAGTAGCAGACAGTAGCAACAGAGAAAAACAATAAGTTAGAGATCTCTTTTCGTTTTTTTGGTGGTTTATAATGAAGCTGTGATGGGACAGATTAGAATACTGGCCGCCGTAGTTTACATAATTAATGGGAAACACTACTTTGACATGGAAAGATAGGACCTAAGCTTCGCTGGAGGTATTTGCATTTTCAGGGCTTCTTCTCATTTGTTTTTCTACAAGTCTCTCCTGATTCAAATGGTACAGGAACATGGACATTGCTCAAAATATTTGAAAAGAAATATGCTTTTGTTTCGTTTTATAATCTCTTCAGCGGTTCATCCATTCACGCTTTTATCATCATTATTCTTAGTAACACTCCCAATGCAAGAATAATCATTTTTAAAGTTTAGGAATTTCAAGGTCAAATGATTTGATATGAATGTTTGATTTTGAGTGGGCTGAAATAAAGTAACACACTTACTGTATTTAAAACATCAATGCTTTCCTGAACCATGTCTATCTTTCAACTCTCAAGTTAATGAGCACCTCTTTAAGAGGACTGGAAGTGAACAGTTATAAGTGAGGCCATGGAGAAGAACTCTATTCAACACAGATATGTGCACATGATTTATATGCAATTACAAATCAGCGACACATTTTGATGGTCACTGTTCAAATACATAGCATTTTTAAAGGAGAAGGGCTCTTGAGAATGGAGGCTAAGTCCTGTAGTCACTCATAAATATAAATGGATAAATGGAAAATCACTTTCTTTTGCATAATAAACCAAAATTCGGATGCAAACCTGCGCCACATTTGTTTGACCTACAGCACACACACACCTCATCAACCTCCTATAGTGGAGGACGCAGCAGAGAGAAGAAAGAGGCTGAATGACAGCTCAACAGATGAGATAGCTGTGTCTAATCCCTTTCTAAAAGAGCTTCATTGAAATGACTGGGAGTAGGGAGGACGAGACGAAAGAAAAATTGGAGCATTGTGTATTATACAGCCATCATTTGGCGTCTTTGGTCTTCTCTGTGAAGTGACTTTGACAGCTGTGGGGATTAAGGAGCAGTCCATCGTACATGGCCCAAACAGCAAGGATTAGACTAAATATGCTCACTCTTGTCTCTGGTTGCTTCACTTAAAAAAAAATCAATAAAACATGATTCTACAGCAGTAACAGGGAATGAACACAAGACTTTGTATATGAGTGTGTAGGTGTGTAAGTGTGTGTCTGGGGTCATGAGGCAGAGCAGAGAGAGTAATATAAGCATAAAAAGGGGAGAGAGGCTCTGGAGGGAAGGAGGAGCGAGCGACTCACTGCTCCAAGCTCCTTTTTCTCTCGGTCAAGATGCTGCATCTCCGCTCAAAACCCTGCACATGCTTTTGATATTAAACCCATCGAAACACTAATGTCCACAAATTCTAATTGGACAAACCTGGCCTCACATAGTCAGGTTTGTTGTGAGATTTTAAAACATAAAATGTATTCCACAAAATGTTCATGCTCAATGTATTCCAGAGATAATTTGCTTAATTGTTGAAACCAGCCGGCAGAGAGAAGCTAAATGGTTTTCATGATTAATGCTGCATACAAAAATTATATATATAAAATTATATATATATATACCAGCTCTAAAATTAAGCATTTTAAATCATATTAATGGTAAAGAAGCAAATACTGGTTGAAAAAATAATTTCCAGCTCAAACTTATAGCTCATCATAAGCCATTAGTCATGATCACAAACCGACAGCTTTTTTCTGGCCTTTATGTTATTATAAATGATACAAGGTCGTGGATGAGGCAGATGCAAACTTCTGCGCATTTTGCATCCCTGTGTATTTGCCGTCAGCCGAAATCTTTCTATTACTAAGATTGAGATGTCAGAAGTTAGTTCCAGTGCGGAGGAGACTCTGACTTCCAAAGGCAGCTCATGTTTTCATGGCTGCTTATAAAGTAAAGTTGTACTATGTGTTCTGAGAAATACAAATATTAAAACGGGTTAAAAAAGATGCCACTGAGGTCTGATTACAACCATCAGTAACCGGCAGGTCTGAATGCAGCACTGCAGTATCACACAGCAAATGACTGTATGGAACTCTTTATAAGCAGAGTGTGATGTTCAAAGGGAGGCACAGCTATCTTCGTTTCATGTGCTGCGCAGTTGTAGTTACACTGTGATCATTCCTCGCTGTGATCCACTAATAGCGGCATTTCTCAACAAATCACTGGACCAACATATTTAAATTGCACATTTCATGGACTGCTTTACACTTAAAAAACCCAGCACAACTTTGATTATAAAGTTGCAGTTGCAATGTCGAGTATCCTGTTTTCATAAGGGAGTGGTTTAGAGTTCGTTAAGTGGAACGAAAGCTAAAGAGCAAATAAGTGGAGCTTTCTCCTGTCCCAAATCTGCCTCTAATCCATAAAATTACACCTGTCACTAGAAAGTTAGATGTTTTAAAACTGCTTCCTGATCCGAGAGGGAAAAACCATTAAAACACACAAAAGCCTTCAATCAGCAGTTAATTAACACAGCAACCTTTCTCCCAGTGCTGGCAATCACTTTGCTATCTGCCAGATTAGTTTAAGGACGTGAATGCAGATTGGATATGACCACAACAACTCTGAGGCTGTGGCAGCTATGGCAGCTGAGAAAATAAGTATGCAAATAAAAAAAGACAGCGCAAGGGAAGATACATTATATATATTTACATATTATATATATATATAGCAAGGAGAGGGAGGGAGAGACATACAGAGAGGGGATATTGCAATAGTCTATTAACTTTCCCCTCCCCATGTCTCAGCAGACATTTCCCATGGCCTTTATGTCAAGTCTAGTGTGTCATTTCACCAAAGGAAACATCAGTTAGAAACCCATTCACACTGTAGGTGTCAGTGCTCCTGTGTCTCTTACAGAATGTGAATGATCAGCAATAACACTTTCTAAAACGAGGGGGGGATGACGTTGAAAAACTCTAAAGTTAGATTATAACTCTACCCCTAACCCTAATTTTAGTCATTTTCAATGTGTGTTGTAAAGTCTAGTTTCTGTATGCATTATATTTTTCAGAATATTCTTAAAGGCATTTTAAAAATGCACCGTAAAAACCAAATGTGAAGATAGTGGCCTGTGGGAGGCTTTATGTAACATACCAATATACATGTCAATGTTGAGCTGATATAATGCACATAGAGATATTAAAGCTAGAACATCTGATATTTTATATACATATAAAAGACATAATGACTGTGTATTGTGGACCAGGTCACCTGCTGAGAATTTTAGCTTTTTTGAGACTAAAAAGGGCAGAAATTTAAAACTCGATTTGTTGTGGTTCCTCTATTTCAGAAACGATATGCTAGAGTGCGTCAAATGGGATTACGACCGAAATAAACGTCATAGTCAAACCATGCCCATGTAGGGAGTCTCGCTACATGGCCTTGGACGAGCGAGCTAACACTAGCCGGGCTCCACCGGCCCGGTTAGCCCCCCAGGGGCTCCCCCCGGCTAGGGGAGCCCGGCTCCCCGGCTAGCGTTAGCTTGCGAGCTAACCGAGCCGGTGGAGCCCGGCTGGCGTTAGCTCGCTGCTGCTACCCGTCAGACATTTAAGTGGCCGCATAAACAAGGGACCCCCGGGACACCTCTAAACGTTGACTCAACAGTGTGGAAGGATGCTGCTGCTGCACAAGCTCAAGCTCCCACTGCTCCCACTGCTACCACTGCGGGGCTGCGCTGGGGAGCTGGGGCTCTCGCAGCCAGGCTTCAGCCCACCTGACTCTGGTTCAAAACGAAATGGTTGCAAGATTGTATCTTCGTCTCCAATAGCCATATTTCTACAGAGGTAATGGATAGCTAAAAATCTGGGTGCTTGTATCCCGTGAAGGAGGGAGGGTGAGGGGGGGCGGGCCACTCAACACAGGTCAATCTGGGGAGGGCTGTTTTAGACAGGGTAAAAAGGGTGCTGTTTTAAATGATCCTTGTGGTATTTTGACCAAAATATGTTACAGATATCTCATTAAGACCCCAAGGAACCATATCAACTGTGGTAAAATGGGCATAATATGTCCCCTTTAAATTGATGTATGTCTGCTTACCTTTGCTGATCGTAGCCAGACTCCTTCCTGCGGCAGTGCAGAGTCACAACTCGATGGCCTTCACTCCTCACATCCTGGCTGACTATCCACTGAGTCGGGTTGCTGGGTCGAGCGCCGAGAAACGTCACCCCTTCTTTCAACTTGACTCTGGAGAGACACAAAAGATGAGTTTATGAACGTATGAGGCAGAGAGATTCTCCTCTGTCCCCGCAAATATACCTATTTCAGTGAATCATCAGATACATCCAACTGATCCGTTCACAGCAGCTGAATCCAAAAAGACAATGATTTCCATTCCCGTCACTCTGCCTGGAATTACATTATCCAGATGGTTCGCTGCACTGTGTCGTCTTCAAAAGATGTCACAGCTGTTATTTTGGTTTGATCACACTGTGTTTGTTTCACAGGAAAACAACTGACAGCTTCAAACATGCGTGTTATCAGTGAGCTGCAGCAGTTCATCAAGTAACCACAACACATACAGCACCTGCCATTTGAGTGTATCGTAAGCTGTCTGATCGTTGCTGCGTTCCATCTTTTCTGCAGTCTCGTTGAGGTTAGTTCTAAATTTTACACATAAAAATGAACGGATAAACAAACAACTTCTCTTTTTCCTGCCATCTGAGGTGAAAGTGCTGATACCATTTTGTTCCTCTTCTCTCTCATTTACCTCTCTAAGTAGCACTCTCTCGCAGGCTCCAAAAGGGAGTTATGAAAAGGTTCTTTGACTGCTGAAAAAATGACCACGTCAATGTCCTTGGCTCAGGGGTGTACAAAGGAGGAAAATGTCCACAGGAAAACTAAATCTGGAAATGAAAATCTCGCTTAAAGGTAATCCATGTTGCAAAGCATTTGCACTCAACGGAGAGGAGAGATCAAATTATGTACAGGGTCCATTTAAAGAACTAAGTACCTGGTCGAAAGCACACATCTCAGGACAAGAAGAGTGTATTTTTACTTGTCTCTTAATTAATCATGTTTGTGTTTTGAGTCTAACTTAAGAGTAAACCAATTAGAGGGCCGAGGTGTGATTACTAGTTTACTAAATTACTAAATTACTAATGACAAATCGCTGGTATGAGGACAGATGTAGCAGGAAACTGTTTTCTGAAGTGGAACAAGGAAAGTGTACATTTATCGTGCACAAAGGTATAGATGCCTATATCACTGTCTTGACATTGTCCCTTGAGGGAAATACTGTCCGACAGACCTCAGTCCAGAATTATGTGGGTCAAAGACGTAATTGCTTTCCATTCCCTTATGCTAGCAAAGTGCCAACAATGTGTCTTAGCAAACGTCATTTTAATACTAACCCACCTCTGAGGGCCCACAAGTGCAACCACCAAAAACGACAACTGTGTCAGTCTAAAACCAGCACTAGTGCCGTGCATGGCACCACTTTGCACGCCGTGTTGACATAAAAATAGACATAGACTAATGTTCCATTGTATAATATGCTCTAAGGCCTGTGTGATTCTATCTAGGTGACAGAGAAGTCCGAGGATTGACGAGAAAAATAAATTATAAGAGAAGGTCCAATCACTTTTTCTATCCAATCCATACAAGGTTGGCAGATGAGACCAAATATAGGACTTTGCTTTCATCTTGAATCTGTTGCTGCACTTTAACATGCACTATGTGATTGCCTGTCTGTATGCCAATGACTGTATCTGCCCTGCAGTCAAGTCTCTTTCTTTGATGTGGTGTCTTATCATGTTTTGAAGGGGGTTATATACGAAATGAAAATGGGTAATGTGACAGATGCTGTGCTTCCCGTCTCCATAAGAATGAAGATAAACACAGCACAGAAGGGTCACTCTGGATAAATCTGTGTGTGTGTGTGTGTGTGTGTGTGTGTGTGTGTGCTCAATATGTATGTATGTGTTTGTCTAATAATCATATTTTGTGCTCCCTCTGCTGTCCGCTGTGTTGTGTGTAATGAGTGAAGGACTAAAGATATTTGCAGATTTTCCAGAACATCACGTTTGGTCTCAGACGACACAATGGTTTTGTCTTCTTAGATTAGATCTGTGTCGGTCCAGGCAGCCAAACACTCATAAGTTCTTTGACCTGGTTGTAAGACATGGCGCACTTAACATCACACCCTGACCAATCCAAGCTTGCCATCTTTCAAAGCATGTGAGACCTGAGATGAACGGTAAAGTGTTCTGCCTAATAACACAAAGAAATATTGGGTTACTGAATGAGATCGTCATCTCTCAGCAGTGACTCTGGATCTTTCTCTTTCTTTCCCAGTTGAAAGAGTAATGTGTTCACGCCGCTGACAAGAGGGGGATAATCAGAAGGTTATAGGTTTACTGAAATTACATCTTTTCTCCTAGGCTTCCTTGTTTCCTGTCTCTTCTTGTCAAGATGTCAATTCAAATTCTGCAATGGAAGATGATGATAAAAACTTAAATAGGAAGGATTGGCTACAGTTATACAAACACAGACTATATGTGAAAAGGGAGCACTGGCAATTTCACATGGCAGAGTAATCTTACATGGGGAGTACTTGACCTATGTATAACAGCTGTATAATCGTTTGAAACCTGGTACTTGTTAGTTTTGATATTACAAAAAGTATTTATATTACAGCCATTTATATTACAGCCATAAACTGTCAAAAAATTAAATAAAGAAATACGAGCGTTTTCTTGCGCAATGTGTTGAACTGTGCTAGCTTTGTTGTTTTTTAACATTTTATCATTGTCATGTTCATTTTATTCAAAATTCTTTAAATTACTGGCCACGCAGAGTTTTGGAGCACAGTTAAACACTCAGATTTTCCACAAAACACTTGGATCAATAAAGCCGACACAAGATATTACATATTGTGTACGTTATAAACACCAGTCTACAGTCATGTCTTGAAGTCTGTATTATTGGTCCCATTTATCATTCCTTGTCCGACAGCACCAGTTGGAAAACTTAAACATATTGGTGCAGCAGGAAATCGCCTCAGCCTATCTACTACTACTATATGAGAAATGTGGAGGAAAATATTTAATTACAACACTTCATCTTTACCCACTGCAAATCCTGTAATACACAGAACATCACAAAACGAAGCTTACAATGTCAACCCAAGGATGGAAGATCCACTGTTTAAGCCGGAGTGAAAGGAAGTGCTGAGGAGGATCTTACTGGCAGTGAGCGTACAACTGTAACAGAAAAAGCTCCGACAGAGGCCTCCTCGTGTCCCGACGGGAGCAGAAGGGTCTTGTATTTGGTTTCTTTACACTTCAGTGGTCAGGATGTCTATCAGAGGTTTCCAGTGAGGCTTCAGAATGTTTTAAACACAGTTAAGTCTCACAGGGGAGCCAGTCATTACTCAACAGACCATATCCAAGCTCACTGAGCAGTTGCTGGAGAATGGTTGAAGAGTATTTTATTAACTTAATGGTCAGTTCGGCATTGCAACCAGCCAACGGAGAAGACTCCTGCAGGTTAAATAGGATCAAGGGCTAGCGGCTATCAGATTCATGTGTTAAGCTCTGCTGGGGGATATAAACCTTCAACTAGGGCACTTCTAAAAAACATGACCAAGTAAGCAATCCTCAAATTTATTAAAACCAATATTGAGCAGAGTATATTTATTAAATTCCAGTCATGACACTTTTAACTAAATATTGACGTGATTGTTTTTATAGGTTTGCCAGCAAATAGAACATTTGTTCTGATGTTTGTGTCCGTTAAATATATTTTTACATTTGATCGTTTGTGGGTTTGTACCAAATATGATGGCAATCTATCCAATAGTTTTCACGTCTCACAAAAAACCTTATACATCAGTGTTCAGTGAATTCATCCAGTATATGTTGATATAATTGATCGTACAATTAAAAACATTTACGTGCTGATTGCATTACAAGTTTCATCATGCAAGATATATCAGTACAGATAAAAAATGCTAATAGAATGCTGGTGCTAGAGGGAAGATTATTACATCACCAAAGTCTGTAGGATTCATCATCCGACAACCATGAATGTCAGCACAGAATTTATAGTTTCAGTCTGGACCATAGTGGTGGACCAATTGACAGACATAACTAGAGTCAGGCCACTAGCATAGCTAATAAAAAAACAAGTAATATACTGTCCAAGCCTTATGCTCTGTACAACACACAACTCAGGTAGCTGTATGTTTATAACCCAGGTGGAAAATGGCCGACCTCTGGGCTGTATACTGCCTGAGAGAGTGTTTGAGGCAATTCATAAATACAAAAAACTCAGAAATTGAGACAAAAGTAATAACGTTCTTTCTTTGAAAATGAAAATAACATGAAATAGTGGACAAGCATGTCATCCAGCGTGGTTCCTCGAGCCATATACCTGTCCAGGGCGAGCCCCCACCTACTGTAGCTGTTATGAGTCATAACACATTTCTTGTTGAAGTAAAAAACAACACAGTGTCCCAAGTTCCGGGACTTGGTCACAGGAATGAAAAAAATGATCTCCAGCACTATTGCAGCAGGGAACATGCAGCTAAACTGGAGGAGCTGTGAGGGAAAATGGATACAGTTCACAGTAAAGTTTGAGCTCCCACAAAACCACATTTTGACAGAGAAGGTAATTAAATTGGTTTTGTATTTATATAGCGCTTTTCTAGTCTTGATCACCACTCAAAGCTCTGTACAGTACAGTTTTTAACATTCAACCATTCACACATGCATTCATACAGTGCATCTATTAGCAGCCCTTGTTTGTTCTAAGAGGGGCAATTCGGGGTTCAGCATTTTGCATCTTGCATCAAGGACAGTTGGGGAAGACTGGGTATCGACCACTCTAGACCTCAGCCGCCCACAAAAGAAGGTTGTGCATAGAAGTTATTTTGAACTAATGGCTCTAATCAGAAGGAGAATTTGAGTGGCCCAGATTTAGTATTTCTCCAAAAAAATTGCAGAGAGGATTCCTAATATGGCACAACATACTACAAAAAAACACAGGAGGACACCACAAGAAATTTCCAATTCTTTTCAGTCATAACACATACAAACTAACCTTTTTAGTAGAAGGCTTTGTATATGAGGGAGACATCATTGTCTTTGAAAGCCATCCCTACTGTGAAAGGTACAATTGGAAAGCTGTAACACTGTGCATTTCTACTCTCAAAGAACAAAAGCCTGCTCTGACATTTGAAAATGCTGGTTTTGCAAAACTTTGTCAGAAATTTGGCTTCAGTTTTCAGGAAAAGAAAATTGAACAAAAGGAACTGAACATATTTGAAGTGTCAGCTGATGTGCCTGACAGCCATAAGCTAAGTATGAAACCCTCACTCTACTGTTTGGGACAACGTACTGCCGCTGTGAGTAAAACTGACTCTTGCAAAGACTCAGTGAAGACTTGCTGAACCAAACCTAGAAAACCAGCTGTAAGTAGCATCATCCTTACTACCATC
This sequence comes from Pleuronectes platessa, assembly GCF_947347685.1. NCBI lineage: Eukaryota > Metazoa > Chordata > Actinopteri > Pleuronectiformes > Pleuronectidae > Pleuronectes > Pleuronectes platessa. Next base: position 11,038,391 of record NC_070629.1, read on the forward strand.
TGACATCAGATGCCTTTACGAAATGTGATATTTATGTATTTGAAGGATATTATGAAAACTGAAATAGCCCTTGATAATACAAAGGTTCACTCTTCCTTTATGCTGTTTGAATCTATATCAATGTATGTTTTAGTAATTTCACTCTTAAGCTGTATCTGTGTATGCATAGGAAATCTCTGTAAACAACACAGGAGACATTTGTGGCTCAACATCCTCCACTCACCCCTTCCCTTCCGGATGAATTCTCTTTCCACAGCTACAAATGAGTTGTGAAGCAAATTTGCTGCATTGACCAGTTATACAAATATATCTGGTATTTAAATTCGAACACAATCAAACAACCTTATGAGGAGGCAGAGGGTATGACAAGTAAACTACCACATGCCCTGGAGAGCTGTGGGTTGACGGCCAACAGAACCCTGTAGCAGCATGGGGCCCACATGCTGTGCTGCCCTGCCTTGACCCCCAGAACCTTCTCTCAACCAACATGGAGCTACATGCAGCAGAATGGATTATCCTTCAAGATTAATTGAAGAGAAAAGGGAGCCCAACTCCAACTCCGATCGAATCGAAGACAGCATTGCCACACTGAAATGTGTGACTGAACTCACAAGGTCACTAACCCTCACTCATTCACCCATGACATCTCAAAGTCAGGAATCTTCAAAAGCCTTCCTGAATATCCTTTCAAAAACTTGATATTTAAATTATGTCAAGATATTTTCATGTCGGACAATGGCTTATGTGCAGCTAGCGTTTTTTTGAATTTAATGTGTTTGATGTATAAATTTGTTGCTTTTGTTTTCTCTTACTCAATTTGAGTCAACTTATGTATCTTATTCTTTGCTTGTTCTACTTAAACTCAGGTCCATTATTGGCCAAAGTAAATGTATGCATTATAGGCACTCCTCTGTGATCTCACAGTTACATTAGTGTCGTTATACTGTATCTGAAATTATATTGATGGCTGAATAACTAATTGGTTCTGCATTATAATTCTGATTGATGCAACCTTTCCCCAAATTCAGCTTGTTTTTCCCTACATATGTAGGTCTTCATCTTGCATGTGATGAAGCTTAACTGTATAATTCCGGACATAAATAATGGATTCCAGGGAAAACTGTGTCGATCCCTCCTTAAAGTTTGACAAGTTGACACTCCCTATGAAAATGAAAGAGTAGGTAACATCATATATCAATGCACCTGGGCTCATCTCGCTGTTAACAGTTTTCCTGTGAAGCCACTGCCATCGGGGCGGAATGTTCTGAATATCAAGTATTATATGAAACTAGAGGGGAAATAAACGGCTACAGGAAGCAGACAAGAAGGAAAGGGCAGTAGCATTTAGCTGACAGGCTAAACTTACACAACCTAAAAATTGTCAGCAGTCATGAGAGAACCTGACAAGTTCGTACTGTAGCTAAATCTGAGCCAAACTGAGCAGGACAAAGAGAGGTGGGTGAAGGTGGTGCAGAGGCATTCAGATAACACAGCATGGTCCACTCCTGACTCTTACGCCATTTCAAGTCATCATGACCCTTTCTGGAATACAAAGTAAAAAAAATATGCAGCAGCTACAGTCTATTCTATCTCACTTTTTTTAAATTCTGAGTCTACGTCACTGCTCGCCCTCGACCACCAATCCACTCTCGGTCCTGACTGTACGCTTAGACTCCTCAGGGGCTCCCTTAATAAATAGTGATGAGATAAGTAGGAGAGCTACTTCTCAGCGGGGCAGTGAAAGAAAAACATTTCCAGGGGAAATCCAATAAGGTTTAGGCTGGACGATAATGGGAGTCCCCAGCCAGTGGTCTGTATCCTGTGACTAGACCTGCAATCCAGTTGCCTCTGTGGCCTCCTTCCATCTGGCTACTTCAGGCTGCGCCTGGCTCACATGCATCGTAGAGGCTGGTGACCTATTCTGACCATTTCTATCCATTGACCCCTCTGAGGACCATATTCATCCACAATCAGCAGCTCCCTCAGGAAGTGCTTCCTGTTTTATTGTGCCATCCCGCATTTAAACAGTGTGCGAGGACGTAACAGCTCAGTGGGGAAGAGGGAAAAGAGAGGAGTTGCTGTGTGGGGGTACGGCAAAGAGACAGCGGGAGGACAGTGCACTGGTACGGTTTGTAGATGACGCCTAATAGAACGGTGTAAAGCACTCCACTCATCTACTAGTCTGCTACTACGCAAAGCCTTACTCCAGTAAGAGCAGACGACGGAACACACACACAGACAAACACATACACACACAAAATAAATCAGGCCATACGCCTACACTGCAACCCTGAAGCGATATATTTCAACAGTCAAATGTCTGCAATATATAAAAACACAAGAAAACTTTTCCAAAGTCTCAGAAATTCAAATCCTCCTATTTTTTGTGTGTTTGTGTATCTGAGAGTGTACGCAGGGATTCATAATCTCATATGTAATTGATTGTGATGTTATTGATGTATTTACCTCAATGACACTCCCACTCTATATTAGAGCATTTAGGGGTTGTGTGTTCCTGCATACTTCTGATATAAACAGTGCAGATGTAAACTGATATACTGGAGGCTTCAACCAAATCAATGCTCAATCAGTTGTGTGACTTCATGTGTTGTTGAATTTCATTGTGGTGACGTTGCGTTGCCCGCGCTGCACACAGCAGAAGAAGACCTCAACTTTTCATATGGAAACCAAACCATGTTTAATCAAATACTCAGTTGCAGGTGCTAGCCAATCAAATCCTCTTGTAGCAAAAGAGGAAGCAGAGTCAGTTGGTAGCGGATTTTACTACTAGCAGGGCACGTTAGCATACAACGTTAGCAAGTGGAGGGCATGCTCACCAAATATTAACATATGTCAATGCTGTGAGTGCAGCATAAAGATGGCGATGTTGGTTTATCTATACTCCACTCGTACAATATCACAACTAGGCTGAAACAGTAATCAGTTTCAAGGTATACAAATACTGTAACTTTTCAATATGTAATTACCATGGTAATATGGTTGATATTATCCAGCATCAACAAAAGTTAGCCTTTAAGGCGGTTGCTAATGCGTTTTACGAATGTCGATATTTTGTATTTGTCAACCTGTCTCTCCTCAAATTATATCTATTTAGAATTAAACAAATTTAACATTCCTTTATAGCGATGATCATTTTAGTCACTATAATTGTGATACAAAATAATGGTTCTATCTCTAATTGCAACAACCATTGAATAGATTTCCATGAAATTTGGTACAGCTTCCCATGATGCCTGTAGGATAATTAATCCACCTGACCCCAGTCGCCACCTGAAGGACAAAGCTTGCACCTAAGATTAAGATGCATTTATTCGTCCCAAACACATGCACAGTCATGCAAAGGCACACTCATGCAGGTAGGGAAATTTAATCTCTGCTTTTGACCCATCTTGTGCAGTACACACAGAGCAGTGAGCAGCCGCGTACAGGCGCTCGGGGAGCAGATGTTGAGGGAGTAAGGTGCCTTGCTCAGGGGCACTAGACAGGGTAGGGAGACTCTTGGATTTTTGGACAGATCAATCCAGGTTCGTCTTTTGTTGTCTCTCCGTGGAGTCGAACCAGAGACGAACCAGAGACCTTCTCTGCCCATAGTCCAAGTTTCTGGAACTAGACCACCGCCTCTACCCTGTGAAATATAGACCTGATAAACTGGCACAAAGAGAAATCTGGATGGAGAAGTACTTTTCCAGGGGGATGCTGCTGACTCTTGGTCTTTTTTTCTTTTATTTCCTTTTCAAAAAGAGAGGGAAAAGAACTTGAAGACACGCTGTGGGTCAGGTAGGTAGGAGTTGAAGCAAATAGAAAGACAGTGAGACAGAATAGGAGAAAGGAGGGTTAGGAGGGAGCCTGAGTTTTCGCAGCCACAGAGCGTGACTGTACTCTGCAGTTTCTTAAATCCATCTGCCAGGCAGCTCATCTCCATCATTCATCAGATAAGGAAAACAGATGCTTCAATACTATAGGTTACTGTAGACACAAAAGGAATCAGTGATATGAAACAATTAAAATGTCAATAGGATGACAGCTAGAGTGATTCTAATATAAAGCCCAACACAACACCTTTAAGTCCCTTTATGAATACTTTAATAATCATGAGGCTAAAACAGACCTTCCCTTTCTGCTGGCTGTCAGCAAGATCAAGCAGGCATAATATCTTCACTCTATCGGCCTCAGATCAGCCGATTCTCTTATTGTGAATTATTCATTCGTTCCCTCGTTTTAAAACTACGTAATGTCAACATAAACGATACAAAAGTATTCCCGATTCCCTGTGTGGTTACCTGCGAATATTAGTACTGGATTACCAATTGTAATAATCGTCTAAAGCAAAGCACTTCTCAGACAATTATGTCCCTGCTGCTCATGTGTCAATGGGGGAGCCCCTCAGTGATGAAAACATGCTCTAGTCACAGTAGCATTCATTTTCTCCACATGCCAGGAGACATATTTCCGCAGCTTTTCATTTCGGAATCACACATTGGAGATTACAGAAGTACCCATTGTTATGCTGAGTGGCCATAAAAGAGGGGAGACGCATTTTGGAGGGAAATTTGTTTGCCAATTATTCTATCTTTTGTGTGGACCCCGTGCGATCAACAACAGGGGAGCATAGGAAATCCCATATGAAGAATTCATATGATTGCTATCATGTTGGTGGTTCTCACAGAATGTGTCCACCTAATTGGATTTTCACGACATTCAGGAGCACAGCGAGTGGGGAAAAAAACACACGGGGAAAAAAGGAGGCACTGAGAAACAGAAACAGTCGATAATAGTCGGATGTGAGCCTTCTATGATATTTTAAGACTTGCATAACATTTGGACCGCTTTTCCTATCCACCTTAATCAGATACGAGAGTGTTTACTCAAACCAAACTTAAAATTGAATCCAGCAAGTTCAAGAATGTGTCACTAAATGAATTAATCAGTTAGTTTGAGGGTTTGTGAAAAAGATCCTTGAGTCTGTGGATTGCAGGATCATCCCTTGTTGGAGGATGTTAAAGTGCAATTGAGAGGCGCTTGTTAAGAGGAAGCAGGTTGTGCGGCTCGACAAAGGCTGCTGGAAAGTGTGTATTTCCACTTTTTTCCTGCATGGGGCAGACAGCCGCAGGCTCAGCTACGGTTGAGCGCATATGTGTGTGTCGAGGTAAAGACTATGCCTTTCATTTTGAGCACAACAGCAAACGCTCTGAAAAGTCAAACAAGCACAGGCGCAGGAAAATGTGTCAGAAAACAAACACAAACACACACTGACAAATACACATCTACGCATGCATGTATGGCTTGCGCATGTATACACACAAGCTCTCGAACAAAAACAGGAACACACACTCGTAGGAGCAAGCCTCTGTTAAGCTGTGACGAAGAGATAATGTCACAACATTGCCTTTGGCAGGAGAGATTTACCCGCACACTTGTTTTCCTTTCTTTTCCCCTATTTTTGCTCATTTCATTTCATTTCCAGTTTTGAGAAAATGGTAGGGGAATACAGAATTGTGTGCCCAGAGGAAATGGTTGGTAAATGGGAAGTTATGTCGAAAGCTGTGGCTCTGCTGCTTACTTTGAATTAGACTTTGAATTGAAAGTTGCAAAGTCTAAATCTTGAAGTTGCCACAGCAGATTTTGCAAAGAGCCACGTTTTTACATGTTGATCAACATGGACAAAAGCACCTGTACAGAGCTCATACAGAAGGGGACTGCCGTCCCCATGTCAAGTCCATAAAACATCTTTTTTAATTTATACCTGAAGTTTGTTTCATCTCAGAGCTACAGAGGTTTTCATAGATATAGAAAAGATGTGGTTTAAAAACAGACATAATTTACATACATACTTTAATTGCACATATTCATGTCTATGGTTGGCTGCCCAAAAATGGTGCCAATCAGGTACCGATTCCTACACTGCCCCAACCAGAATCACAACATAGATTTCGGCTGAGCTCCGTAATGATATAGTTGCCTGGCTTACAGGCAACATAAACATCTCCAAATAGCATTACACTCAACTTTGGTGGCACAACATCCCCTCCCTGAATTTGGCAGCACTGTCGTTAGCCTTTATTTTGCTAACGGCTACCTCAAACGTCAGTTGACACCGCAATTAATTTCACTTGAAAGGATCCGACGCCGAGGCACACATGTTTGAAAGCAGTTCTGTGTAAATGGAGAAACAAAGCAAACTTAATGAAGCACTTGACAATGCACAGATATATTTGAAAGCAGAAGGATGCTCCATGTTTGACCTTTCGTCCCCATATCAACGCATCAGACGTCAGTGTTTGCGTCGCTGACCCAGGTGGTGGGGAGACAATGGATGTTTGGAGTATTTAGTATTAAGCACTGACACTGACACTGCTATATAGTGTTTCTAAAGTTAAAATAATGAGTTTTGCCCATGTTCATATTTATATATTAAAGTTTACTATACTCTACCATTTTAAAATTTAAATGTTTAATTTCAAATTGCACATGTAATACCCAACCCTTTCCATGTGTTATTAATTATTCTATATTCACACAATGAAATGTTCTGACAGATTATGTAATTTGTCAGCTGTCAAAGACTGCTTGAAAATTCCATACTGGAAGTGAGCAGGTAAGTGAGTGGTGACTTGAAAACATTTGAAAAAAATATGCAATTACAGTCACTGTTTTTTGCCTCAAGTGAGTTAAAAAACATTCCTAAGCTCAAAATGCACCAATAACGCAGCAGTGGATGGCGGCCACAGTCGCTGACAAATAGAGATGCGCGTGCACCAACGCATCGATGTGATGACTGGCACGAGAGGCACGGGGCTCTGTCAGGTTGGGAAGCACAGGCACCGAGTCCTTCAGGGATAACGCTTAGTATTCATCAGGGCATTGGCTTCTTAACCTTCCCCCAGAGCCGAGGGTTATTTACACCAGCCAGTAGCTTCCAGCCTTCTTTTACACGTCCCCTCATCCCCTGCCCCACCCTCATGTCCCCTTCCCAAGAGGATACGGGAGTTGGTATAAGATAAGCCTCGTGTCGTGGCAGAGGCAACTGACACCGCTTCAACAACGTGAGGATTTAGCCCCAAACAGAGTACTAATGCCCTGCACATGTGGGTAAGCTCAGATACACACCAGCTCTCATCCGCTATGTATAGCTAAACATAAATGGTAAGGCAGGCACACACACACACACACCAAACTCATGCAAGCACAGACACATTCACAGAGGGAAATAAGCATTAAAGAGCCACCCAGGAGTTACTTCACAAGGAGACAAACACACACACACACCCACAAACACACGCAAACATACACACACACACACACACACGCACAGACACACACACACACACACACACACACACACACACACACACACACACACACACACAGACACACACACACACACACAAACAATGAGGTAATGAACAAGCAGCTAAAGTAAAATGCCCCCGGCATGGTTTACTCTAATGCTCACAAAATTGCTTTTAATTGGTGGAAGAGAAAAAAATCAATGCAAACCCTGTTTAGAAAGGAGAGGAGAGGAGGAGAAGAGAGAGGAGAGAAATAATGAGGAGAGGAGAGGAAGAGATAGAAGAGAAGGAATGAGGAGAGGAGAGGAAGAAGAGAAAGAATGAGGAGAACGAGGAGAAGAAGAGAAAGGATGAGGAGAGGAGAGGAAGGAAGAGGAGAAAAAGAAAGAGGAAAGTAGGAGAGAGGAGAGGAAAGAGCGGAAAAATGGATAGAGAGAAAGAAGGTGACTGGCATGTGCCGATCAGACAAGGCTCCGGGTGGATACCTACCATTGGCCACCGCATTTTCCTCCCCTCGCGCTTCCTACGTTTTACCATTTTCAAAAAAATACTTCTCTGCAGGGGAACAACAACAGTGCTACATGCAGGCTGACGCAGCGCTGTGGAGACAGGTCTGGCTTTGCGAAACCAGAGGTGCATTTTAACTTTTCGTTCCCGCAGCATGACCATACCACCGCGCAGTGAACCAGTAAGGCTGATGAGTATAGTGCAGAATCCTCAGGGAGCTGAGAGGGCCCAGGGGCGCCCTGCCTCCCAGCCCACCTCGCCCACAGCTGCTTTGATGAAAATTAGCTGTCAGTCTGCGGCACTCGTCTGATCGACACAACTTCATCTGAGGCTCGCTGACCTTTACAGGAGAGAGCAGAGGAAGGACGGCCGCCCACCTCGCAGCGAGATCAACACACTGAGAGATAAAACAATAACAACTCCAGGAGCTCGGTGAGATGACACAGCAAAGAGTTCCATCTCTCAGGAAAAGTCAACAACAGAGTCGAACTACGCAACTACAAACGGATGCAGTGGTGTGTATGTGGTGCATATGAGTGTGTGGGAGAGTGTGTGTTCCAGGAGCGGAGAGCAGTGGTTAAGGACATCAAATGGCCTGAGGGAGATAAAAGCCTGAACCACAGACAAGGGACAGTGATTTACCGAAGACGACTCAAATGAATCAAATCTAACGGGAAAAATAGATCATCTCATGTATGTCACCATTTCGTTACCAGCACAGGGAGAAAATTGCACCTCTTCTCTCCTCAGGAATTCTAAAGGAGTTGATTTGCCTTAAAATATTCAATTTGCAGGCTCCCCAGGTAAAATCCATTAAAGCCAGCCAGTAATGTCAATTGAATTAGGGCCGCCTCGTATAAAGCATGGATTCCCTGTTCTTTCAGCAGAGTGGCTGTGCTGGCACCTTGTTTGTAACCACAAGGCAAGTGGGATTAGAAGGAGACGCAGGACGCTAATGTAACACGCAACTTTTCAAATCATGCAAAACCACAGAGAGCCACTAACGCCCTAATATAACACAGAGGAGAAGGCATTGCAGTCGAACAAAGATTTTCTTTCGGCAGCACTGACACCTTAACTGCTGTGAGGGAAATCAACACAAAACTTTAGAAATGCTGCAATGGTTTTATTATGGGCTCTGTTTGCATCTGCAGGGTTTGTGTATTGTATATAAGTAGCAAAGACTCTGAGGCTAGGGACACACCGGAGGCGGAAATGCCATGAAATACTGTCCGCTTCCTTTCCACATCCATGTTAATCAATTGGGCTGTTCCCCGGCTCGCGATCTGCAGCAATGGTTTCGGCGTCTGTTCTATTTATTTCGCTCGCTGCGAGTGAATCGGGCCAGAAAACACACTGAAAATCGATTTTAAACGATATGAAATATATATTATATGTGATATAAACGATCAAATATGCATCCCATACGAGATTTTCCTGCTGTTCTCATGAAGTTTCAATTTCCCAGATTTTTCCCCCCACATGATGACATTTCCCCATCTGCCTATCGACTGTAATGTTTTTTTGACATATTCTACACATTTGTCAGTTGTGTCTAAACAGACAGACACACACAAGCACACAAGCAGACAGACAGAGACAGAGAGAGAGGATGTGGGGGGGCTTCACAATGCTTCTGCCTCAGGTGTGTCCCTAGCGTTATCGCTATTCATTGATGCGTCACACAACTTAATTTGCCTTAGCTCTTTACAATAAAGGAAATACAATGTGAGAAGAGATATCAAGCTTTAAGTTCATTTCGGAATTTACATTAGTTTAACAATATAATCTTGAAGCACAGTTAAAGCATTATCCTCAACAGCTTGTTGCTAACTTTGTCTGTTGTTGAGTTTTCTGGTTCAGTGGTCTAACAGAAGTTTTGTAATAAAAACACTTGCCCAGGCTGAAAATGATGTTGGTGACAGCCATGAAACTAACTGCAACAGTAAAACCAAAGCAATGAGTTCAACAGATGCAGAGTTGGGTAATAACGAGCAAACCCCGGCTTTTAATCATATGTATAATGATTAGTGCAGCTGTAGTCTGTGCAATTTATTTAATATTTAATTTATATTTATATTTGTTCCTTGTGTGTTGTATTCGATTCTAAATTATTCTAAAATAATACATTATTTATGTTGTTTTATTTTATATTATATTATTAATATTATTTGATATTGCATAGCAAATTTCATCATAATGGGACTTACTTTTTTACATTTCATTAACCATTTCCTTCCCTCCTCTGAGGCTTTCAATCACATCTTGTGTTCTTCATCGCTGAATACTTTCTTAGTTGTCATGGAGGTAAAATGTTCATCATGTGAATTGCATATGGAAATTCCAGTTAACTTTCTGAACAGCTAGTTTGTCCACCCCGACTAAGTTATCAAAGTAATGACAATGACACCAGGCAGTAGTCTGGTTGTGGGTCTATTTGAGGGAGCATATAGAAAAAACAAACTAGCCATAAGCGATCTGGAAATGAATTAAATAACTGACTTTGATTGTGTCACCTCCTTCACTGAGGAGGATATCTGTGACAGCAGAACTGACAGCAGCACGCCTACATCAGGAACCCCCATTTCACCCCCTTTATCTTATACATACAGTTTACCGCATACATAAAATGATTCAAAGTTAGTATGAGGCTCCCATAAAACTCGGACACCACAGAGACCAATAATATCTTATGTGATCAAATCTCAGTAACGTCAGCTGCTTGTGGAAGACTGCGACTCACATTTCCAATGTTGTTTATGCAGTGTTTGATCATGACTCTGCAGGTATTGTCCGATTTGACTTCCAAACTGTGGTTGTTACCTACTCAACAGGATGACCTTTTCCTAATAAGAAGTGATGGAGCACTTCCCCACTCCCCCTCAATGCTGCCTGCAAACATATATGTCATTTTAATCACACTGCTGCTCCTGGTGGAAGATAATTATTATCTAATGCCAGACTTACAGTGGGAGTGTGGCTGACCCCTATTACATGACTCAAACGTCTTCGGCACAGTTAATTATCACCATGGCTGGTGGTGCCCTTGGCCCCTGCACTTAACAATACATTACTGGGCTCTGATTGACAGGTGACACAGTCCATGAAAGACTAGGTGACACTATTGAAGTGGGCAGCAGAAGATGTGTCCTTGTCCTGGATCTGTGGCCAGAGCGGAGAACAGCTGATAGAATCGCCTGTCAGAGCAGTGGCTCTGCAGCTCAAAAAGCACAAGGCTCTTTTCCATCCCACCAGGGACAAGTGTCCTTCAGGTTCCTCGCGCTAACAACATCCCCTGACAAACACATAAACACTGCACTGCCGTCGTAAAAGAAAGGAGATGTGGCAGCTTGTGTGTGTTCACCTGCATGTGCATGATTTTCACTTCTGCAGACATGCATCAACCCTCGATGTGTTGAAGAGGCATGACTTCACAAGTCTTAAAAAAGCAGCCGAGATAAAGGCAGTCACTGGTTCCACGTTTCAGAAAATCTTTAAAGGAAACATCTTCTTTCAAGTTTTTACAATCACAGACGTTTTACATAAAAGCCCGGCAGAATCAAAGAGCGAGGCTCCATACAGAGAGAATTCCACCATGAAAGAGGGAAAGACAGATGTGGACCACTTTCTCCTCCAACAGCAGCAGCTTGAGACTCATTGACTCTTCAGGAAGGTGCACAGGCTTTTCTTTAATAGGATTAGATACTTAGTGCGAGGCATTTTGGTATGAAAACAATGACCGTGCGACAGCTGACAAATCATCTTGACAGATAATAAGTAGACTGCATAAAAGTACCAAAGATAGAGGACAAACCTCTACAAACTGCAGGGACCAACAATGCTACATAATAAAGTCAAACGAAATCACCCTTTTGGGTTTATGTCTAAAATTTGTGTCACTCTCTGTGCTCTTATTAGCATTGTTTCCAGATGCAGCAAAAAGCCCAAAACAATTTACTTTCACTTACTTAAACGAGCAAGAAGTCCAGTCCAAGTACTACTGAGTAATAAACATATGGACACGGCTGATGAACCCGCACTTTACACCCACTATCTAGAAATGAAACCACAATATCCTGGACATAAACACTGCCATCTTGTTGATTTGTAACCGGAGTCTGCACAGCGACAATCATGGGATGGAGCCGCGGGTGATCATCTAATTTAGATCTTACCTTTGCTTATCAGAAAAATGTTCAAGCACTTGAACATACATCAGTATCATTAGAACTACCTAAAATGAAAGAACCCATCTTTGAGAAACATTTATTTGAAGTGTAATTTGACTGTTAAATTGGTCCATGTCCAATCCACTAACATGAAGGAGGCGGGATCTATGCACTATACGGGAGTCAGACACCAGGTGGCAATCGAGATGCTTGGATTCACTTTTGGGAGCTGTTATGTTCTCCATCCTTATGAAGTCAATGAGTAAAACACTGTTGAGCTGTGGACATGCTTGCCACTTAGGAATATGTTAGCTAACAAGCTTTTATTTAGTTAAAGACAACACACTGTACTTTTAATAGACTTGTGTGTTTTTGAAAATCGTTTATTACGCTACTATTATTTTAGTGTTTACCATCTTGCTACATAAAAATTTGACGCACGCACTAGGCCCAGAAAAGAGATTTCATCAACAGATTAAATAACTTGCTTTGCCACAGAATTAGATTCAATCTGGGGCAGTAGCTCGGGGCAGCAACTAAAGCAGAAACAACCACTGCTGTGATAAATTCTGCCTGCCTGATGAGGACTGTAAAAAATGTATGGGTGTTTTCAGAGACCACTGACATGGCAGGATTTAGTTTTAATTTTAATTAACTATTGCCCTGCTGAGCTGACGATTTATTCTTGTCCAACACCTTGCATTGTACCGTTGACCCCAGGTTAACTGCATACGAAATAAAACTTGAATACCAGCCAACACAAAATATTAAAAAGGATTACACTGCCTGTGGTGCAAAAGGAGAACTGTGGCAAAAGCAAAAACACAAAGTAAGCGATATTTGATGTTATGAGGAAAAAATAGAATCATTATAAATCTATGGACAAGTAAAAACTATGGCAGCCCGCCCCTTTTAGGTAACTAATAAAAAGGATTAGGATTGATCAGTCATTTCACTTAGCCGGTGTTAAAGATGTAATCTGTAGTCTGATGTGGCTGAGGGAAGAGAACCACAACACATTGTAATAGTACTATTTGCAGATTTATATCAACTTGTACCTGTAGACTCACACCTTCATGAACATTTTTAAGAGGAGGTCTGGAAAATAGTTTATGATATATTTACTACAGACAGCTACATGCTGAACCCACCATTGTGTCTCCTCTCACATAGCCTACAACTCAGCAATTCATTTTTCCCCAGTCATCAGTCTCATGCCACGCTGTATGTAACAGGAGCTGTTAATGCCTGTGGCAGTCGGCAGTATCTAATAATAAGTGGTTGTCATGTTCTATGTGAATTAAGGACATTCACATTAACTGATGCTTATTTCATGGCTAGTTATTTCATTGACAGGAGTGTGTTAATAAAAACGGTAGATTTATGACGATCTGTCTCTGATAACTTAGTGTCCTGAATACTGCCGAGGAGGAAAGGGGAAAGGAAATAAAGAAAAGGAAAAGAATGGTAAATAAAAGGGAAAGGAATTGGAATACTGTTTCAATAAGTGTTGGGTCTCCATTTCCTTATCTATGTTCCTTTGTTTTCTTTATTCATTATCACCTTTTTCTTTGCATCATTCACTTGTCATTTTCACTTGTCTGTTCTGCAACCTTGAGCCAATTCATTTAGGTATACACAAGAAAAGCTCACAACACACACACACACACACACACACACACACACACACACACACACACACACACACACACACACACACACACACACACACACACACACACACACACACACACACACACACACACACACACACACACAAACACCCTCTTACTCGCTGTTTGGTGCACATAATTTGCAGTATGCTTCATTTCACTTTAGCTAAGGCTGTTTACTCAGTACACACAGTGAGTTAATGAGTCTGTGACAATTAATAGCACTTGTTTGCAAAGTGCCAATGTTGTGGCTGCTGAAAAGTCTGAGATAAAGCTCTTTAGAGTGGAAAAAGTGAAGTCTCTAGGCAGGCTACAGTGGCAATGTCTGTAAACAACAGCACACAACAGATAAAGGTACGTCTACAGAGGAGACTGTTGCAGGAACATTTGCAGGGAGCCAACTCAAAGTGTTTGCCCCATGTCTAATAAATGCAGCAGATCCATATTACAATCTCTGTAGCTGCAGGATAGTGACCTGCCCTTCTTGTATGATATCGAAAGGTGGCAAGGTGCCCTGCATAATGCTTGCGTGTTATTACAAAACCATGTGACATGAATACACCACCATCCCTTTGCCTTTTAGAGGCTTTCTTTGTTTGATTTTGACTCTTGCAGTAAAATGAAGCTTGAAATCACCTCCCCACAATGTTTGCACAGGATATCCCTGCTATCTGTCTGCAGCAAGTAAACAGCACAACTCAAGGTTTTTCCCTGAGGTGCCATCAGCTTAAAAGACGTACGTGCAAACAATGTCAGGGCCTTAAACATCAGAGATCCGAGAGCGAGCTGCTCGTATCCACTCTGGTCTCCGTGCTTTGCAGTGTGAGGGGAAGTGCTGCAGTTTGTGCAGCGGGATATTGTGGCATTTTACCAAGACTCAGGAGGATGGATATAGCTGACACCCGCATCCTCTGCTCAGCAGCTAGGAGATGGGGACGTCACACAGTAAATTGCCGACAGAACAGGAAAGCTGAATCCTGTGAAATTTGCATTTTAACAGCCACAGTACACAAAAGTGTCAAGAGCCACTTCCATGCAGGATGATGCACTGGAAACCAGGAAAGGTTGAGGGGGAGAATATGTGAAGTTATTCTGGTGAATACCGATGGGTGACAGAAACCACACCAGGGAAACTTGTCTTTGAGGTTTCACACCTACTCCACCAAACTGTACCCTCGTAAGTTCCTGGAAGAGTTAATACAAGTTTTGGCAACGGCCAAACCATTAAAATACACAGAGTCAGAAATACAGACGTCAAACTTCAGGTTTAACTCTATCTAAATTATTCTTGCTTGTGACTCAAGTTGAAAGTACTTTTTACACTGAATATTCTTTCACAGACCCTTTACTTACACAACAAATGGTAAAATATTTTGCTGTCCAGTTTTTATCATGATTTTATACAGATTTCCTACTTAAATTGTTTTATTTGTATGACCTTAAGATCTACAGAAGTGGCCTTGGTAACGTATCAAAGATGCAACTAGTATTGAAAATGTTTTTTTCCCTCGTCCACATTTTACATCGCTGTTAAATGTTGAGACATCTTTGGAAGCCACAAAGGTAAATTATTTTATATATATATATGATATATTATTATATACTGCAGCGCAACTCCCTCATCACTGCTGTGCAGACTACAGCCCCAGATGATCTCAACAGCCCAAGCTAGTGTCCACATCTGGGATTTTTGGACTTAATTTTACATAGTGGGAGGAAGTGGCGATGAGTCAAATCTTTTTATACAGTCACTCCTCAGAAAAAAGAGCAGGTTGAAAGCTGGGGCAACTCGAATTGTACACCTGAAAATATTTTGCACAAAACTGTCCTCAAACTGAAATTGTAAGGGAACAGACCCGCTTTCATTTCCAAAAACTATACATACACATGTAACTATTCACACACACTCCATACAGTTAACATTCAAGCATCTTTGAATGTTTATAGTCTTAGTTTTGCATTGTTTTGCCTTTTTTATAGTAGCTCTTTTTACCTTGCTTTTATTTTTATTTTTATTTAACTATTGCACTGCTGAGCATATGAAATAAAACTTGAATACCAGTCAACACAACATATTGAAAACGATTACACTGCCTGTCTAAAATGTTAGTTTTTGTGTAGAACATTTATTTATTCAGAACATTCTGTTAGTATATGTATTGTAATGCAGTTGTAAGCTGATATAGTGTTTGATTAATTCATCCTCTGAAGACATGTTCTATCTTATTACAACTGTGATTTAGTTCTGTTTCTAAACCAGCCTCCACGTATAAGTTCTCACAGGAATTAAACATTGATAAATACATTTTAAAAACACTATAATAATCCAATTTTTGTATGAGTAGGCGGAGTGATAATAGTTTCTGTTTTTCTCATCACAAACACTGAAGCCGGTCTGAGACTGTTGCTTGTATACATATATATATATGTGTGTGTGTGTATATATGTTGATAATTATGCGAAAAGGTTCCTGTGAAGCCTCCACGATGGAAGACAAACAGCTGAACCATCACCCTGTTTTATGAAAACCATTATGTCTTTCAGAGTCACATTGAGACAGAATGCTCTAATCTACTTACATAAGCCTCAGTGCTAATCATGATGTGACCATCACTCTTAGCTTTGTCCGTCAGTCATTTTATTCTCCTTCATCCGTTTTCATGTTGCATAATGACATGAGCATCTTTAAGAAGTAAAGAAAAATACTGATTAGCTCAGGACGTGTTGTCTGATTGTTGTCTAAGTTTTAGTGTGAGCCCAGCCCGTGGTATCATCCTGCCCGACAGACACTGCTTCAATCTGTGGCTGAGAACGGCTGCTGAACACTGACTGCTCCTAAAGGCATACAGAAGCCACGTCCCTGTCCCTGTCCTCAGCCAGCTGGTGCCCTCTCCTCCATCCCTTTATTACTGCCTCCCCCCCCCCCCCATCCTCCCACCAGTGTGGGACAGCTATCTCCCAGTATCAGCTGGAAATGTGATGGATGACATGAGGAGGGAGAGAGAACAGGGCTCCTCAGAGCCCGTCAGGCTCGCTCCCACTACTCATTAGTCTTCCATTTAGCCCAGCGCTGGGCCAGCCACCCCGATCGCACATACTCGCTGGAATTTTCTGGTCAATGATGAATCCCTAACCTACCCGCTGCTGGACCGACCCACCGTCTCCTATCACAGCAGAGAGAGAGAGGCCACCATGGTTCATCTCTCTCAGTCTTTAGCCCATCAGATGAAGCGCTTTGCTCCACTTCTCCTTCCCCACTGTCAGATAGTAGCCTAATGCTACAGGAGGAGCTGTCATGTTCTCAGTGTCTGTCTACGGTGGACACATCCTGCAGAGAAGAAGCCTGCTCTGCTTACGTTCGGAGCAAAAGAGCAATTTTGAATTTTTTATCTGACAGTGAGAAACTTGGGGGTCAGCTGTTTTACCTCTTTTACTTTGGTGCCAATGGGCTTGTCAAACTGTCCTTGTTGTGCGCCAGCGCGTCTCACCACAGAACCGCTGGAACTGTAATTCTGCCGCCTGTTTGGTAAACCCTAGATGCATTGATCAGTTCAGGGGGATAGAGGAGGGGGTGGCAGGCAGAAAAGATCACAGAGGCCATGCTAAGAATTGATGTTTGGTGCTGATCAGCACCTTCTGCAGCTCTAACAAGGCTCAGAACTCTGACATCTGCCACCGAAAAACCCATGTGGGACACTGAGACATTGACATCGAAGGCACCAAATGAACAAGCAAAGGTTTGGACCTTTGGAAATGCCAAAGGATGAATAACATCTGGTAGTGCATGTAAAATGTCAGTTTTCATTTTGAGTGGTCAAATGCTGAGGCGTCAGGGTGAGTGCGAGGATGTTATTGTTATTCCAATTATAGTCTGGGCACATATTTGCATTATCAACATATGTTTCAATCAAAGTGAGCTTCCATATCTCCATCAAATTGGCCATTGAAACAAGAAGAAGCCAGAGTGCACGCCAGACATTACATTACCCCACTGCAACTTCCTGGCATTAAATCTCATCTTTAAGTCATTTCACGTTCTGTCTCCATATTGCTTTTACGAGAACAGGGTCTCCTCAGGTTAATAACAGTTTCCTCCAAAGATTAGTACAGGAACAAGAGAATGAAATGTAAAGAAGGGAGTTTGCATTTTGATAATGCGCCGCTCTGCTCCATTTCCCT
This sequence comes from Pleuronectes platessa, assembly GCF_947347685.1. Lineage (NCBI taxonomy): Eukaryota > Metazoa > Chordata > Actinopteri > Pleuronectiformes > Pleuronectidae > Pleuronectes > Pleuronectes platessa. The sequence goes on from NC_070629.1 coordinate 11,056,229, forward strand.
CCGGGGACAGGCTGAATGTGGAAACGTCATTAAAATAGTGTACTTAACAAAAGAGAAATGGATATATCTTACACATTCTCACACACACACTCACATAGTACCATACACCCCCTTTGTTAAAGCTTCATACAAACAGATTGAGAAAATGTGGAAATTTGCTTAAAATTATTATACCACTTTTAAGTACTTTTTGCCTAGAGATGTGAAATCTTTAGGCCCTTTACTCTGTCATATTTGAAACTATGACAGAGGATTACATCCATATGGAAATTAAATCTGAGCTTTTGAGAATAATTCTGTGATACCAATTTTATTATTTCTTGAAAAACTAAACCTCTTTGAATATCAAACAGATGTAACCAACGATAATCTTACAGTCGACCACTACCAAACATGTCCTCCTCAACAAGACTCCATTTTCTCTTAATCTGTGTAGTAATTTCATCAGGACAGATTGACAATCTTTTCAAAGTCCTGATACTTATGACGATGTGGTGCCACATATTCCTCATTTTTACAGAGATGACTTTATTCTAGTGATATTAAGATTTTATTAAATTAATATAGTAGTATTAATTTATACTATTACGACTTTATTATCGTAATCTCCGATTATTTGTGGCCTTATACTCCATCATTATGTTTCGTTATTTATTTTCTTCCTTGTAATGCAGGATAAGGTTGAAAATGTAACTTTCCCTAAATGATCATCCTGATTAATCATAAAAACAGAAAATCAACCAGAAAAGTTGCTGTGAAATTGCAATTTATTGTGGAATGCTTACTTTCGGGGTTATTGAAGCCTGGGCAAGCCAAGCCTCCCCCTGCTATAGTTGGACAGCAATCAAGCTGTGAGAGTAAAGACTTTTTCATTTTAATCACCGAGGCAGCCTGTGTGAACGCTCTTTGTCCTGGATGACATTATTTCCCAAGCCACTGCCGTTCTCCATCAGCGCTGCCACTGTTTTGAGGAGAAAAGAAAAGGGCGATAGACCTCCTTTGTCGTGCAAGTGTGGTGGCTCTATCAGCAGCAGCCCTGTCATGCCACGTCATGTTGCTTCAGCATGGAGATTTCCAGAGTGCTGTGTTTGAGAGCCAAATAGACGTTTTCACAATGTGCGAAAAGGAAAATGCAGCATAGCGTAGAGACACAGAGACGAGTAAAATGACTGTACATAGGACACACACGCACAGTCCAACAGACAGAGAGAGAGAGAGAGAGAGAGAGAGAGAGAGAGAGAGAGAGAGAGAGAGAGAGAGAGAGAGAGAGATGTGTTGAGCTGCATCAACAGCACAATGGAGGATGTACTGTATTGGAGCAATGTAGATCTATACTGGGTTATCAGATCTCTGAGGAAAACACATGAGAGTACAATCAATTAAATCTGGATGTATACATATGTGTAAATCCTAAATGAACAAATGAAGAGCAATGTACATTTGTTGATGCAATCATTTTCCCAGTGTGCCCTACTTTTTAATTAAAGGCCATTTTCCAACACACCTGTCCCCTGTCTGTGTGCTTATTCTATTCATCTGAAGTGGGTCCTAAACTCTGCCTCCATTGATAATGGGGCAGGTGGAATCCTTTCGAGCCATCACACAGTGGAGGTGCAGCTCCAGGGATGTCAGTGTCGCTCTGTTGGACCTCAGAAGGTCCACTGCTATCGTCCAAACCAAAACGTTGGACCCAGTGAATATTGGATGGGCTGCCATGAAATCGGGTGCACACATTCATGTTCTTCTAAGGATGACTGTCTGGTAATACAATGACTTTTCATCATCAAGTCCCAAAACCTAATTTGCCCAAGTCTAATGCTGTTTTTTTAATTCGCAGTTAACATGCTAATATGCTAAACTAAGGAGCTGAGCACTTACACATATTGCAAATGAATAATATACCTGCAAACAAAAGCATATAGCATAGTCATTGTGAACATGTAAGCAAAATGGTGTTACCATTAACAACAGTCAGTTTCTTTCTCCTCAGCATAGTCAACTACAGTACATGATGTTCAGATGGTATCATGCACCTGCTAAAAAAAATGTTGTTTAAAGAATCAATATGGTTAATGATCTCTTTTCCACAATAGTAACAATTAACATACACTTTGAAACTCACTAATAATTATGAAGAAGAAGAATTAACTAATTAATTCTAGTTAATCCTTCAGCCTAAATTATCATATAGGCAGGGGCAATGTGACATTGTAGGCAAAGCAAGAAGACAGGGAGCTGATAGGGGGCCTCGTCCAAAGCAATGACAATTTTGTCTTAACCCCCTTAAATTCCATAATCTTCTATATACTCGAGACTCCGGTGACACTAATCAATGGAAACATTCTTACGAGGCCCTGTGCCTCTGTCTTTCTGCCAAAAGCTTTGTCATTTTTTAGGTTTGGTTGAAGACTGGAACGTCTCAATGTTTAATATTCATGTGTCTGCAAAGTCTGCACTATGTTTATGATTTTAAAAATAAAAGAATTGTTTCAAGGTTGGAATACTTTGGTTTGATTGATTTGTTTCTCCGATTTACCTGGGGACCACAAATACCCTTGACATGCTCCTACACAGGCACTTCAGACCTTGAGCGTTTGTGTCACAATAATAAACATGTGGTTCCAACAACAATAGGATAGGAGTCATAGGATAAATCAATGGATAGGAAGAACCTATAGTAGATGATGTCATGAATGCAGGTGGCATAGTATTTTATTAACCGTGCTTATACTCGCAGAATGACTCATCCTCTTTCTTTGCGACTACAGAAGTAGCACTTCAAATGTGTGTGGACACTTAATGCTTTTTCTTACCCCCCCCCAGTCCATGCCAATAGCTCTGTGTAACGATTATTCTGTTAACAAATAATTGAAATCACTACCCGGCCTCAACCTAAGACTTGTGATCTGCTCGTATTATGCTGAATAATCCCTCGCTGATCTGGTTTGAGGGTCAAGGAGCAGTTCTTCACATACATTGCCACACTGTCGACACATTGGTGGTTGAGTGCTTCCTGTTGGGTCATGGAAAGGTCAGTGCCAAGAACTCATCATATTATACCGTTACAGAACTGCTAATATTAATACGAGGGAAAGCCGATACAGATGTATTACAAAAATAAATAGATTATATCACCGACATCTCAAAGACACTGTCCCCTTTAGCTTATTTCTCAGCTGTAATCTGATTGTGCTTTAAAAAGATTGAGGGCAAACAGGGATATCCTTCAAATAATGTTGTGATGGAGCAGAGACATGGAGGCAAGGTCTCGTGTAAACACAAAGTAATACTTAACCAAATCAGTCATTGCACTCTCACATCTTTTAGTCCACTGCTATTATGTTGAGAGACAGAAACATACTTTAGTAAATAAACCTTCCTTAAAATCATTAGGATAAGCTTAACAACCCGACATTATCCACCTCATATTACTAAAACAATAACATGCGGCACACACATTAATGATAATGCTGATAATTAGTAATAATAATGTAACAATGATTAACATAAAAATCCCAGGGGGCATTTTTTTGTGTGTCACATACGTATGGTAATGATAATAATAAATACTTATTATAAACTACCTTAGTATCATTCAATGAAGGACTTTTGTTTGTATAGTAGTATTTTATTCGGAGTAGCCCAGCAATGTAAACACTTATATCAATATAATTATAATGGGATGTGTAGGCATAGAGAGGATGTATTATGCATAATTCATCTTACTCAGATTTGTAAAATAATAATGTGACATTATTGCAATAACTATCAATATCGACTGAGATGAACATTTTCATCTTAATAAAGGTTTTGGCCATATTGACATGCCCTATGTCTTATAACTTCTTTTTCATAAGGTTGTTCTAAACATTCCTCCATTACTGGTGATTTTAGAAAGCATGAGTAGCAAGTAAAGTTTATTTAGCCAAAATTATATCAAGATAAAAATAATTTTACATCCGTCAATATCTATAATTATCAGGATAAATGTCACAGTATCATTTCTTATCAGAGTGACAAACAATAGATTTTTTTAAACTCTGTAAACATTTTACAAGGCACCAGTCAACATACTAAACCTTTGTAATATTGCTATTCATAAAAATTATAATATGATAATAATTGATATTGTTGTGTTGCTCCGCCCTACTTTCAAATTGGAATAGTTGCTCTCTCTAGCCTAAATTCTGAGCTCTAATGGACCAGACAGTTAAACACTTTAGAACACTGTTCATGATTGAGGGATTGACTGCTTATATACTGTATAGCTATACTGTACATATATGCTGTAGAAAATATTAGGACTTGAGTCATACATTCGAGGTATATGCTTGTTACCACCACTGCACATCAACATGGTCGGTCAGGGAGAGGGAGAGGGCCTGCTTACTGTATGGAGGTATAATGGCGCTCTGCCTGACACTATTGATTTGATGTGGGTGGGGAGCAGGACTGCGCTGGGAGGCTGTGATCACAGGCGGCTGTAGCTCCGTTGCTATAGGTACATGTTTTACTGTCAGACACCTACACACTAATTGACACACAAGCTGGGGATGAACCTGGTAAATCCTACATTTGAAGGGGTCTCCAGCAGGGTCTCGCTCAGAGGACATCAGAATCAGGACAGAGCTTATGAGTTAAGTGTTGAGATTGGTATGGCAACTTGTAGGCCAAAGAAATCCAATCTGAGGACAGTGAGAGAGTAACGAGGGCACAGCAGCTCTGAACTCCACACCGCTCCTGTGTGAGCGAGATAAAAACTAGGTGAGTCATGCAAATTGTTCAACAAAACGTAATGGTGAACAGAACAGTGCAATATGCTGGCTGCACTGTCACAGTAATAGAGTAATCAACACGGTGAGGGAAGTCAGGCAAAACAAATGTAAAGCGTCCCTCTCTGCCTTTTGGCTGGACCTCCAGTTCTTTCTTTGAATTTAAAATCAGGTGAGAAATAGGGCACTGATTACGTTAGTCCCAGCAGAGCGTGTGTCCTTGGGCTTCTCACACACCGCACAACACTGTGCCTCCTGAAAGGCCAAATCCCTATTTGAAATAGCACAAGAGCCGTGAAAAGGTAAAGTACAAGCTGCAATTGGAAATGATTGTCTCTTTAGGGCTGTCAGGTGTTGAGCATGCAACTTTAAGTATGATCATGATGTATAGTTTGGAAACTTTGGATTGTCAGTTGCACAGTTGAGTGCGTTATCTGTGTCTGACTTCAGTTACAAAGCCAGGGGGCCATCAGCCATGTTTCCGCTGATAGGACTAGAGGACAACACAATGTAAAATGTATTTGATATTGTGCACGGAGAGATGGATAATAATCAAATGTGCAACATTTATTGCTTTGATTAATAAAAGGGACAACATTTACAAGCAGCTGTTCCTCACCAATTAAATTCTTATTGACAAATGATTAGTTAAGTGCCGAAGTCAAATGGGGCTGTCCTTAAACAACATGAACTGCACCTGCTCCTTTGTGTTGAACGTTCAGGAGAAGATCGATATCATTCTCATGTCTGTACAGTAAGTATGCAGCTAAGGACTAAAACCACAGACCATGTAAAAAGATGGACGAAACATTTCCAATTCCCCCACTATCCAAAGATGAAGCCAAAGTATCCCAGATAGAAACACTGTAATTTTGCGCATTTGGAACCAGATTCAGTGCATTAGTGATTGAGGGATCAGTCTCAGCTGTCAATCATGATATTTCATCTCGTCTTTATAATATCAAATTACTCATTTAAACCCAACTTATTAGAAAAGGACCAGTCCAACAGACATCAGTGTAATAAGAACTACCAAACTTTAAAGAAAGCATCTTTGAGAAAATGTGTATGACATGTACCTCAACTATTTAGTTTGGTCCATATCCCATCCATAAACACGGAGGAGACTGGGTTTATGACCTTTACTGCAACCAAGACAATTTGGCTTCATTTTTGTCCTCCCTTTGTATATGTTGTATAGAGTTGAAACAAGTAGAAGCAGCCAGCCTGGCTTCAAAGGTAACAACTCCCTGATAAAGAAAAAGGATCTAAATAACCGGCTAAAGAAAATATTGTTAAAAAACATTTGGATACAAAGATACGTTCTCATGTCGTCCAGATTTGAATCTACTAATCATTTCATCAATTTGATTATGGTTTTATGTGGTAAAATATTATTTTCATTTGTGCCTCTCCTTATGTGAATGGCAGAAAAGTACAGTTATCGCCACATTTCTAACTAGACTTTTTTTTTTTTTAATCTACCACATAACAGCAAGGGCAAAGCTAACCGAGATAATTAGCTGCTGCGAGCGAACAAGTGGCTGCAACTATCGGGGAAGATATAATACGACCAGTTACGGTGCCAATTGCAGAGTTTTAAAGGCACATTAAAGTCCATGAAAACGAATAACGAAACCATTCAATTTAGTCCTTTGTGTTCCCTCCAAGAAACAGCAGTAAATCAAACCTCTGTACTTTCTGACTATTCAAGGTCTAATGGACGACGTAATCAAACTGAGCCAGAGAGTGGAGGTTTAGTGTAGTCTGTGTGTCATGCTGTATTTCTAGAGGCAACATGAGGGTGATGGATGGTTGTTTTAGTACATTTGAAAAAAAGAGAAAAAAAATCAAATTAGTCTCTGTGCCATACATCTGCTTTTCCACTGATTGTGTTCTTTAATGCATGTGTGCATTAAGCAAAATCTAAACTATTATTTCTTTATTAAAACTGATCATCTATGATAATAATTGGCAATTCATTTGAAAAGACATCTCTATACTAACATTTAAAATCAGAACTTTATAATAGACAACTGTTGTTATAAGCCTGGAAGAATCCACAAAATACTGACCCTAAATTAAACATGAAGCTACAAGATAACAGGGTCTAGCTTAGAGACTGTAATTAATTATAAGAGACACGCTTTGATCGTGTTTGTGCTTAGAAGGGAATAAAAGTAAGTAAAAGACTGGGGACTGAATAAGCTGACTCATTAATTAGCGCTGAATAACAGATAGAATGAATTTCTGTAATTTAATTCAGTCATCCTACAAAGAAATAATTACTGCTACATGTATAATGTAGAGTGCAGGAGATACATTTTGATCCATGAGGCTCTGTTCCTGTCGATATATTCATCAGTGGTGAGAGCGTGGACTCTATTAACCTTCCAGTCTGGTATTTTGACTGTCAGGTTCGGACAAGTTAATATTCACCAACATTTAATTAGCGCGCTAAACGTACGTGTAACAGAGGGTCGGGCTGGTTACAAATCAAATCAGACGATCAATCTAAAAGATAAAATATCTGTAATCAATTCTGAATGACTGGCCGCGAAGAAAACCTTGGGAGCAGCTTCTGAAATCAAGGGATAGTTCACTTTTCTTGTTCAACGTGGAGTCTATGGATTGAATTGTGAGCATGAACATATAGACATTAATAACATTATTCTTATGCAGATATTAGCAGATGTGTTCATTTATTGACCATGGAATAAATTTGTGTTTGCTTGAATTAAGCAATTATTTTCATAAAATTAATAACAGACGGTGGTCAGAAAATATTACATAGAGCTGAGGCAAAACTATCATTCCCTACATTTGCTGTATAATTTTGAAACACAACAACATTAAAACTCGGCCCACACAGGACTTCTATCAATCAATAAATCATACTGTAAGAACTCACAAATCAGAATTTACCTCCTAGATCTTAACAGGGCGTCCTCTGCCCTTAATCCTACAGTGAGAAACAAGTGGAAACCTCAGAGTGAGGGACACAACCTTGCTTAACGTTGTTTAACAGCATATCGACAAAATAACAAAATATTTTAAACATTCTCGAGACAAGAATCTAGCAGCTCTAATTCATTAGTAATGCCTACTGCTGGCTATTGGCTATTTTTTTTATACAATACTCACAAAGGATAACAACATACAATAAATAGTGCAAAAATATAAAAATATACAGAAAATAGGAATAAGGTAAAGAATACATTTTATTCTAGGGGGATAACTAAAGTAAAGTTTCGGCTGTTTTTCTGTTTTCTTTTCTGTAAATTTATTTTTCTCTCCTGCTAAACAAATTTGATCATGCATTAAAAGTGTGGGGGATCGAAAAACGCAGTTTGACTTCTACCTGTTAATGTCATGCTCATCGACACAAGATCACATGGATTGTTGTCTGCTAAAAACATCCCATCATGCACGCAAAACTGAGACAGCGATTACAATGCCATTCACTCTGCTTGTAGAAATCGAAGAAAGAACGGCCTTCTATGTAAAGGGTGGATCAACAGTATATCTTTACCTGGGTCGCTGTCTTATAAATGATAATATGATTGATATACCTGTGTGTAAAATACTGTATTTTACACCCTGAGAGCACAACTAGAGGGACTCGAGGCAGATGATAAGACCCCCCCCCCCCATGGAGCAGTGTGGGAGCTACGGGGCTATAGACGTGGGAGCTGTGCACTGCTCTGCTTGGCTTTATTAGAGCACAGCCACCTCTCTGTGTACCCAGGATTTGGCAGCAGTGTTTGTTAACAGGGCCTCAGCGACTCAACACATACACACACATATAAACTACGAGCTAACACAAATGGAACACACGGTGGGACAACTCTGAATCTGCAAGCTCAACACAAGTTGATGTTTTGACGCCTTGCAGCAGCCGCCATGCTGCCCAAATAAAATGTGAGACTCTTTACAACATAAAAACAACATAGCTCTTCAAATTGTACAAGTGCTGTTTACTGGTTTTCATTATTGTTTTCTTTTTCCTTTTCAAGAAGGCGCATCATTGCAACCACAAGAACTCCACACTCACACTTGTGCTAACACTGATAGCCTCTTTTACAGGAAGGATAAGGATTTTATTTGGAGATGCACAAGCAATCGGCTGCGGGTTGCTACATCACAATGAAACCTGTCACAGACTAAATCTGAAACTACAAAGAAATGATTCATAATGACTAGAAGGCAACTGACAAGATTTATTTAATGAAGGCCTGAAGCCAGTCTCGCATACGTTTAGTCTCGATCAGCTATATCTAGAGTGCTTCTTTCTTCCTTCTTTCAAATGAGAGAAGCTGCTTTAAGAAAACGGCTTCAATGGCTGCCAATACTCTCATATTTACATTCCAGTTGTTTTGCTTGTTCACAGCCGCAGATGATGGCTTTCAAATGAGATTGTACCATAATGACTCAGAAATAAGCGTGTTAGCACTGAGTTGATATGTATGTTGTGGTCTTATGCGAAGACAAGGAGGGGTCTCGCACTTGGCTTAAGCCAGCAAAACATTTATGGTACGGTCCATTTCTCAAGCAGAGCAGTTAATCACTTGTTTCTATGAATTATTGGTCTTACTGGGACTTAAGTCTCGAGCCATTATTGGTCTGCAGCTACAAACTTAGCGATGAAAGAACATGTTCACAGCCAACTTCACTTAGTACTGTGTCAGCATGTAGGTCTGAGTCTATGTACATGTGAGTCTTTACACAAAGTGACAGCGGAGCTAATATCCCTACAGATGACAGAACTTACCCTTTGCTGCATTTTAATATGTCAGACTGAATTGTCACGTATGCATGTGTTAACAACTGAATCACTTGAGCGAGGAGTATTGATTATAATACAAAACTGTTTTTGTCTTTGTAGAGTAAATTGAGTAGGATTGACGAGGGATGCTTGAATCAGCCTGTTCCTCTGGGAATTTATGAAATGGTAAATGCAGTGAAGGGCAATGTAATAAAGTGTATTACATTTTTAAACTTGAAAAAGTACCTGAAGTAAACAAAATCGACTAAATGTTCAATGTAAGGCTCAGCGATAGAGACAAAAACATTGTTTGTATTCATTAGTCGATATCCATAACTATCAGGAAGAAGTTAAATAAATCATTATTTCTCCACTGTGTTTTAAAAATCATTTCAAAATCTCACTATGGCGAAACAGTTTACAAATAAAAGGAAGAACATTCAAAGCTCTTACTTGCAAATGAAAAAGACTATGATTATATGTTATTATTCTATTGCACAGCCCTAATTTGGTAATGGAAATAATTGTTAGTTGCAGCTCAAATAGGCCCTCTGGAAAAATCGTATTTTCTTAGACTCAGACTGTGAAGGAGTTATAACCTCTTTACGAAGAATAATTCTATTTTGGAATCCTCTCCACTGATATTTTAGGTCATTGCCTCTTGGATACATTAGTCCCTGTTGTCCATCAGCACACATAATGAAGCGAAATGGTAGATAATTTATTCAGTGAACACTGCCTCCTGCTCATATGGTACTTTTGGTATTCACAGTGAGAGCATAGCACGATGCTCAGACGTGTCAGCACACATGCACTTCTGTTTACACACTCAGACACACATGCATACACAGGGCTGACACTTTTATTAAAATCTGTTAGCAAACAAATGTTTGGTGGAATGTTCTCTTTAATGAACAAACTGCACGCACAGGACCAGCAATGTTTATCTGACTGGCCAAGTAACACAAAGACATTGAAGAGAACACATGAAACTCCTGCATCTGCCGCACTTCAGCATCTAACATACACACGCACCTACACATACACACACACACACACACACACACACACACACACACACACACACACACAAACACATACACACACCAGCCCAGCTTCCACACAAAACCAATAGTTGAAGGTACGAAAGCAATAATAGTTATTATCTCCACACTGATGACAACACAGAATTTTGTGTCATTGCAACCAATTTTGTTCCAATCTTTGTCATTTCAGCTGCTGTTAAAGCCAAAGCAAAGGACAAGAGGAGCGAGATCAAACACAGAAAAGCTTGTAGGAGCTTTAAGTCACGGCCCAGTCCAAGCTCTTTATACCAGTTTAACAACATGTTGACTGCACAAAAAATGTAAATTTGAATCCTTAATCTCATATTGATATACTATAGTGTGCATGAAAAATGTTTGGGTGGGGATAATCTGACATTTTTGAAGGAGAAGGGATCTGCCTCTTTTTTTTCACACCGAGTTGTTGTTTTATTTAGCTTCAATAGTAAGATGAGTCAGTTTTGATGAACACATACTTGGAACTTTAGAATTATTAGTTAATAGAATCTTTACTAGCAATGATGAACACTTCACTACACTGTATGCTGCATCATAACAGAAAACAGAACTACATTGAGGTCTAATTTATCTAATCATTAGTTCATTTATAGTGTATATTTGACATATTTTTGAATATTTTCTAGGCATTAGGTTAAGTTAGGCATTATGTTATACAATTAATGATAATGGCAGCAATGTGAAAGGTTTTGCTCAGCTGTAGATATGTTAGGATTTAGAGAAGGGTCTTATGATTTACACTTTGCATCTTTTTGTTATTTGTGTCGCAAAAATAACAATGTTTTGATCTATTATTTATATATAGATTTGTGGGATAGATGTTGCTTTTTCACTTTCAGTACGTTTTCACATCTGAAAGTCCAGGGTGCAAACCAAGGTTCACGTCTTTGTTGTTTGAAAGAACAACGCGAGACATATTTATGTCCTGTCACCATCACCTACGAGGTCTGTATCTATATACTTGATATTGATTGGTTTGATCGACATGTTGCCAAATCAGCAGGTAACAGTAAATTAATGAACTAGATCAGGGGTTTTCAACCAGGGGTCCGTGGCCCCCTGGTGGTCCGCGACGGCATTGCAGGGGGTCCGCGAAATTCGCTTTGATATTTCAACACATTTCCAGATTACTCTTGAATATCGTGAAAAATATCTAAAATAAAAAAAATATGTCTAAAATAATATAAAGGTGATGAGGGGAACTTTGAAACCAGCTTGGGGCTAGAAACTGCCAGTAGTTTTCCCCCAGGAGGTCTTAAAGATGTAGTTTGTATGATGGGAATTTTTATTTTCCAAAAAAGAAGGCTCAAAAGTGCAGAATTAATAATAAAAATATTTAATAAAAAAAAGCGTGAAAAAAAAATTGGCATAATAGCCATAAAAATTAATTGCGATAACAGTCAACTTTACCACGTTCGCTGGTTGAGAAACAATTTCTTAGGAGAGCTCTTGTGGGGATTGTGGAGTTTGTTGTTGTTGTTCTCCTCCTTCCCTGTAGTGTCCCCTCGGCGCGTGTGGGTGTCCGGGGCGTGGCCTGATTCCTGGCGACAACAGACGAGGCACACCGGACCCTAATCATCTCATTCACCTCCTCCATAAATGCCTGGCTCGATCATCACTCCAGCGCCGGATTATTCAGTATCCTCGGTAGATATACGGCGCGACCTTCTCGACTCAGGCACCGTTTTGGGATGTATTCTAAACCTTGTTTTCAACTTCTACACAGACCTCCGTGTGCCTAACCGCTGACGTCGCCTCCTCGCTTCCGCCCTGGACTTCATAGCCAGCCGGCACCCTGCCACTACTGCCAGCTCCTATAATCGTTAAATATACATTCCTCTTACGTACTCTCTCGTCCGTGTCTGTTGTGGGGCCACGATCTACTAAAACCCTAACAGCTCTAGACACACACAAACACAGAAGTACTACTCACCCACCACCCTCCCCCCAACACTAGCAGTAGGTGGGATTTGCTGCTGGTGATCATGAGGTTAAACTTAAGTAGGCCTCAATTGTTTGTGTGATATTGTATGATTATCATTTGTGACATATTCTGCATCACTTTGTCATCTTCCCTATTCAGTTGTAGCCCCAGTTTATGTTGATTTTTATTGATCACCGTTACTTTAACGTTCTCTCAACATGTCAGTTACATGTCTGTACATTTAAGTCATGAACGTTATATATTGACGTACATATGGTTCTGAGATGCAGTACAACTACAAACTGCATTTCAATTTTGTTTTCAATTCTTAGGCACTGAAAATCAACCGTTTTTGTTGTTTTTTACACAGAATTTTCTAGATTGTTTGAAGTTGTTAAATAGAACCAACATGGAAAACCAAATGTTAAAACTTCCTTCTATCCAAATGCACGCACGCACACACACACATGGAGAGACGCGCGCGTAGGCACATCAGTGGGCCGCGGATTACTTTCTTGTCAGAATGGTGATCCCTGGGAAAAAACCCGTTGAAAACCCCTGAACTAGATGATTTTGTTAATTCTGTTTCATCTTACTATTTGCATCACCAACTTAAGGTGCAGTACTCCACATTATTTTTGAATGCAACACATAAACATCCTCCTATACAATGATAACAATAAAATGTAATAATAGTTCAAACGTGAAATGATTATTACATTATATTATTAGACTGAGAGAAATTCTGCCAACCACTTCGACTTTATATTCCTTTATTCTTCTTTGCTCTCGAGGGAGCTCTGAGAAATCTGATAATCTGCCTCAAGTGATGTGACATGAGTCATTGTCTGTTGAGTCTGCAGACTACAAGTTACAAAATGAAAAAAATCTGATGGTGTAAAAAAAATGGTGATCCAGACCCCTCTACTGCTCAAGGTTATATTTGCCACTAGTAGCATAACATACCCAAGTTTCCAACTGTCGATGATTTGTACTGTGGGTAATATAGTTGGTAGATATTGACAAAGAAAGAAAAACATAGAGAAAAAATGATGCTTGCTGTATTGATTTAGATCATTTTTGCTACTGTCTATTGAGAGTCTGACAATAATTCAGAAGTGCTCTTCTAATAACACCACAGAGAGACCTTCTTTATAATGGTTACAAACGATTTTCATACAATCCCTAACAGGTCTCCAATCTGTCACTTCTGCTCTACTGTTACTGCACAACAAGCGGTAGTGAAGTTCTTATCAGTAAAGTCATGTACATTTAGAAAGAAGTGTGAGCTGCACCACACCATGGATAATGTCTGCTATCACTAATCTATTGTTGAAATTATGGCTGAGTACATTCAGGGGGGACAATGCCCATGTAATGACCCTGCCTGTACAGAGACTCTTACGGCTGCACTGTACCAACAAAAAAAAAAAAACTACATTGAAAATAGAGCAATTTCCTTTTGTGCTCTAGGGTTTTTCTTCCACTGGGAATCGCATGGGGAAAACATGCTTTAAATCATTTCCTTCATTGCATTTGATTTGCATATGAGCCATCTAATACGGAGGGATAATAATGAATTATCAATGACATATAAAAATCTAGAATGCTCATGCAGTGATACCAGAAAACACATTATGATAATGACTACAGCTTATACTTTACTTGCATATTAAATGTAATGGTTTTAAAGTCCTAAGTGTCTTTTCAGTGTCTCCCCCCCCCCCCCCCCGCGCAACTGTGCAGAATGTGCTGCTGTGCAGAAATGTCTTTATTCTTTGAAGACATTACAGGGAGGACCTCTTCTTGGTGATGAAACAGCTCAGGCTGTTATGTGATAGCTACTGTTTCACATCCAGCACAACAGAGCAGGAACATATCCAAGCAGGAATGCAGCAAAGGAATACGCAGCAGTCAATGAGTTAATCTGGACTAATCCAGCTTTGTTCATAACATTTATACACTCATGATGTCCTTTGACACCGACACGACATTCTAAAAATAATATTAAGATGCTTTATTTATACATGAAATATTTAGTCAATCGCCATTAGATTTATATCACCTGCATGGTAGTGACATGCCTGCAGGATGAAAGTGTCTTGAAATATCTAGATTTAATTAACTTTGTTGATAGTAATGGCATAGCAATACATTAGCTTTAGAGTTCTGACAATTTGCTAATAGACGAGCACTCACATCAATAACAGTTTCTTTGTTGTACAGGGCTTCACCCGCTGAGGTCAAACTTATGACCTCATCTCAGTTGTCATGTTTCTACAATACTACAAATTGCAGCCACTAATTTCTTTTGACAAATACATGTGGATGGGAATGTAAATGCTGCCTGCTAGGTTCAACAGAACTGTTCGGAAGAGGAAATGTAAGATGTTGACATAGGACAGCTGGGTTCACAATCCTCATTCCCACATGTGATTAGGTTTAGGCAATGAAAGCAAATTGAGGTTAAAGAAAAGTGCAGTTTCATTTAAATGGTAGAAGCATATCTTGCTGTATGCTTTAAATCATTTTTTTTCTTGTAAAACAAAACCATGATCTTTCCCTGCCCTTCTGTGCCACATACACAAACATAACCACAAGAAATCTCAAACTGCAGAAAAACTAATGAAACACGTTATTAGCACATGGCATTTGCTCTGTGAAATAGCACCGTTGCTCATTTGGTTGAACAGTAATGATTTATGCCATGAATAATTTTTGCTGAATGTATTTTTTGTTGAATTTAAACACTACTGAATTCATAGCATCAGAATATTTTACCTTTACAACAGTGCATCTGTCCTGATGTGGGTTGAACACACTTTCTAAAAATCTTTGTACTTTTATTAGTAGTTTTGTTTTCAACTTCAAGTTCCTGTGTGGATTTTCATTCACTTTAAAGGTAAGATTTAAGTGAAAGGGATCTATTGGCAGAGATTAGATTTAATATAATCCTAGTGATGTTTTTACAAGTGTGTTTCATCTAAATTGTACAAATTGTTGTTTTCTTTATCTTGGAATGGGCCCTTTATATTTAAATACTTTATATTTACATCAGGAGTGGGTCCTCTCTACGGACCGCCATGTTTTTTTTACAGTAGCCCAGACTGGAGTTTTATTTCAACTGAAGGTTACCACAAGATCTCTTTCATGTTTGGAAGGGGATTGTGAGGTGAGGGGTGTTCTACTGCAACATGACACTTCACAACTAGATGTAACTAAACTCTACTCACTGCACCTTTAAATAATCCCCTTTTAACCAACTTTGTTTTTCACCCAATTAAATTCTTAAACCAGAATTGTCTGAGTGCAGCTGAGCTGCTGAAGTATTTTGAAAAAATAGCACCAAACCCCATCAATCTTACCTTACCTAACCTTAACATAATTCTAACACCAGTAGCATCCATCCATCTGTTTTTACTCATAAACATGTGTTTGAATTAATCGTCCCTTGACCTAAACCTACATTGAACCCGAAAACCGAGCCCAACCCTTAATCACTCCGGTGGCCGTGTATCGGAATGAAAGAAGCAGACAAAATTTCCTCACTTTCTAAAAAATATCCTCACTTTATGCAGTCCAATGTACTGGTCCTCACAAGGATATAATTGCATGTATACACACACACACACACACACAAGCGCACGAACAATAAAAATGGGGACACTTACATTATAATTATAAACTGAGAGGGTAATGTAACCTAAATTAAACACGCTAATAAAATATTTCACTGCCATACACTTAGTGGTATTTACATTTCCACATTAAATACTCACTAGTGGTTACATTTCACAATTCAGTTGCTCATAAAATTCCAATTCCAATTATTAATATTTGTCAATATCATTATTACATCCTTCCTTAAAGATCTGGCAAACACTTTGGATTAATAGTCACAGGTTGTTAAACCACTTAAAGCCATTTTTCTTTATTACTAATGCATCATCAGCTGTTATTGTAGAGTATAATGAAAACAGGTGTTAGTAATGTGTAGACTTTGAAGATATGATATAAATATATGGAGCTGAGAATGATCTCATTACAGGATGCTGTGGAGAACAAACCTTAGGAGGATGTAATTAAACAGGTTTAAAATATATCGTTATGTTTTATATCCCTTATTATATCTCTTCTTTCTCTCTACACTCGGGAACAAGCAAGCTATTATCATATGCTACTATAAACTAAGCCTCATATGGCTGCACAACTTTGACAAACATGTTAACAATCATTGATTAGACTGTCCAACTTCCTCGAATGGACTTTAATTCAGCAGGAAATGACAACATAACGTAACAGGATAATGTGAATGTTTAGAAAGATTGCAGCAGGCTAAAATAAGAGCTGGTCTACATCATCATATTAGAATAAGATATCTGGTGAGAGCTGTTCTGCACAATGCTATTGTACAATACCTTACACCAGCATACTGTATTCTTAAACAAGGGTGTCTCATCTTGGCAAAGGTGTAATGCAGTTCAGACAAATAATGCATTTAAAATAATATTCTGAAATATATATTTTGTATTATTTTATATAAGATAATAAAATAAACACAATCATTTAGACAGTAATACCAGTAGTTACAGTATTTTCTTCTTTAATTCACATCCAAACCATGTTTCCACACGGCTTATCAAACGCTCCACACAGAAAATCCCTCTTAATCTGAGGAAAGTAAACTGCAGAAAAAATAAGCAAATCATTTCTGTGTCTGAGTGACACAACCTATTAACACAGAGCAGGTCAAATCAGTGCCGATCAAATTAAAAGTAGCACGTCAAGACAGAAATACTCCAACAAGGCACATACGCTCCATGCTGGGGGTCCACTGTATGATCAGCTATTAAATATGTGTGACAATGACTTTAATTGCATAACAACTATCCCAGTATGAGCCTTTCAGCATAATGGACAAGAAAAAGGTGGAAAATGAACCAGAGAGAAGGAAAGACTTATTGAAGGGCTCAGTGGCCATTTAAATGTTCTTTTAAATGTACAATTTTGCATGCTTATGGAGATAACTGAGGACTTGTGTTGCCTGTAGATGTTGATTACACATTCTAATGCATAGTGAGGCATAAAATGCAGAAATTGGATATGAAGGATGGATTTTTTGCATGAAAAATAGAAAACTCAGGATCTAATAAACATGTAAAACTGAAAAGTATCAGGAGGCCTGTTTGACAGATTGCACAGGATCATAAGCTCTTCCTGCACTCGCGCTGCACAGCTAACAATGGCTGACACAGAAGTGTGTAGTACACAGATGATAATGATGTTGTGAATATAGAGATCAAAGTCTTTTTTCCCGCTCTGGTGATTAAGCGTCCCTAACAAATGTGCGCACGAGGACAGCCTTATCACCTAGGACCACACAGAGGCCTTTTCCATATCTGTGGCTCTCAGATGGCCAACCTGCGCCTGCCATGCACTATACGCTGCCAATAAAAACACCATAGGCGCCGCCCCTGTGGCACAGCCCAGCCTGTTCATTTGACTGATGAAAGGAATCATTCAGAGTTCTTCAAATTAGGGGAAATGAAAAAGTTTGTAGTGCTTTATCACCTCAGGACAACTAGTTGGTAATTAAATGTAGCATGGGGGGGACACGCGTCTGGAGAATTGGTTTGGTTTGTCAAAACTTCACAGCTATTGTGAACACCTAAATTCTCATTTTAAGCCTAAAGTGCACACTGTGTATCTTTCTTTTTGTTAGCTGGGAAAAGTATCTTCATTAGTAAACAACTAGAAAAACAAAATAAGCATTTAATGCCTTGATATGTATTTATTAATATATGTTTATTTAAAAAATTGCTTCTGTTCTTCTGGCCTTGCCTTAGCAGAAAACACTTCCATTCAGCCTTTTGCTTGTTTTCATGTTGACAAACTGATTGGACCGCTTGTTGCAGCCAAGCTGAAGGTTTATAAATGTTTTAAGACTGTGTGATTAAGATCTGCTCCAGTCATTACACTAATGGACATCCATTTTAATTAATGATGTCCTCATTGAATTGCATGATATGTATCTAAATCATTTTTACTCATCTGTAATTAGAACCTATCAACAGCTTCACTGAATCACACTACAACCATGCTCGTTCTTTATTGTCCTAGGGAGGAAACGGTTGCTTACAGGGGCGTCGCAAAGCAGGCGATTGACTTGGGAGCAGAGGTCGGAGGGGGCCACCCAACTGTCTGTCAAGATCTTCATAGTTTTAGAGGTTTGGTTGAAGATTAGAACGTCGATGAACAGTCATTTGATACTAAATATTAATTTGAAGATTCTCATGCACGACAAAGGTCAGCTGAATGAGGAGTAATTAAGTGTTTAATTGTGTTACTTGATTCACCACTTGTTGTCTTATTTACTTATCTGAATGCAAGTGATCATGACAATAATCCATTTTTCAATATAAAAACACTACTTGCCGTTTGTTGCCATTAGCCTGTGTTTATATTTATGCTGTCAGGCGACCTCACTAGAGCAATAATGATTTGATGGAATGCTCTTGGTGCAGACGTACAGCAAATACTGTTCACGTTAAATGAACAGTAGAGAGTTTAGTGTTTCAGCCTCGAGAAAGAAAATAAAGAAAAAAATAACATGCAGAAGCAAATAGAGACTTGCTGCATAATTCTACAGTATGAGACTAACAGAGAAAGTCTGCAGTCAGACACTTCTATGGAGAAGAAAAACAAATGCACTCTTACCTGAGAGTAAAGATTGCCACAGGAGAGTAGGCCGACACCATGATAAAAGCAGAGACCGTTTCCCTCTGTCTCATGGGCGTAGCTGGAACCATGACCATGAAGTTATTATCCAGCCTTTGTTCGGCGAGAGGAGGAGGAGCGGGGTTCTGGTAGAGCTTCACACCGCCAATCCTCCTGAGAGGCGTGGACGTGAAGGAGCCGTACAGCCCTTCCTGGCTGGAGCGGATGAAGCTGTCCTTCCTGGACTCCTCCGAGTGGCACTCTCCCGCCTCAGTGGACTGCAGCGTGTAGTAGAGCTCCACCGGAGTGCCCTCTGTTACTTCGACGTTCCTCTGGCGTCCAGGCACTACACTTGGAGGGCTGAACCAGCTGGCCAGCGGCTCCAGCTCAGCCACACACAGCCCCATCTCCCCTTTCAGCTGGCAAGTGCCGTGCACCTCCTGGGTCTCGTGGAAAGCAAACATGTGCACGCAGGGTAGCTTGTCGATGGCACTGTAGTCGTCCCAGTCCCGCCCTGCGATATAGAACAGAACTTGGACCTTGGGCTTGGCCAGGTGAATCCTGGTATCCATGAGGAATGTCTGCACCTTCCAGTTGAAGGTGAAGACAGAGGAGGCGGGAAAAGTCCCCGGGCTCTGAAGGAGCTCTAAAGGGACGGGCTGCTCCACAGACAGAGGACCATAGCTCGCATTCAGGGAAGGCAAACTTCGAGCCTGGTAGATGAAGAAAGGCTCAGTTCGCGACATCAGGCTAGAGTTCCGCATGAAATCCTGATTGGCCTCCTTCAGGAAGAAGGCCAAGTCAGCGTTGAGCAGCTGGTAGTTGACAGGCAGGTACGTTGGGATGGAGGAATATCTCTGCAGTCCCTCTAAGACTCGACAGTCTGCTGCTGCAAGAGACACAGGAGAAGAGGTGTGTCAGAACAAGCTCAGCACAGTAAACTTGTTGGTTTGAGAAGCAGTTGTTAAAACTAGCAGCTAGTTAGTGACAGATATTTGAAGCATCAAAAAAATTAAAGATTAACCATTGTTATATTGATAGGACTGTGTTCCACTTACAATAAGACAGTAATAAAAGTGTGTTTCATGCCATATATGTTCTTTGACTTGTTCTATTGTACCCGTTGTTGTTGACAATGGACATCACTGTCGGTTGGGACAACAGTGAAAGTGCATATCTAAGTTTATATGTGCTCTCATTGAAAATCTATGGAGATCTCACATAGTACTGATTGTAGTGCTACAACACCTAAACAATTTATCAATATATACAAATTTAATTAAACAATTTTTGAAGTAAAGCATAAACGTGAATTGAGCGTTTTTGGTCTTTGGTGTGCGGCATAAGTTAACAAATAAGATAATAAGATAAGATAAGATAACAAAACGTCGAAACTTTCATCTATTCACTTATACTCAAGTTACTTCCCATCCTGTTCAACAACACTATAAGCAGATTATCCCTGGGCCCCATCGGGAAAATGACCATCGAAATTGATCAATAACATTTATTAGTTTGTAATAAGTTTATAAGAATTTATTTACTATTCCCCATGTCAGCAGAATATCAGCTAAAGACGAAGATTTCTCAGAACTAGTTTTTTATACCGAAGTATTTGAGTATTTAAGATGTAGTGAAGTCACAAAGTCTGCCATTAATCAAATTACTGATATCCACTGAGATGCAATGAAAATGGCCTGTTGTGAATCCAGCTTTCGACAAACTTGAGTAACTTTTCAGTTATGACTAAAATGTGTCCGCAGCAACTATCTAAAAGAATTAAAAGTTAGAATCGGATGCCTAGTGAGATCCATAAAGAGATCCTATTCTTTCAACTAAACAGCTCCCCATTGAAAGCATTACTTTGCCACATTTTATTTCAGTTAGGCAGAGTGCCTTTATGTCTGCTGTTGTTCATGAAACACTTAACAATTGAGAACAAGTTTCTTTTGAGAAACCAAAATGAGTTTTGGGAGGATATATTTCTTTACTAGAAAATAAGCGATGTAAATTAGTGTAGTTTTACAATTAATATTGTTTTGATTATGGCACAAACACTCATATTCAACAATGCATGGTGCTAGTCTGAACTGGCCTCATACTCCGAATTACCAGTGTTACTTTCCAACAGGTATGGCCGCTCATCATAGCCACTAATGACATAATCCTTATTAAAATGAGACCCTCGATGTGCAGTGTCACCCTCCTTTTCACCTGTGGCCCCTCTGTTGGAAGAGCCAGACAGCACACACAATAAAAATAAAGGCTTTGACCTTCTACTCAAGAGCAACCTGCAGTTTGATTACACTCCCTCAGCACACTCCCATCTTCATACTAACTGCCAGAGAATTTCTTTCTTCCGATCGTCCGCGTAAATCAACCGCACAACAGTTTACAAATCAGTCAGGAATTTGTGATTCATGGTGCTCCTCTTGACCTAAGTGCTGCTGTCCTGTCCAACTGAGGGACACCATTTTGCACGGGCTCTGACTGTCAACCCTGATTCACCAGCGCTCCTTCGCTGAAACCACCAGCTTCCTCGTGTGTGCGCCTTCTGACCACCACAGAGCAATTTGTATTTTCCCTGAACAAGCCGCTTATTTGTTGGCAAGTTGTATACATGCCATTACCCCACTCCCAAATGATAAGCTTGATAGTCCAGCAAGACACAACAGTCGGGAACAAAGTCATCCTCTGGTCCCTGTGCACCAACCCTGTTCTCACTCTCATGTCTGAGTCGTCGTGTCTCAGGTAGAGTGAAAGCAGAGAGCTCTCTCCAGGGGACTGAGCCGCTCACTCTGCAGGAATGTAATCTCCTCCTCACAGCTGATATAAAGAATTCAAATGTGCCCTCATCTCTGCTTATACACAAGCTGGAACACATAGGATTCCACGCATAAATCACTGCCCACTGTTCATTAATAAACCATGAAAAAATGCATGTTTAACAACTGATTGTGAACTGGAGCCAACATTTTTTCTGGTTAACTGACTAACAAACTACACATTTTGCGGTAGAAAGAGGCTTTTGGATTTTTGTGAAATATGAATTAATTACATTTCAGAGCACAAAGATTAAATAAAAATCAAAGGCTGTTCAATCTCTGAAAGGCGGCTCTGTTCATATTTGATCCAAGCAAATTAGATAAAATGAGACACCGATCAAATGAATTACTCTTCTATTGTTTACAAGAGCAACACAAGAGCAAGAAGAAGAGCTTCTGAATAAAAACGTGAAGAAAGACCTTGTTAAAAAGACACACTGAGCAGACATATCCACAGAATTATTTGAATTCCATTTAATGCAAAGCAATTTGGCGCATTTAGTGTACAAACAAAACCTAAAGGTGTAGACATCGCTTTATAAACTGAGGCGCTAGTCTTGTGGAAACGAGCAAATGGACAAACCAGTACAAATCAGGAATGTCTGCTCCAAACTGTCACTGTTTCAAATTATAGAACATACGGTACATACAGTGCCTTGCATAAGTATTCACCCCCCTTGGACTTTTTCCCATTATGTACTGTTACTAACTAGAATTCAAATAGACTTAAATAAACTTTTTCCCGTTTGATCAACAAAACATGCATAGTACTTTGGAGGTGCAAAATAAATTTTATTGTGACACAAACAATAATGAGAACAAAAAAGTTGACATCTGTTGGGTGCATAAGTATTCGCCCCCCTGTGTCAATACTTGGTAGAACCCCCTTTCGCTGCAATTACAGCTGCAAGTCTTTTGGGGTATGTCTCTACCAGCTTTGCACATCTAGAGATGGAAAGGTTTGTCCATTCTTCTTGGCAAAAAAGATGAAGCTCAGTCAGATTGGATGGAGACCGTCTGTGAACCGCAGTCTTCAAGCCATAGATTCTCTATTGGTTTGAGGTCTGGGCTTTGACTGGGCCATTTTAAGACATTAACATTCTTTAATCCAAACCATTCCTTTGTAGCTCTGGCTGTATGTTTAGGGTCATTGTCCTGCTGGAAGATGAACCTCCGCCCCAGTCTCAAGTCTTTTGCAGACTGCATCAGATTTTCTTCAAGGATTTCCCTGTATTTGGCTCCATCCATCTTTCCCTCTATTCTGACCAGTTTCCCTGTACCTGCTGAAGAGAAGCATCCCCACAGCATGATGCTACCACCACCATGTTTCACTGTTGGGATGGTGTGCTCAGGGTGATGGGCAGTGTTGGGTTTTCGCCACACATAGCGTTTTGCATTGAGGCCAAAAAGTTCAATTTTGGTCTCATCTGACCAGAGCACCTTCTTCCACATGTTTGCTGTGTCTCCCACATGGCTTCTGGCAAACTCCAAACGGGATTTTTTATGGATCCCTTTCAACAATGGCTTTCTTCTTGCCACTCTTCCATAAAGGCCAGATTTGTGGAGTAGACGACTAATAGTTGTCCTGTGGACAGATTCTCCCACCTCAGCTGTGGATCTCTGCAACTCCTCCAGAGTAACCATGGGCCTCCTGGTTGCTTCTCTGATTAATTTTCTCCTTGTCCGACTCTTCAGTTTGGGTGGACGGCCTCCTCTTGGTAGGTTTGCGGTTGTGCCATATTCTTTCCATTTTCTTATGATGGATTTTATGGTGCCCAGAGAGATGTTCAAAGCTCTGGATATTTTTTTATAACCTAACCCTGCTTCATATTTCTCCACAACTTTATCCCTGACCTGTTTGGTGAGCTCCTTGGTCTTCATGATGCTGTTTGTTCAGTAATGATCTCTAACAAACTCTGAGTCCGTCACAGAACAGGTGTATTTATACTGAGATTAAATTGCAGACAGGTGGACCCTATTTACTAATTATGTGACTTGCAAATGTGACTTGTGAATGCAATTGGTCGCACCAGATCTTTGTTAGGGGTTTCACAGTAAAGGGGGTGAATACATATGCACTCAACACTTTTCAGATTTTTATTTGTAAATAATTGTGAAGTCCATGTAATATTTCCCCCCACTTCCAAATGATGCACTATTTTGTGTTGGTCCATTACATAAACTCACGATGAAATAAATTTTAATCTGTGGTTATACCATGACAAAATGTAGAAAAGTCCAAAGGGGGTGAATACTTATGCAAGGCACTGTAGATCCACTCCCTGGGTCGTGCAAGACAATATTTTATTGAATGGTTTGAGTCGTTTTTGCATATTTCTGCAAAATTACAGATGGAGAAAATATTTTGGAAAATAAACAATTTTACATTTTGAGAATTTAAAAAAAAGTTTTTTACTTGTAATGTTTTGCGCGGTCCTGCCTGCCCCACAATACACCTTTAATTACTTCGTTTAACAGAGAGACTGGAGAGGTGTGTGTGCGTGTGTGTGTGCTGTCAGGGAAGGGGGGTAAATATTTAACTAAATATATTTCAGTATCCTTCATATTCCACGTTAAAGAGATGGCTAAAGTCACACTTGATCTGAGATCACTTAATTCAAAATGTTCCATAATGTATTTGTCTTTTTTTCACTTGTGAATCGTATTTGTATATTGATAGCTGTTATATTTTTGTTTTGTATAACCTGTCTTGGGACTACAGCTATAAATTAGCATTCTTACTACGTGCATTGTCCAAATCAACAGTTAGGTCCAGTGTCAGCATGAGCAAGCAACCATTGTTTACTGACTAAAAAACTGAGTGCCTGAAAACTGACACTGAATTTATACATTAAAAAATAATCCTATCTAGAGCCAAAAAAAGCCTGGAACTCTCCAGACTCAAATCCAACATAAATCAACAACAAGAATCAGCAAGCCTGTGTTATGAATAAATTGTACATTATACTCTCCTGTCAGAAGAAAAGTACTGAGACACTACAACCAACAGGCATGAAGTCTTAAATATTCATTACGTGCTACATTATCATTAAAGCATTAAAAGTCTGAACTTTAAGCACATATGAATGTTATTATTGTTGAGTTATTATAACTCATAGAGACGAGAAAAAAAATTGATATAAAAAATGAGATTCACATGATATTATAAGACCTGATAAGGCATTTTTTCTGTGGGAAATCTGTGGGTGTACCTTTAAAGAAAAAAGCATTGTGAAAGAACATGTAGCCACAGACAGCAATACACAGGTCCTAACCCCATTGCACTCAACAGAGGGAAACTGGCATTATTTAAATCTGCAAGCAGCGATGAGAGAGATTTCGGTCTGAGAAAACTGAACAAAGTCGCTTCAACTCGTTAAATTCTATTTAAAGATGGTGGTAGACCGATCAAACATTTGAAAATATATCTAGCATTTCAGTAATTTTGCACTCAAAGTTTTATCATTAGTGTCTTCTTCATCAGTTGTGAAGGAAACTCAGTGTGTGTGTTCAGGAGACATGTTGAGTTAAAAGCAAAGATGTAATAAGCCACACCCACTTTCACTAATCAATACAGCATCTCAGAATAAACACAAACTTTGTATGATATAATGCGTACCAGACAAACAACGAAAGCAGGTATGACGGTCTTCTCTACTGAGAGCTGCACGCTGTTTACCGCAACCAATACAGTGAAAGTGTTACCCAACGATGTTAGTTACGGTATCTGGTTTTACAACTGACCCTGCTCATATATAAAAGAACTTTATAAATCAGTCCCACATAGCTGAATACCTGCTTTGTTCATAATCCAAAGGGTCCTATTCATTTTACTGTTTGCATTTGGCTTAAACTCGTACCCAAGATGTGACCTTGACCTTAACAGTGCAGGTCCTTACTCCACCCCCAACAAAGTTGCCAAGTTTAATCCAAAAGCTGCCCACATTATCACTGTGATACCATTTAGTGCAAGTGTACAAATACTAACCTCCAATATGACAAGGTTTTTCTGTAGAGCAGTTGTGTAGTTAAGTTTTGAGGACCCTAGTTCCTAAATAGTCATTTAGGAACTCTTGTTTTTACTGTCTGGGCCCTTTACAGCCTCAACCGCTATCAGCTTTGGGCTCTCTTTGTATTCCACTACCCCAAAGGAATTACTCTGACCCAACGGCCCACTAGTTGGATCAACATAATTCAAATTTAACTCTAAAAATAGGTAACCAATCAATCAATCAAATGTTATTCGTATAGCCCATATGGTAACAACCCACTAAGTTTAAATACCTGAAACCTGATCATGTTATAACTGAAAAAGCCTGCAGAACCTGAAAGACTCAGAATCTTCATATTCAGTTAGTTATATACGCTTAATAGCATTTGAGAAATAAAGGCATTGTTTGCAGAGTTACTAGCCATCACTTAATCTGGTTGTTTTTACACTCAGCCTTGCTAGTCAATAATTGTGATTCATAGCACCTCATCTAACATTAAAGGAGAGCAGTGACAATCGAATGTCAGAGAGCTGAGGTTTTTTAGCACCACTATCACAGGTTATAGATAGCAGTTTAGATTGATATCTCCTGTTCAAGATGCACAATATCTCACCAGACTTAAAAAAAAAACAGCAGAAACCCCCAAACCTGTCCTCAGTCAGGAGGTCGACAGTGCCAGAGGCTGGTGATCTCAGATGAGATTTATAGAGCAATAAGCTGTTTTTCCTTTAGGGAAATGTATGCAGATTTAATTATCATTGCCCACCCACCCCTCTATCTCTCTCTCCGTCTCTCTATGCAGTTACAAGAGTGTGTGTGGGTGTGGTCACAAGTTATATGTAGTTAGGCTCGTGGTGATGATGGATCGCTCAAGAAGGCAGAGCAGTTTGGATAATACTTTATTGGCAATGGAGCAGACAGTGCTATGTAATGTGAAAACTGTCCCATCTGTGCTCATGCTGCTTCCTATGTTTAAAAAAAAAAAATACAGATATAAGCATGTTGGGAGGTTCATTTCTTATCATTTCCATACTATACCATTTATACAATTAAGAGAAGTTTAAATACTTCATACATCATTAAATGTCAACATACGAACTTAATGAGTTAAAATGCAAACAAGACATTAAACTAAGTCAAAATCTGTTATAAACCTGGAATGTAGGTCTATAGACAAAACTGCAGACATAACGGAAAAGATGTAATCCATTAATTATCATATCAACGACGTCATTGTGTCAACCGGTTCCAGCTTTTTCCTCTGTTTGCTTTTCTTCTGTTCTCTGTGCTCACATTATTATAAAACAGCTGAATCCCCACTAAAGCTGTTCTCATTTCAATGGTTTTCTGTTATATTAAATCATTTATGTACAATTTCTGTATGTCTGCAAAAATAACTATTAAATAAAAAATGCCTGACTTCGTGTTGGGTCTAAACTGAGATTCCATGAGGCTTATTTGAACATTTGGGTATGATACATATGCTGACCAATTTTTGTGCATGTAGGTAAGATATGCAGCGGAGGCAGGCGTTAAAGACTCATTGTTCATCAGAAACCATAACAGATGAACAAAATTCCTTGCATAGTTCAGTTCAGTGCCCAAATGTCACTGTATACACTGTAATAACTGCCACTGACAATTGTCTTGACACCGAGCAACTTAGAAAAGTACTTGTGCTGACTGTAGTTGTACTAATTGTCTTAACAAGAAATCACAGAGGATCCTACATATGGAAATTATATTTATTCACAAAAAAAGGGGGGTTGCACATCATTAATCTGGCATAGAAATGCAAAGATAAAAGAAAAATAATGATAATTCAACTGAAAGAAATGTCTACTTCAGCATACACTTTATGTTCCACATCATTTATAATTAAAGTCCCCTATTGTGTGGCATTAAAGTGTAAAAGGATAGACAGCATTATGCTGAGCCAGATACATTCTAATGTTTAACTCTCTTCACTTCCAGTTTTTTTTAATACAGCCATATTTCTCTCTCCTCTCTTTATGGAAAGAGTGTTGAGGCTGAGTTTTCCTCATGGAGCAGCTTTCCGGATCTCTCGCTGATGAGACCTCTAGGATTTCAGATTCTAACAAATAGAGGATGGATGCTTCATAAAATGAATGGGCATTATGGAAGCAGTGTATGTCTGCACACAAGCAGTGTGTCATTCTTACCCTAGCATCTAGCTGTGGAGATTACACACCTGTGTTAATACCTTTATAAAATGACAGAGACTGGATGAGGGCTGGGTTTAAAATTCAGCATGACACCAGGGGGCGATCAATATGATTTGGTTTCACTTTTGGGGTGCAGTTGTGTTGTCATTCTTAGTCTATGTTCCCAAATGATGTATGCTAATGAGTTTGGTGATCTACTCCCTTTCTTATTTTTTGTAAACTCAGGCATTTCCTTCATTTTTAGTTTGGCAGCATCATCAGGATGCAATTTGATTTTGATTTATGATCTGAAAAACTAAAAACAGTTCCATCAGCCTCAGTTGTACTTTGTTTTTAGTGTGAACTTGGTGACAGGCTAAAGTCAATCAATGAACATGATGAAGATTATACTTCAGAAACATGCACATGCTGTCACTTTCATTGACTCAAACTTGTTCAGATACAGATTTCCTCTTACTTGCAGATGTAGGGTAACAACAGCCTGAACAGCTTTCGGATGATGAAGTCACACTAGGACTTAACAAGCAAAGATTTCAGCTCTGATTATGGCACAGTTAAGTGGAAGAAAATCTTTATGTCTCATTGAGGAAATAGATTTTTCCGTCTCTGTCAGTACTGCTCTACTTTCTGTGTAAGCTAGTTTCTCCCACAGTACACAAGCATAAAGCCTGTAATTGTCTATTAACTGTTTTGGTTCTGATTAATTCAGTTGTCACTTATAAATATCTGATGCCACTTAGAGTCACATAGAGTCAATTTTAGCTTTCCAGTTTCGAAGATGACCAGTCGGAGGTTTTACTGTCAGACACTGTAGTGCAGAGGAGAAAAGAAGGTACCAGATGAGAGCTAACAAGTCAAGCAGTACCCCTTCTATTCCCAGCCTCACACAGGCTCACTCAACCTACCTCTGGGGCTTCACGCTAGGATATGTAGAGCCAGAATAGGACTGGTGGAGCGCAGAGCAGCCTTCACACTCGCAGTGGTTGAGTAAATGAAGAGCCTCAATAGAGGACACCAGGGAAGGAGAGGCCACAGTTCATGCTGCCCACTCCTGGCTGTAACATTGTAGGTGGACAGAGAAGTAAATGCCTGAATGGAGTGTCGGGTGCCCGTCTTTCCGCTTCAACACACAAGTCAAGACAGACAGAATATGGGACAAGGGCAGACAACTCAACAGGAAGTGGCAAAGGTAGATGAGCAAGAATGAGCAAAATAACGAGAGAAAACGTGAGAAAAATTGATCGCAACATGAAGCCTGGGTTTTCCAAAAGATCTGGTGTGGAGGATTTAGTACGATCTACCATAATTCTGTCACCTGAAATTAAAAAACGTTGTGTTTTGGCTGCCTTGAAAGGAGCCCTCAAAAGAACCTTTAAAGAGATTCAGTTTATAATATTTTCCCATAAAGACCCGGAATTAACATGTGTTTTTTGGGATCTGATCACAACTGGAAAGCTCTTAGTATAAGTGTGAACACACTCAGATCCGATAGTGATCCGATCATGCAAGACAACATTCAGAGGTCGTCTGGGCCACGTGTCCACAATCTTTCAGCAGTGTCAACATATGCCACATATGAAGGACCGCCTACTCAGCTGAATCATTTTCACTTTGAACTGAATATATTTTTCCTATTATCTTTGCCCATATGCTAATTTGTTTGTGGCCATTGCCAAAATATCCACAATGACCACGACGCTGTGACTGATTGGTGAAATCTGCAGCTGCACAAGATTCATTCAGCAACTCCTGACTTCTCTCTCTCTCTCATGCTTACACACAGACACACACAATGAGTGACATCAGACACATCTGTAAACTCAGACTGGGTAAAAACAACATAGTTTGGTCTTAACTAACACAAATGAGATATGTGCTAATTTGCATGTAGAGCGGGGAAGTGACAGATTTTAATGCCAGGTGTGTACATACGTCCGCTGGCCACTTGTGATTGGACCGTCTCAGGACGGATATAAATACCAGGTGTGTACTAGGTTTACATACAAGGGGATTATCCTACATTCATAAAGTAAACATGGTTTTCTTTGAATAGAAAAACAGTGAAACATATTTCAAAGCTGACAGGGAAACACTCTTCGTCAAGCTTTACAATTACAGTCCCTTTGACCCTCATATTGACCCTGGATCATTCTGGACTTTCCTATGAATGCCAAGCAGGACAGTCTTAAACATGAGGGATGATACATCATGCTCTGGTCCCATTGGAGTACGCACATCATATTTCTCACCATGTTCAATTAATAAGGACTATTGAATTTGTGACCATGCATCAAGAATAATAAATACTTATTTCCTTCAAGGATCATTGCAGATGATTTATGCTTTTGAGCCACCGAGAAATTCAGGAACGAGGAACTGGGAAAAGAATCAATACATGACACAGTATGGTATTACTTCATGCCAGCCTCCATAGAGGAGAAATCATTCAGGCAGATAGCGGTCTGTGGTGTATGTCTGGCCGTTAAGTAAGACTCATGGAGGAGAGAGGTTGGGCCACAAAACAATCTTTTGAAAAAGGGACCAAGCTATATTTTTGGTAAGAGTAAAATTCAACACACAAAAATGTTCCTTGATGAAGGGTCTGATTTAAATTTGCATGTGTGTGTGTGCTGGCACGCTACTGAGAGACCTGCTGGGGATGTTTGCTGCTTTGTCTCTAATGGATAGCCACATTTAAGATGCTAAGAGCTAATAAAGAGTAATAGGCCTGTGGCTTCTCCGGGGGAGGAGGAAGACCTATTTTGAGTTCATGAGAGAAAGCATTATCTCGGGGATTAAAGAGTATCGACCGATGAAAAGTAAACACTGCAATGCTGTTCCACTGGCCTATTTGGTAAAGCTGTGGATGGAAAAGACGGTCCCAAATAGTCGCCACTGTTAGCGGCTGGGAGGGTCAATTGGGATGTCATTAAGGGATGTGGAGAAGCGCCAACAGGTGCTGCGAGGGGAGGCCTAATATGTCTGAAACAGTGTTAACGCAGCAGGAGACTGCAGACTGGAAGGCAAGTGCCCTGGACATCCTGGGCATCCCACCGGCAGAGAACAGCATCTCCTTTGTGCCAACCAGTGCACATGGCTGGAGGGAAAAGGGTTGGGAGCCTTTGGCTTAGGTTGGAGGGGAAGAGACAAAAACACATCTGTGTGCCAATCAGTATTCCCATAGCCCCTCCGGACTTTTCTAAAACATAAACTAGACCCCGCTAATGAATCTCTTCCCCTCACACCGGCCATTATTGCAAAAGGGTATCATAAATCAGACTAAATACAGAGGCATTCACAGGGAGAGTCAGATAGCCTCTTTGTGGGTGCACAGGGATATTTAATGGTGAGTGCACTCTGTTAGGACAGTGCACACGAATCCAATGAGGACAGTAGGCCACCTACAGAGGAGAGCATTAAATAAGAAATGGTACAACAATTACACAAATAGGATTATACAGGAGGATCACTGACTGAAGGCAAAATTAGAGTGGTGTGCATGGGGGTTCTTCCCCC
The DNA here is from genome assembly GCF_947347685.1 of Pleuronectes platessa. Classification (NCBI taxonomy): domain Eukaryota; kingdom Metazoa; phylum Chordata; class Actinopteri; order Pleuronectiformes; family Pleuronectidae; genus Pleuronectes; species Pleuronectes platessa. Next base: position 11,088,008 of record NC_070629.1, read on the forward strand.
AAAAAAGGAAAAATAATTATCCAAATTTTTGCTATTGGATATCTACTGTATACACAGTATATTGAAGGATTTAGGGTATATTTAACCTATAACAAACCCCCCATCGACAGAACTACAAAGAAAGAAGGAAAAATAGACTATCACAATAAATGTAATCTCGGATTACCTACCTCTGACACTATCAGACAGGTCTGGTGCTTTCTGTCGTTCTTTGAAAAATAATTAGGAGATTTTCCTGCTTCCTGACCTGGAAATATCACATTTATTTAAAGTGTTACTCACTTTGACCCGTGATTGTGTTGGCTCACTGCCATGAGATTGACCCAGCTATCCTTTAATATTTAATGGGACGCTATCATCACAATGAACCAGTGAACTAGAGCTTAACAACTGGATTGAGTGGTGGCCAGTACACTTCAGTTAGTACAAGCTGACCGACTTCCAAAGCAGTTGTATAACCAATTTAATCACTTGTTCAAATTTTTACACATTTGAACAAGTGACTGTGTAAACGATCTGTACTGTATCCACTGTATGGCATTATCCACTCCTCTGTTCTACACAAAATAATAAAACGATTACTACTGACCACTGCAGCAAAACAATGTCAGGGTGTAGGCTGCATCCCCTGCAGCACTGATACACACAGATCCAGGATTCATCATTTCAGCCAACACCACAAGGAAAGGAGGTGTGTGACTTTATGTGCTATGATTAATTGCTTTATATAAAGATGGACGACATGACAGCTCCTCTCAAGTGAGCCAAAGCATCTCAATCAGACCCTGGTGGCTGACTTTAGGATATGTCATACACTTCTCCTCCTCCATGTTGACAGATGGGGCATAGACCAAACTAAAAAGTAAAAGTATGTGCCAGTCGTTTCAATTTGAATAGTTCTTATCACACTGATTTATGTTCCAAGTGGGGTATTTTTTGGTAGGTTTGGTAATAATTAGGTATTTGATGCTCTTAAAACAGGGTAAAACATCATGATTGACAGCTAAGACTGATTCGTGATTGGTCAGGCGCATGTAACGGTGGGACCCCATCCCACAATTACTACTGCACAGACTCCGATGACAAAATTATGTCATCGGTACAAGATGACAGTGTTTGTACCTGGAATATTTCTGAATAGTGGGAGGAAGTGGAGCCACGTCCTTCATCTTTAAACACTATGGGTTTAATCTATGACATGAGTACATTTGACTATAAACTGATCAATGCTACATCTTATAACAAAATTTTAATCAAATTAAATACCATTACTGGCACATGCACCTCTAAGCTTGAATGGTTACTGTGCGTCTGCGGGGCATCATTTTAAAGTAGACCTTACTGTCACTTTAATTTACTTTTCTTTGTTTTCCAACTCATGGTTCCTTTCTTAAAGTGTGCTCACTAGGAAATCACATTAACACTGCATCAAATCAAGGAACCAACAGAAATCAAATGAGGACATTATTTAGCACAAGCAAAGTAGATTTATTATGGATTGTGAAGCCTGTCTGTGATTTTTGCAGCTTGGAGATGAAGTGCTGTGATTCTCTGATGAGTGTGAGGCAGCCTCTGATAATGAAAGTGGGCGTAAATCAAGCCGCAACACGTTCCTCTCCTCCTGGAGTCAGGGCACATTAATAACAAACTTTTACAAACCCAGCAAATTCAGAGTTCAAACATGGTCAAGTTAGAAAATCTCACAGAGAAGTGTTGTTACTTACTATTTGTTCAAGCCAATATCGTGAGGCTTTAGGGTGTTTGCTCAGGAGCCATTGGATGATAGCAGTAAAATCTGCAAGTTAATTAAATCCGTTTATATCGTCTGTACAGAGAGAAAATGCTTCTCCCAGATCCTTTTATTTATAGCGAGGTGTTAAAAACAGCTAGTAAATGAAAGAGTTCTGTAGCGCCGAGTCTCTGCATGCTTAAGTGCCTCCGTATCCAACCCTGCTCCATCCCCAAATCTACTGGTAAACCTCTCCCCAAGGTCAGCCACATATAGGATGATAAATTCTGCCTGGAGCTCTCCTGACAAGTCTGGATTCCTATAAATGCAGCCAAACTGCGATGAATGTTGGCGACGCATTGCTTATGAGGTTTTTTCTGGGCTTCCTCTTCTATGTTGTGCTTCAACCGTCTATAGGGTTATTGCTAAATAATTGAACAATAATTATGCTGATATTACCTTGCAGTGCTTATAGGAAAATGCTTAATATTGATGTCTGGATCACTGAAGGGCTCTTTCAGTGTAATTGCCAAGCAAAATTTCTAGCGGGTTACGCACACGTTCAGAGTCAATAGAAAGACGTGCGCTATGAGAAACAGGTGCGGGTTCACTCTGGGCTGTGAAAAGATTTGTCTACTTAATTTGAAAATGTTTCAACTTGCGGAGCGAGAAATTCAAAGCGATCCCAGTTCGCTTGATTGGACTTCATCAATGCGGCAGAGAAGAAGTGTGCTCTGGTGCTGAATAAGTGATACGACTGAAGAATTCCTGGGATGTTTTAAGTTTCGGTCTCCGCTGTCAGTAAAACAGATCCACAGATGCATTCGGTGTGTGTTCTTTCATAACAGCTGTTAAGTGTTTGCAGCTAATAGACATTGGACTTAAATCCACGCAAATGCAGAAAGACGAAAATGTACTTTAGTTTGTATCCGCATGTCCACATCGAACCATGGATTGCTTTGAACCATCTGTCTTACTGGTAGATCCAAGTGCTTGTGTGAAGCTCCATCATCTGAGAGTTGACAGCTGGTAACTAAATAACAAGACAACCAGAATGCCTCTGATTCGGAGTGTTTACGTTCTGAATATTTACCAGTGCATACGAGCTTTGCTTCATTTCTGGCTGTGGTCATGAAAAAGACTGCACTGCTTCTCTCACGAGTCAAATCTCAAACACAGACATGAGTCGCGTATTTTAAATTCATTGCGAATTACACTGCCCAAGGATGTCGTTATTATGTATGTATGAATTATGTATCAAAGTGTAAGTTTGTGTAAGTCTGTACATTCAAGGTTAAATTGCTAACAGGAACTGCTAATAGCTAATTTGACACATTAAAAATTAGTCCGTCAAAATGGCAGATGAATGGTGGTTGTCTCTGTCCTCTTGGTTTTGTCAGACCTATGGAGTCATACTTTGGAAACCCCTGCTGTACAGAGCAGATATGAGATAAAGCTATTGGGTGCACAAATACATCTTTTTTTTTTTTTATCCAGTCAAACATAATGCACACACACACAGACACAGTAACCAAGCCTGGGTATGAAGGAATGTGAGCTTGTTAGCATCTCACATTATAAAGGTCAGTGTCCAACTACCACCTATCCAGCCTGGGCCAGTGGAGCATTTGGCAGCTTCTAGGCTGTGTGTGCATGTGTGTGCGTCTGTGTTCGCGAGTGAGTATGTGTGTGTGTGTGAGTGAGTGGGTGTGTGTGTGTGCGAGTGAGTACGTGTGTGTGTGTGTGTGCGTGTGTGTGAGAGTGTGTACGTGTGTGTGTGTATGTGTGTGATCCGGTTGTGGTGTATGGATACCAGTAGTTTTACTCCCTGGTTGATGTTTGTTTCATGAGTAGTTGTCTAAAACTGTAGATACAGATCTGCTTCACTTTGCTTTAGGTGTAGTTTCTGTTTTCTATTGTGATATGGTTGAACTTAACTTTTAAACAGTTTGTTATTATTGTTAATATTTTTCTGCTTAAACTATGTTTCCCTTAAATGTTTGTCTTTGGTTAATCACGCTGCACTCCAGCATAGCCGTAAACAGAATGTTGTTTTCACCTCTGTCTATGTGTATGTGTGTGTGTGTGTGTGTGTGTGTGTGTGTGTGTGTGTGTGTGTGTGTGTGTGTGTGTGTGTGTGTGTGTGTATGTGAATGTGTGTGTGTGTGTGTGTGTGTGTGTGTGTGTCTCAACAACTCATGGACAGATTTTCACGAAACCATTACTTGGGAGTGTATCTCCAGATCATTAATATTGGAACTGATTGGTCAAAGGTCAAGGTCAACAAAAACATGGTCTGAAAAACACACTTTCCAAGCTCTGCAATTAATATGGCTAAAGAGGCATTCTGTATCTTATTTTGATCAGAAAATGATTCCCCATCATATGATATCATATGAAAAGTGAATATTACGTAATGAATCTTAGTATCTCTGCATCTTATGGCTATATACCTGATATAAACTTTATAGAATAATAGTAAATGATGATCATATGGTAGGAGTGAGGGCGGAACCGTGGACAGTGGTTTGCAAAGGAGCTTCACAATGATCCCAGTTTGGGAGTTTGCATGTTCTCCCTGTGTCTATTTTTCCCCTAAATAAAATGCAGATTCAGGTAAGGTTGATTAGAGAGTCAGATGTATCATAAGTGTGAATGTGAGTGTGATTGGGTGTTTGCCTCTTTGTTTTTGTGTGTTGGCCACATGATAGGCTGCTGACCTGTCCAGGGTGTACCTGCCTCTCACCCAACGTCAGCTGGGATTGGCTAAAGCCCCCCATTACCTTTAAAAGGATAAAGCAGTATGGATGGATTGATGGAGTGAAATCACCATAAGAGTCAGAAGTCAGACTTGGACTGGCAACCAATGAGATAAGAGACACAATCTGCAGGATATTTAGATTAACCAATCATTCTTCATTATATGGAATATATGATGTCATGATGAAGTAATTATGAAATGTCATTATTACAAAAAAAAAGTTACCATTGACTGATTGGGATATATACCGCACTCACGTGGAGGGTATGTATCTCTAATGCTTTTCATTTATTGAATTTCTGACCTGATCCACTTGGAACAAAACAGGTCAAGGTCCCTGCGCAAAGCATCAAACTAGATACAAACACAGCATCTCTAAATTAATTTGAACAACAAGATATTATGGTAGGTATCAGCTTTATTCTTTGGAGAAAACAAGCTTCTCTTCCCCTCTGTAGAAACAGTGTCCGGTCTCCCCATGCTGAAAGGAGCCTTTATTGCGGCTCCAGATGGACTAGCTTTAAATCTGCAGTTTAACCCAAAACCTGTCAGAGTGACGACTAACTCCAGGGAAGTGTGGCTCTATTTTTGGCCAGAGAAAGAAAGCCATTAAAGCACAGGGAGAGAAATGTTTCTATTTCAGACCAGCTCAGAAAGAAACAGCAGTGTGCTTTCACGCTACTGACAAAATCTGTTAGGTTTAAAGAAATGTCTCCATCTAGCAACATTTTGTTTTCAAAGCCTTCCTGTCCGGCTGCCAGGCTGAACTTTACTTCCGTGATTGACAGCAAACGAGTGTATAGGAAATCCAAGAAGACAAGAAGGTTCCTCTTGAGGGAATACAGACGCTTTCTAATGTGTTGAAAAAAAAATAGGTTACGAAACAGAAGCTAATTAGAATTTTAGTTCTACAAACATTTCTTAGATGCGGAGCAGCTCTGCATGCGGGAGCAGTAGAAAAATCATTGTTTGAGTTAATCCTCAATAGGCCAACCTCAAGCACCACGGTTTCTCCTGGCTGAGTAAAGTTAGATTGAAGCCCTATGAAAAGCAGAGAAGGAAATGGTGCAGTAATTATTGTGAAGTCTCATTCTGTGGCTGTGAAACTAAGGAGAGTAGAAGTTAGATAGTCTTGACATGTATCAACCTTATGAACCATTGCACCTAAAGCTTACCTGTCATGTTCACTCTAGTTTATATCTTGCTGCTAATTACCAGGTATTGACGATGATGAATGCTGTAGTCATGAAGAGTTATTAACCCAAAACATGAACTAATTTTTTATCTGTATTTATCATTCATGTTATTATGAGGATAATAGCATACATTTCTGTTATTAGGAAAAGTGTCAAAACAATATGAAACTGTATGGAGACAAATGAGACTACGACAGCTGCCACAGTTATTAATGGGAAACACTGTGTAGGCCTGTTGAGCTGCTTTCAGATATGCACTGATCTCCACATAGAACTGGAACTGAAATGATCTGATCAAATCATTCGAGTCACTTGTGATCCTCATGTTCTATTGTTTTTCTACCCTTTGCATTTAAAAATATCCCCATATTGTAATGCTTTTATTTTTTTTGTATCTGTCACAGTCACTTTCGTCTTTATCAGAACATTTTGATCTTGTCGGTTGATTATTAATGGTCAGTTAGCAACAGCAACTAGTTTGAAGAAAAAGTCTTGATGAAACAAAAACTAAAGACATTATTACGGCTGAGAACAAAATCCATGGCCCTCTGTCGTTATACAGGAAAACAGTGAACTCTCAGTTGAGAGTGTGCGTTATCACCTGATTGTTATCAACTCTACTCAGCTCCGGTGGAGTTGTTCAGCCGCTATGAGACAGTTGAGGTTATTGTGCTTCCAGGTGTAAAATATTACTAACAGTAACTTTGACACAACTGCTTCCTTTAATAAATCTGGTAACACACTAAAAAACCTGCTATAAAAACATCATCATGTTGACATCTTTGCCAGAAACCTGTCTGCCTGGTGAGCACAACAGAAGACTGGGATATCTTCTTAAAAGTCTCCCTGAAAGATGATATATGCGAGGGGTCGAACATGAGCTCGACTGCCAAGAACATTTTTCTTTAGGTTTATGCTAAATCTGAACAGCCGGATCCCATGAAATTTGGTAGAGGAGAAGGCGATGGCAGGAGGAATTAATAATATTTTGGTCCGGGTCAAAGGGTGGATTCAGGAAAAAAAAATTGAGCCATTAACAGGGGAGGATTTTTGCAGCTTTTGCGTGAATGTCTTGAAAGCTAATTACTTATCCCTTTCGAGAAAATGTTGAAAGGTGCAGGTATGGCAGAAAAACACATGAAATTGTGGAGGGGAACCAGATAAAGAGGCAGATCCAGGAATTTGCTTCTTTAACTTTGCGAGTGGGATTTTAGAATGATTTATTTTCTCGAGGCCAAATAATCTCAGCATTTACTTTCAGTAAATTTAAGCCTTGCGGCTTCACATTTCTTAAATAATTCTTTTGACTTATTCTTAAACCTGCGAAAGAACCACAACGCACCCTTATTCAGACAATTGATAGCCAGTCATTCTACACTTACTGTTTTGATGGGCTTTGTTTATTTTATCTAAAGGTATGAACCACAATGAGCTAAAAAGTCGATGGTTGATAACAACTGCGTGGTATCAGAAAAATCTTGTCACTGCTGCATAAACTAATAATCACAACAGGGTTTGACTGGAAATCAATCTCTTCGGTCTCATTATGGGCTTTTTATTCTCATTAGCAGTACAGAGAGTAAATTCATCAATAGGATAGTCGTTTTTTTATTTGTGTGATTTTATTCAGGTTAAGAGCATCATTTGAATGTGTGTCTAAGTAGATCAAATGAGACATGAAGAATTTTGCAAGCACATTGTGGTAAACTGCGGCTCCACTGGTTGAGTCGAAACCACAGCGATTAATATGATTAAACCCGGTTCCTGGTTCTCTGTGTATCACTGCTGCCCACTTCTTACAGCACAGCTCTATTTCTTATAACATGAAGAAATATAGCAGAAAAAACATCACAAGTTCACTTTCCAGTTTCCTCTGTGAAATTGCACGCGACTCCAGATCCCTTATCAAATAATGGACCGAATTCTCCTAGATCCTGCACTTTCAGGTTTTATGCAGTTTATATGCTTTTGTGTGTGGGAGGGGATCTGAACTTGTGTTTTCAGTTTTCTAAGCATTTGCCTCAGTGGCAGGTTCATGTTTACTTATCAGAGAAGTCCTTCCTCACTTTTCCTCTGCCATAAGCTGTTTTCACACATGAAACTTTGCCTTTCACGTATAAAGAACACAGCAGGAGATTGGCCAAATCAGACCTGTTCACAACAACAGGAAAAGGTTGTGGACATTCAGGTGAGGGGTGGCAGAGCAGAGCAGGAGGCAGGTCATCTTCATATGTTTTCATTTACAGTAAATCATCACTGGTTTCGGTCTCTATTACCACAAGCTCTCGAATCTTGTTGTCTTTCCATGATAACATTCGTCAGCATCTTCTGTGAATTTTCAGAAAGATTTCCTGCTGTATGCTCTCATGGGCTAACATTTACAAGGACGCTGACGAGACAAGTTCCATAAAATGGTCGGAGCAACTGACTCGGATATTTGCATTCTCACATACAGCTGCTCCTGAAAATGTTACATGTCCTAGTTCATGTCTGACAGCATTTGCTACAGAATTAGGTCAATCTATGGTGGATGACCCACCCTGGCCTCCTTCCCTGACACCAGACATCCTTAGTTGTTCTATAGATCCTTCATCCACATCATTGCTGTACTTTTTCTCACTGCTTTTCCTGGCATAATATTGTAGAGGCAGTCATGTTTTCCTTTAGAACACAAGGTTGCACTGTTTGTGTGATATGATTCACATCTTATACCAAAGCAATATGTGCTTGTTTTTAGAAATGCAACCAGACATCCTATATGTGGGCTGATTTGAAGAAAGAAATGCTGAACAGCGTGTAGTTTCTTCACTCTCACGGGCTAAATTAGACATCCTACACATGACATACGCAATTAAGGATGGAACAGAGATTACATCACTCTGAATTTCGGTGGTTGCCACTGTCCCAGAACATCTAATTACCAGGCCTTCACACAACAAGTCTTCAAGGTTCTCCGCGAACGCTAACAAACAGCATAGAGCAAGAGAGCAATAGTTATTGAATGCTGCCCCACAGGGCAAAGAAACACTTGGCAGCTGCTTGTTTGCACTTATCTCAAGCTTATACGAGGGAATGCCCTCTGAGCAAATCATATCAAGGCCTCCATCATTCGCATTTGAGCCAGGAGTGGAGGAGGATGGAGTGAAATGTTAGAGGACAGCTGCTTTCCTCCGTCTTAAGACAAATAATAATTTCCGTAAATCGTAATCTTGATGGAGGAGAGATAGCCGTGTCACCTAAGTGGAAAGTACAGTTGCAATCAGAAATATTCAACCCCCTCAGCTCAATAGACATTATAGGGATGTGGATGACAGATAATGACAATAAATGACAAAAAAACCTCATCAAACAACAAAGGATATTTATTGATGCGTATTCTAGTTATTTTGACAACAGAAGTTGAGTTAACTTTGAAGTTCAAAATGAAAAATGTAACTCTTTCAACACATGTGCACGTGCAGTATTATTCAACCCCCCAGCTTCAGTACTTTGTGGCGCATCCTCTAGCTTTTGTAACTTCTAAAAAATGTTTTCGGTAAGTGTGGACAACCTTCTTACACCTCTCGATTGGAATCTTTGCCCATTTTTCAAGTGCAAAAGCCTCTAGATCAGTGATGTTTGATGGCTTCCATGCTGCAACTGCCTTCTTTAAATCCCACCAAAGATTTACAATCAAATTTGAATCTAGTGACTGTGAATGCCACTCCAGGACGTTCCAGGATCTTTTTCTCAACCAAGCTTTGGTGGACTTGGAGGTTTTGCTTTGGATCATTGTCTTGCTCGAAAGTCCAATGATCACCAAGGTTTAATTTGTCAACAGAAGGCATCACATTCCTCTTTAAAATGGCCTGGTATTTCTGTGAATCCATGATGCCATGTACACAATAAAGATTGCTAGTTCCTGCCGCAGAAAAACAGCCCAACATCATCTTTGACCAACCTCCATGCTGGACTGTGGGGATGGTATTCTTCTGGTCCTAAGCCTGGCCTTGGCAGACACACCGCTGGTCCATACGTCTAAACAGTTCCAGTTTGGTTTCATTAGTCCATATAACTGTCACCCAAAACTCAGTAGTCTTATCCAAATTCCTCCTGGCATATTCTAGTCGACTTTTGATGTTCCTTGTGGTCAAGAGCTGAGTGTGTCTTGAAGCCGGCCATGAAGTCCTTGTTTATTCAGTGCACGTCTTATGGTTGCCACTGAAGCACTTGTACCAGCCTTCATCAGGTCATCCTGTAGGTGTCTTGCAGTCACACAGGGGTTTATCTGAGTTGTTCTGACTAAGTTGCTGAGGGTCCTTGATGAAATGTTGGGCTTTCTTCCACGGCCAGGCAGGTTTGAAGCTGCTCCATCAGTTTTAAACTTCCTTATAATGTTCCCAATTGTGTCTCTTGGAATATAATTTTTGGGGGAAATCTTCTTCTACCCAAGGCCTTTCAGGTGTGATGAAATAATCTCCTCTCTCAGCTTTTGTGGAAGCTCCTTTGTCTTTCCCATGATTGCAACTCACCTTGAATACCTTCATGGGTGGGGTTTATATATGCGTCACAGCTGAAGCAAATGAAGGATCAGTATAGAGTTCCCAAAGGCTTAATAATGTTTCAACTCAACTTTAAGACAAAAAAACGGTCAGACAGCTTTAAAAACAACAATATTATATAGGGGTTGAATAATTGTGACATGGCTATCTTAACAAAATATACTGCTACACACAAATACTACATCATGCATTTTCCATGTTGATTTTCTGTATCACTCAACTCATGAAGAAGTCATCCGAAACAGAATCTTGCTCAAAGAGCAAGATTCTGTCACCTCTAATTGATAAATCCTTAAAATCTTTGTGGGGTTGAATATTTCTGATTGCAACTGTAGTTGTGTGTCACTCTGTAAAATCGAATTCAGAGCTGAAACCCTTTCAAATCTGAATATTGTTTTTGTCAGGTTGTCACGTTTCGTCTCCTCTAAGAACACAAACTGCCAAATGACTCCTGTGCATTTATCATAAATCAAATTTATAAAACTCTTCATTGTCTCTAATGTAACGCTGCAGAAACATGTGCTGCCAGGCTTCTAATGAACGGAAAGCCAACCGGCACATTAACCTCCCTCCACTGCTTGCCAGAGAGATTCAGAACTGGCCCCAAGGTTTTGCTCATTGCCGTCAACACAGCCTGCCTTTAGCTTACATCTCTGAACTTTCAACCCAGCATGCCTACTCACAAACAGGAGTCAGTTCACAAACTTCAAGTCAGAACTGTTTTCAGAGTTCTTTTCGATTATACTCTCATTTTGTCTTGTGTGGTATTTTTATGAACTTTTGTAACCTCATTTAGAGAAAGTAGCAAAACATAATGATTTTACTTTGGCATTTACGCTTTGAGCTACAGGCTATATGCTAATATTCTGACAACAAACTGATATTTAGAGGATATGATAAGTACAGCTGAGACAGGAATGATTTGCAAACCAAAAGTAATGGACAAACACAAATTTTGATGAATGAATGATGGGAAAGTGAATGTATAACCACAGTTTATTTCTGAGGGACCCATGGATTTCTATACTAAATTCCATCACAATCCATCCCATCATTGACGTACGTCTCAGAATTATTATGAGAGATGGGCAAAAGTGGTGGACTGACCAAGAAACCATCCACAGACCCATTCCTCCAGCATGGCAAATACAAAATGTAAAAATAAACATTATAACTAACCAATATTCTAATTGTGAGAAGGTGGGAAATCCAGCATTCACATTTGCAATAACATCCTGATACAGTTATATTCCCAATTTGAATTTGACTGTAATATTATTTTAAGCTAATCCTTCGTTATCATTGGGGTCATTCTGCCTCAGCTTGGTGCGACTCGTTCCAATTTGAGTGAAATGAAAGGCCTCTGGGTTAAGGGGAGAATCTGCAGGCGCAGATAGTGGCTCAGAATGAGCTGGGGCAGGATGCGCTATGACTGCCAGCGCTGCCCCTCCTGGCCTGGGTGAGAGCTCTGAGCACCACAGGGCCAGAGCCTCACTACTGCCACACTGTCTACGTTATGACCGGACATGGGGCGAACCAATCCTCGCTCGTCATCAGCTTACTGTCCCCGAGCAACGAGAGAAACAAAGCAGCCTGCAGCGCTCCAGGCTGCCAAAAGCTGAAGAGTGGAGGCTTGTGGACAGCGAGGGTGAGATGACAGCATGAAAACATGTCTTTACTCCAAATGTCGTTTCGAAAAACAGGACAAATAAATATCAGGACAGCTTCTTAGATCCTGGAAGTCAATGCTCACAAGTGGACTGTTGTGCTCAGTGAGTCCACTCAAAGGAGTTCATTAGGTTGGAGCTACTCCTGCCAAACTAACTTGTATACTGATTGTACTCGGAGGTGGCCATTACTTAGTCACACTGATTGGGAACCAGTGATTGTGTCAGGATTGATTGGGGACACACTCATACACTGGCATTCCAATTACACCAAGTACCATCTGGCCAATGGTCAAAGTGTACTTCGGGCTTTTTACATTTAACTGAGTTGTAGTAAATAAACAAGTGATTATTCTGTGAAGGCATTTCCACCGAGATTCAGCTTTAAAACAAATCAGCAAAGAAACATACAACAGTACGACAACAGCTGAATGTGATTTTAACTGTCCTCAGTTGGTCCAATTTGGATTGAACAATGTATTTAACAATCTGTTCTGTCCCTGACAAATACAAAAATAAATCAATGAATGTAGATTTTAAGGAAAAGTGACGATGCCATGAACTAAGCAGGATATTTAATAAGCTTTAAAAGTGCTCTTTAAACTGCTGTCTCTATATACCTCAATCACATCTTTGGCATTTTTCCACTGCAACTTATTATTTATGAGCTAACATACTTTATGTACCAATAAATCAGCAACAAGCCAATATTGGCCAATATGCAGACAAGATCACTGCATTGCAGTAGCCAATGTAAACTAAATCGTATTAAACTCTACAGTCCCATAGCCATGTAAAATGTTATATGAAAATACAATATGTGATAATGACAATGTATGGTGTTTATGAATAGAATTACATCTGACGTGAACACACTTTAAGTAATTGTTTCCATTCATTTTAATGTTTTGTCTATTTTATCAATTGATTTGAAGTTATTGGTGGATGATGTAGAAACCCCTGTGATAGTGCTTAAGTACTTTCAGTCAACGTATGTTTATTTACTGATACTTTGGATCTTTTATCTAATTGAACAAACATTTACTTTATTACATTATATTCATGATATTAATATTAAAAAGTGTATAGCAACTGTAAATTCAGGATATGTCATGTAATGTACAAATGACTGACCATAACTCCTGAAGATACCATGACCTGGAAGAGAGTCTTCACAGATGTATAGTAACTGTAAATCGCTGCTGCAGATTGTAAAAAGCATAGATAAGAAAATATGCATTTGTCTCATCATTCAGAGTAAAACTGTCAGTTTCAAACACAAACAAACCACAGTCCACAGATCTGAAATGTTAAATGTGATGTCAAGCTGCAGTAAAGCCCAGAGCTACTTCACTTACAATAAATATGTTAATTCCAGACAGTGATTTGCTGTTTTTATAAATCTAAAAGAGTTTTGCATTAGGTTAATGATCTTTGTTTCACATTATAAAATGTCCTGTGTCCGAAGCACTTGTCTGTCGACCATAATTCATTCTTCACGCAGCTGTACATTAGTTTGCCTCAGTGGTGTAAAGTAACAGAGTAAAAGTACTTTGTTACAGTACTTAAGTAGTTTTTTTGAAGATCTATACTTTCCTTGAGTATTTATATTCATCAGGACTTCTACTTTTACTCCACTACATTTAAAAGAAAAAAGATTTACTTTTACTCCGTTACATTGACATTGAACACCTCCTTACTCGTTACAAATAAAAATCTGAATATAATTGTCAATCTCTCATCATGATATTGGATTATCTGGACTGTGCATGTTTGCGCGAGAACGGACGGTGCCTTGCGAGGATTACCTGACGGCGGGACGGGAGATAAGCCGTCAACCGGACTACCGGGGGGGGTAGTCCAGCGCAAGACCCTAATCGTCCGGAGGAAACCTTGTTACAAGTTGTACTTCCTCTAGTGTCCAGTTTGATCGTCTTCTTGGCATTCCGCCATGGCCATGACCGACTCTGGAGGGGCCATTCTGAGGACCTCACTAAACCATCGATTTAGTGAGTAGCGATGTGTGTACAAAGGGCAGGGATGTGATCAATGCGAGCACATTCCCCATCCATTTATTCCCTTTAGAATTATCCAGGTGCTCATGCAGGAGCTCTCATATCATAAGGGGCATTGTGTATCATTCATGCTGCTGATTAGAAAGTGAAAGGTCCAAGTTTAGTGATATTTACAGTTAACAATTTTTTAGTGGTTATACTGTGGTCTATTATTGATCTTAGGAAGACTTAAGAGGCCCTTGTTTATTCTGTTGTTAAGTTTGGTACTTGTACTTTTACTTTTGATACTTAAGTACATTTCAACACCAGATACTTTTGATACTTAAGTACATTTAATATGAGCTACTTTAAGACTTTTACTCAAGTCATTTTCTTACGGGTGACTTTTACTATTACCGAAGTCACTTTCAGGTAAGATATCTGTACTTTTACTCAAGTATGGTTTTCAAATACTTTATACACCACTGGTTTGCCTCCACAGATGAGAGGGCACGACCGACTCTTCGGCCTTGTCCCAGCCACAGCAGACAACAGTGATTATTCAGATACAGCTTGAGTGATAAATTATATTTCAAAATTAAAATTCAATGGGTTTTTTTTTAGGGGCCGCTGGTCAGCATTGTACCGCATGAGCACGCCACTGTGAATCTAAAAAAGGGACACGGCTCTGGTTTGAACATAATGATTGTTGAATTTTAAGGTAATCTCGCCAATCAATCAACCAAGCCACAAAGAAGTCAATGGGCCTTGACAATATGTACCTGTCAGATCATTGCCTCCAAAGCATTAAGCTCTGACGCCTCTGATAGACGCCGACAGCTCTGCACACAACCGAGTGCCCCGCTCTCGCAGATGTAGTAACAGCCTTTTGTCCGGCCACCTGCCTGTGATTACTCAAATCAAAAATGCATAACCAAGTGGAGTTATGGACTCATCTCCGCTGACAGGAAGACAGCAAGACCCGGCTGAGGAGCAGCTTTTAAGAAGCTATAATGTAAATGGCAGGAGAAACAATAAAAAATACACAGTAACTGTGACGCAAAAAGATTTTAAAGAGACGATGATTTTAACATGTTTTTGCAAAAGTATTCATGTTACTTTTGATATTTGTGCCTCCAGGGAAAACAAAACAAAGTTCTTGAGTATATTAATGTTGTTTGAGCCAGAAAAATGTGGGATGTGTGGGATGCTCGCTTAGTTTCCAGAGAAAGCTCCCAGACAGACTAATGACATTTTATTAATACGCTGAAGTAATAAAAACATAATCCACTTCTTAATCTGGTGGGATTTTTATTTTTGTAATATCATGTGACTCAATAGTTGTCATATTGCAGTTAACAGTGAACACGCCCTTTCCTCCAACTTTGTCCAGCTGTGATAAAAAAAATGTGCAGTAAATAGGTTACACACAACAGTATAAATCTGTAAATGCATAGGGGTTTAAAGGCCATTATTCACAGGAAATATCTACCATCATATATATATCTGTGTTTGCTCAGAGAAAAAACTAAGTGTACACATCTTTTTGGTTAAAAGTGCACACTTGATCCTGCAAGATGAGAATACAGGACGTGGTCACTGGAAGAGGTAGTCATGTCAGCCAAAGAGCTGCTGTGGCTCACTTAAGTTTCAGAAACCTTTCGAGGGTTAGGTATGAAAGTCCGATGAAAAAAAGGTTTTTTCATTCTGCCAGACATTTATCTCAAGAAACTTAAGTGTGATCTATTTAGTGACCTCTTAAGCTGCTGTCAAGCCTGCACTGAACTCTTTCTCCGCCTGGCCCCCTAGTATAAAGACTGCAGACTCCGATGTGAGTGCACAGTAGGGGGTCCCTCGCAGGATTCACAACA
Organism: Pleuronectes platessa; assembly: GCF_947347685.1. Taxonomy (NCBI): domain Eukaryota; kingdom Metazoa; phylum Chordata; class Actinopteri; order Pleuronectiformes; family Pleuronectidae; genus Pleuronectes; species Pleuronectes platessa. The sequence continues at coordinate 11,103,767 of NC_070629.1, forward strand.
AGCGAGTTGGGGGGGGGGGATGGCGCTTCTTACACAAGGCAGACCTTTAATCATTTTTAAAAAAAAGGAAATATAAATATCTCCGGCTAAAAAAGCGGTGTCACATGCGCAGGAGGCACTGACAAAGACGTCAAGAGAGTTTGTGTGTAAATCACGTGATCTCTGCAGCAGAATCCTAGGTGACTGTTCTGTGTGCTGCACCATCCCTCACCTGCAGAGAAATTTTGCTTTTGTGAACGCGTTTGAGAAGAGAACCCCCCCGCTGCATTGTTCATGTGTGTAGTGAAAGGAAACCTCTGGAGAAAGTGGAGACCCAATCCCCCTCAGATCCTCCACAGGACATGAAAATAGCTTCAGTTTAGAGTTTTAGCCACGCTAATAGTAGGGTGCCAGGGATGGCAACAGTGCTTAGGCCCAAGGAAACACTGTGCACACCTCTAGTGCCACCATGAGGTTGTCATTTTGAGTGAAATATCTTGACAGCTACTGGAGGTGCTGGAATAACATTTTGTAGTGATGTTCAGGGTCCTCAGAGGATGATTCTTCATGACTTTTATCAACCTCTAAATCTTGAGACACCGGTGGTTTAAATTTTTCACTTAAGAAGTAAAACAGCTCTTCTCATTGATAGATGGCCAACAAATAGTCATAGTCCCTAAAAGTTTACTGACTTTGGTTAAAGATAACTTTTCTGTTGCGAAGACAATGAACTGTAACACATTTGGCTGTTCCTTGACACAGCGTTAGTTTAGCTAAATTTACTGCGGTGCCACTGTATGGCCCCATGACTGTTGTTATTCCCGCCTCTCCTCGACCTTGGCATTTTTTTTCCGAGGCGTATAAGAACCAATCAAGAAATAATTGCCTAAAAAGAATTCTTCCTCGGTGCTGCAAAGATATTGTACAATCCCAAGATGACCAACTTTCTCATCGGATCACCAGAGTCATTGCTTTTGTGGATAGAGAGAATGATCCTCTCGTTACTGCAAAAGCTGTGCTACATTGAACATTGGCCATCCACTGTGCTTATAGCTCATTCCAACCATCCAGTGTCTCGCTGATAAATGTTCAAATAAAGTTGAAATGTTTTCTTTTAATACAGTTTGTGCTATAAGTTAAAACCCATCCAAAAGTTAGGGACCTTGTGAATTTTGATTTTTATTGCAAGATTATACCAGATAGCCGATGCTGATAGCATTTGCATTTATACTGTATATGCGCTATGACTTTGTGTTTACTTTCTTCTCTGACTCAGACAAATTAAAAGACTGCATCGGCCAAAACTCAGCTGTGGGAGGGGGAGACATACAGGACAGGAGGACGAGGAGACTGAGAGAAAAGGCATCAACACGACCTTGAACTGAATTAGGTGCTATGAGCTCTAGATCTAATAAGTGAGTTTATGATTACCATGATTTCATTTCTGTATATCAAAGTAGGAGTTAGAAACAGTGCGCAGCAACCTGATGTGAGCTGGTGGTTTTGGCTATTCTCCCCCTTACTGCACGGCATCAGACAGTCTGGCTGTGAACTCCCCCGACAGATTTATGAGGAGGAGGAGGCCCTCTGTTCAGACACCAAGTATCCACTGATGAGAGAACACCAAAAAACACTGCATCAGCAGGTTTGTCAATTATTACAATGACGGCACCACACCACCACCCCTACACACCACACACCACCCCAAAGCACCCCCCCCCCCCCCCCCCCACACACACACACACACATCTCAGCAGCCCCTCCCTGCAAAGCTTTTACACAGATTTCCTCTATTCACCTTCCCCTAATAATGAAACTTGATTAAATGGAATGTGAGATCACGGCAGTTATAAAGGGCCAATTAACACAGGGCAGATGGGCTTCGTGGAAATATTATGGGATATTATGCTGATGATATATGAATTTATGGGGGCAAAAACCCTCTTTTGACTCAGTGATTGGAAAGCGACGAGGTACGCCTCCCACACACAGACTTTTAAGTGTAATGAGCTTGAAAGAGCAGTACAAGGGATTTAGACGAGGGTCCACCCACTCAGTGTGCTTCATTTAATGGCCATTAAACAAACAAAAGTGCACAGTGTGACACATAAACACGTAGTGTGAAATATTTGTGATTGTTGGTAATTACACATTGGAGGAGTCAGAGCCCAGCGTGTGCCGTGCTCTTTTCCTTTCTCCTTCCATGAAGAGTAGCTATATGGAGAAAAGAAACCAGAGCGACACCAAATTGGATCTGAGGGGAGAAAAAAATCTGCCTCTTTTTATCAGCGTACTCGGTCACAAATCTCAGAAGTGCGCCACAGCGCTCAAAGCTCCAAGCCAGGGATTGCGTCTGTTCTTTTTCATGCTCTCAGACCCAGAAATCAACACCACAACTGAGTTATCACCACCAAAATGACATTACAGGTTTGTCCGGAACAAACTCAATCAGGACGGGGGTTTGTTTGAATTTTAGCGACCACATGCTCCTGACACTGACAACAGAGAACCGTGAAAAAGCTTGAAGCCAAATTCAGTATGTTCACTTTTCAATTAGACCTCCTGGAATTCCTTTGAGATTTTGCAGTGTAGAAATATGAGAAAAGAGGAAAGTCGAAATGACAATATGTTGACGGAGTCAGTCTAGCTGATGGTTTTATTTTAATTAAGCATTGAATATCCGTGCAACTATTTTCTGTCAGGGAGTAAACACTGTGCAACCTGAACCAAAGACAAATAGACAAATTTCTCTATGGGTGCAAACAAACACATTCTGCCACCAATTTATGAAGCGGAGCATGACGACAAACATGATCAGTCTGCTCTCAGCTGAAAGGTAACATTTTGTTTTGCATATAACTGTGTTACGCTCCATTGATCCAGGTCATATTTTCCTTTTTCTGTCATTTATCTAAAAAGATGAAAGTATGTTTTCAGTCCTCTCTCTGGCTTCCTGGTCCTTGTTTGCTCAAGGACACGGCTTGCGATGCTTAAAAACTGCCAGGGGAGAGAAGCTGGATGTGTCCCACAGCACTGGGGCACAGGACCACAGCGGTGGGTCAATCTGAAGACAGTTACAGATCAAAACTCCACAGAGGAAGAGCCTAAGAATCTCTGCGTGATTAATAAAATGTTAGCATTTAAAAAAAAAGAGAATGAAATAGCCTACAGGACAAGCCGCATCCTTAGACTGGGATATAGAGGCATGAGGACCGACGCGTGGCAGAGAAAAGAGACAGCATGGGCTGTGTGCTTAGTACTTAAAGATGTAGACTGAAGGCTATCCTTGCTTGATCCCCTTTTGGATCTTGTTAAGCTCGAGGATAAGATGAAGCGAGGGAAGATTGGATATTCCTCAAAGGAATCCTAACTCATCAGAACACACCTTGTGGCTTCGCTTAATAGAGAGGACATGTTTTTTTTTAATATAAGGAAAAAGACCAGTTATTTTTGTTAACTTCCATATCTTTAGGATTTATCTTCACTTAATCACAATGAAATTTCTTTCAGCAGATTTTTTGGGCCATATTGCAACTCTCTGACCTGATAATATCTCTGCTTTCCTAAAAACAAGGGATGCAGTCGCAGTCACACTAGCACCACGAGATTTCCCTCCTTAATTATGGCCCCAATATGCTGTGCAGGCATTTTTTCTGAGCGTCGATCTGATCCTCTCATTTCCTGGAGTGTGATATCAATTTCCATCACTGTTCACACTGAGAGGCTGTGTCCTGTAGCTTTATGATACACAATGCTCAATTAGGATCAGACTGTGTATGGTTACTGAGAAGGCCCTGGCATATGGCAAACATCATTACCGCACTCTTCCATCCAATGAGTCAGCACTCATTACAGAGACGCTGTCAAACACGAGTCATCTTCCGAGCCCTGACAAAGCAGCCTCATCAAGGTGTGCGTGCACAATGGACGTGTGAGATGCAGCCTGAGGCTGTTACTGGCAACTTTCTGAAATAGCATTTCCTTCATTTTACAGGTGTTTCTTTTCATTGGACCATAACTGATCAATAATTGAACGTGTGCTTTTATACGGAAACAATCAAATGGTTATCATTATTGGTATAAATGCAGAAAATGAGGTATGTTCACTGAATTAGACAAATGCTTTGCGACTGATAAATCAACTTATCTAGCAGCCTCTAAACTCGATAGATAGATTTGAACTTTAATAGTGTGCAGTGAAAAGTTCCCTCTGACAACACAGACAGGTGCTCTACTCAGGTATAATCTAGAGAAAATATTAACAATCTTCAACTGAAACATTTCCCAAAAACCATTCTGAATTAAAACCCTTTTCCCACCAGAAAGAGGGGGTTCATTAGCCGGACCCCCAGCTGCCCTCAGATCTGTGTATTGCGGCTGCAGGGCAGAGGAAGTTAATGACTGATGCTACATCATATGCACTGAAACTGAAAATTAGATTGTTTTAATTTCCAAGAGAGTCAGTAGGAAAGATTTGTTTTGTAACATGTCATGTTGTGATTTCAGTTATGAGGATCTCTCACCACTGCAGGTCTGAGTGACTTTAACAATTAAATCATTATGAGCAGTAGGATGAATTTTAAAGTATTAATCTAAGAAGCAGCCCCAGTGCTTCTGTTGCACATGTCAATCCATGTCACATTGACATGGATTGACAAGAGATTAATGTTACTTAAGGTCAGCGCTGTTGAACCAGTGCAAAGCCACTGAGCACTAGTGACCGCAGTGGATTAACAAATACAATATTACAGAACACATATAATATATAGTAATTATCTTGGAGAACAAGTAAATTATATTCACTATATTCAATCCAGTAATTCAAATCACAGCAGACTGACACTTAGCGGTGAGTGACAGCATGTTATTGCCTGGCCTCTCCTGTCTCTCAGGTAACCTACAGTTTCTATAGGACTGCATCACGTCTGCCTGTATAGTGTTTGTTTGCATGAAGACAGAGAGGATATAAAACTCATATTATTGGATTAAAGAGTGGTCTAGAAGACGCATATAGGAAAAAAGGCTGAAATGTGCTTACCTCCCAAAAGTAATAGCGCAGCTTGAAGCGCAAGGATATGCAACATGTTTCTTGGAGCCGCTGGGAAAACAAGGATCCCCCAAAAACCTAAACAAAATGTATGGAAGCCCAAACGGCTTAATTCAAAGACAAAAATCCAATTGCTGCATCGTGGGTAAAAAATGAAAAAGAGTCATTTTTTCTGGTAAAAATCTCATGTCTCGTCCAGTCATTTGTGCCAATGCTAAAGGATCACAACGCGTGTGAACAAGAGTCTTTTTTCAGTAGTTTGTCATCAGCTGGGTTTTTACAGGAACATTGGAGATCTGTGAAGAAGGAACTTGCGCGCAGCTTTGCATCACTCTTTGGAGCATTACTGTAGGAGAAAGCGCTCATAGACGGCTGCTGGAAACACAATGGCACGACTGCTGCGATGCATTTTCTCAAAGTTTTATCCAAAAACAACCAATCTGAAAACGCATCCAATCTTTTCCCCCGCACTTGATCGGATTGTCTCGTGTGTATCCTCCACCTCAGCCTCAGCCGGCTCCCTTTGGATGCTGCGTCGCGCCCACGGTCCGACAATGTGGCACGAAAGGATGCAGCTCCCACTGCGGTGAAGACTGTGAAAATAAATAAAAGTAGACAACTTCGGCATTTATCCACACCCAGGCGACCTTAAGGTATGGTGAAGTTCCGACAGAGCGCAACTCCGGCAGAGGCAGAGCGCAGCGCACAGAGCTCTGCTCCCGGAGCCAAAGGTTCCTCCACCTCCTCCGATCAGGACTTTGGCACCAGGGTCTAATATGCTGCTAAAGAAAAGTCCGATATCAAACCTTCATCTGACTTGTGGTTACGTGGACAAGCAGTAGGCTACAGGTTCATTGGAGCTGGTGCAGAGTGAGTCCGTCCAATGCGCGTCGAGCGGCAGAGAAGGAGCGAGCCTGTAACTATAGCTCTGGCACACTGCGGGGGGGAGCGTGGCGCACCGGGAGCGCACCGTGCACCGCAGAGGGAGCTCAGGATGAGCATAAACATTAAACAAACATCACTTTGATCTAAATAAATTCACATTAAACCGAAACTCATTTCCTCCAATTTCTCAAATGGAAGAGCCGCATCGCCTTTTTTTTTGTTGCCAAAAGTCATATCTTCACATTTCTTCTGAATGTGTTTCTCTCTCGACACCGTCACCCTCCTGTGCATGAAAAGAATGACAGTAAAACTTGCTCCCGGACATCAGTTGATGTACATGAATGCACCACTTGGTGGGCACTGGCGACCCCGTGTGGTAGGAGAGCGGAACTAAAAAAGAGACGCTTTGGGCAGCTCAGGTGTGGCGGAGGAGATCCGGAGGCAACACATCTGTCACTATAGAGATACAATTAGAAATCTGTAATTCAAGTAAATAACAAAAAAAAGACTCCAGTATTTATGGACTCTGTCATGTCATCAACTCTACAGCGTGTTGAGTCATGTCTGTGTCGTAGGAACAGTGTCCTTGATGCATCAAAAGACTAGTTCTATAGTGAGTCAGTCAATCTGTGTATTTTTAACACATCTTTATATTCAATATAATGTCATCGGGACATGAGGTCTATACCAGCATGAATACATTTTTTCTTAAATATGTTTACAGCAGCCTTCTCTTATATGACTCAACTCTACCGACTATATGAAAGATGTGATAGGTGTAAGCAAGGTCCACCCTACTCTATCCCTTACATGGCGATATACAGAAAGTTAAAATGGTATATTCTTTATTACAGTAATCTGGGATTTGAATAAACCATGAGCCAGGCAGCAGATCTAGTTTTTCTCCCTGTGCACACTACATGTTAGTGTGGAGGAACGATAGAGAAAGTTCCATTAGAACCAAATACCCGACATCTAATCATTCTCTTCCTGAGGATTTGTTTCTGCTCGTCTGCCCGTGCTGCGATCGGTGAACTGTTAGGACCTCACATTAGTTGGCTTTGCTTTTTGATTGAGAACAAGAGTCACACTGTTTTCAAACGTAATTAATGTAATTCCTGATGAAAACGGCATCGAATACACCTAGAAACAACCTAGAAACTCTGTGGTTCATACAACTTGAAGATATTTCCAAGTCCAAGTGAGTGTTGAGTCAGGAGTTCCTGGTTCATGAGAAGAGGATGACATGAAGTTAAAGTGATCTGGACCTTTAACCTTTCAAATCTGATCAGGGCAAATGAACGTTTGTGCCAAATAATATATAAGATATCGTGATGACTGAGAGACAACCTGAAGATGTAAGATGCCTCTGTCAACGGATGTCGTCGGAGCGGAGACATAAAAAGCTCTGGAAAAGTACAAGAAAATCACCCTGAGACCTTTCATTCACACAGATAAAGTGTCCCGATGTCACTTCACTCTAGCTAGTTGTTGTGAAGATGTTTGCAAAGGTAATTGCGAGTCTAAAATCCTTTTGACCACTAAATCATAGCTCCTTCCATTGCCTCTGCCTTAATTTCAAGGCATCTTTTCTCTCTGACTTCAAATTCCATTTTCTCCTTAAGGAGCCAAGCTTTTACGCCCCCCAACCACCCCCACCACCACCCCCTCAACTAGCGCAATTTGATCCTGGAAACAAATTCACTCTTGTACAGCTGCAAAAAGCATTAGATTCTGGGGGGGGGGGGGGGGGGGGGGGGGGGAGAGAGAGAGAGAGAGAGAGAGAGAGAGAGAGAGTGTAGAGCAGTCACTTCCGTGGGGTTTAATGGAAGGCTGGAACATCGCTCACAAGAAGGAAAAGGCTGGTCACCGTCCAAAAGTCGCTCATTCTAGAGCCTGACACTCAGTCAAATCCCCTGAAGCTCACGCTACACTGAGGTCCATTCAGCTGCTGGAAATCAGAGCGAGCACCAGACAGAGCCAGAGTGGCTTAGGTTTCACCGTCTGTGGCTGGGAGTCATTAAAGAGGCGGCTCGACCTCCTCTGAGTGCTGCATATGGAAAGTCCATTTCCCAGGTGAAGAAGTCGGCTGCTGTTAAACACTCACACACCATCCATCTTCCAACTGAGATGGGACACGTTAGATTTGGAAAGATTTTAAAAACAGGTTCAGCGAGCGATCCTATAGGCACAGTTTGAAGGGGAGGCCAAAAAAAAAAAAGCGATTGTGTCTTGACAGACGTGACGTTTATAGATGTGCAGACCTCTCCGAGGACAGGCGTTGGAACTTTCATGTCTGCAGAAAGGTCTCGAGTCTTTGAAGTTCTGAAAAAGATCTGGAAGCTTTCATGACTTGAAAATAAGAGCAAAGACTCAAATGCCAGACACACGCACATACAGCACTCTGCATTTCCACACTCACACACCTATGGCCCCATTTTATGTCGGGAATGATCGAAAATTTAATTTCCTGTAAGGACGCAGAGTTTCTGTAAAGAATACTAACACTGACACCAACTGTGGGAATATAATAGCTTTTGTGGGACATTCAGATATTAAGAATAGGACGTGAAAGTGGAAACACACCAGAGGCTGTGTTTCTGAAGTTCCCCATTGTCACCCGGTAACCTTCAGTCACTTCCCTGGGACAAATACCATCCTTTCCTTTATATTATTCATAATGACTCGTCCCCCTGTGTCTTCTTTGGGGTGGTATCCTTCATCCATGACCTTAACCAGCCTCAGTAGCTTGTCCTCCAGTCCAGTGGTTGACAGGAGGCCCCAAATTCATCACCACCTTTCATTCTCGTCCCCTGGCCTATCTGATCTATGATAGCATTAATAATAAGCGCTGCAGAGTGCCCCGTCGCCCTCTGTGCCTTGCCCACTCCCAGCCTGCACAGATTACCACCAGTCATTCACAGCCCCATTAAAACTGTATTTACTTATCAGCCTCACTGGGGCCGTCAGTCTGTTTTCAAGACTGATGCCCAGAGGGAAGGCAACGAGTGACCTTCCTGTGGCCTCCAGTACTGCAAGTCACTACAGTCCCAGAGGATTTGTCCTTTATTTTGCTGCCCAAACTCGACTGACATCAGCCTCAGTGCCTGATGTCAACACTTTGATAACTTTGCAAATAGACTGAGAAATAAAGGATGATTTTTGCATGTGTTTATAACTGATGCCAGACGAATGATTAGATATTGGGAGAAATATTGTAGAATTCAGTGATATCTAGTGGTGGAGTTTCATGTTGGAGCTGAATACCCTAAACCTCACCCTCCCCGTCAAAACATGAAAGTGAACCTGTGGTAGCCTTCAGTTGTCTTAAAAACTCAAAATATGTTTAGTTATGTTTGTCCAGTCTGGGCTACTGTAAAAAATATGTTGGACTCCGTAGAGAGGATCCACTCCTCATGTAAATATAAAGTATTTAAATATAAAGTGCCCATTGGGGTAAAGAAAATAACAAATAGAACAGTTTAGATTATTACAAACCCGTGAAATCACCACTGAGATTATTTCTGCTAATAGACCCCTTACACCTAAATCTTACACACTGGACCTTTCTGGCTAATTACTGAATTAAAGCAACTCTCATATATTTTCGTAGATAAAGCTAAGTAGCAGCCAGTTAGCTTAGCTCAACTGTTAGCCTTGGCTTTGTTCGATAAAACTCACTATCTGCCCAAAGAGTCAAGATGCTGCTTTACAATCAATCACATGACTTTATCACATCAAGGGCCATTTAAATATCCATAACAGCCTTCATGAGCCATAATAAAGAATTGACCCCATATGTCACAGTCATGATGATGATGATGAGGATAAAGTCGAAGAGCCATGCATGATTTGCAAAGTCAGGATTTCCAATCTGATCAAACTCTGCATTGATCACGTTGCCTGATGTTTTTCATGTTATTTCAGTATCATGTTCCAGTGTTTTCCACTTTGTCTGGTTCAATCTCCTCAGATTCTCCTTCTCAAGATGGTTCCAGCCTCAGATCCTGTCTGAGCATCAGTGTCTGTCAGATCCTTACTCAGCGTTATTCATAACTTCATCCAGCAGCAGGATTCCTGACAACTCGTCCAGTTTAGCAGCATGTTTCCAGCCCATCCATTCCTATGGCCCGCACAAGAAAATTTTATATGCATGTGTATGTAATTATATATGTATAGAGATTTTTTTTTTTCATTCTTGAAATGTGATTCCGACACATAATTTCTACAGATGTGTCATCCAATCTCCCATTCTACCACTTTCCAAAGGTGTGATATTGGATTCAGAGCGGGTGACTGGGGAGGAAGTAGCACTCCGAAGTTCACTGATCACATTGTCATGTTTATGAAACCAGTTTGAGTTTAATTTAAGATCACATGCATCATTTTGGAGGTACTCATGAAAGGAACTGTTTTAATAAGGGATGGACAACAATTCTCAGATATTTCCTTGGCATACAAACAGTGGTTGATTCATATTAAGGGACACAAAGTGTGGTAGGAAAGCCTTCCCCACACCATTACACCATCACCCCCACCAGCTTTGACACAAGGCAGGCTCGCTCCAAGGATTCCTGCTGTTGATGCCACATTTAGAGGCTATCATCTACAGCCTGAGCAGAAATTCAGATCCATCACCTGGACACGTTCCTCCAGACGTTTTGGTGAGTATGTGTCTCCTGCAGCCTCAGAGTTCTGTTCTTGCCTGAGAGGACACAGTCTCTTCCTGATGTGGCCCATGCGTCCACCTTCAGGTTTTACGTTTTGCACATTCAGTGATGCCTATCTTCTCACGAAAGTGGTAAAGAGTGGAATGTTCCTCCGTATCTGCTTGATGTGTAAGTAGACAAATATTTACTATTTGTTGGCAACTTCCTATCAACTTCAAACCTGATGATATATCAGTGTTTACAGTTGTTTGTGCTGCCCAAAGGAGGACAAAAATGAAATTGTTTAACTCCCATTATCTCACTAATTAACTTATTTTTTTACATATTATCTTGATGAAGTACCTAAAGAATACAAAGTCCACACTATTAGTTCGGTGCATTATTATGCTTGCCTCACTGCAAATTTCATATTGTGATTAGGTTAAATGAACGTGTGTCACTGTATTTGAGTGACAGTAGAGCAATCATGATAGCATACATGGGACAAGGTGAACTCTTCTCATTCTTCCTTACTCAGACAGTTATTTCTTATCAGCTCGAATGTGTCATGGTCTACTTTGGGTGTGCTTAACTTCCCCTGACCTTTAAAAGACCTGATTATTTTCATCCGCAATCTTCACTCGGCAATATGCCGCCAGCACAAAAGGATATTAGGCCCTGACTTGCGGGTCCGATAATTCTAGCTCTCGGTTTGGAACTGAAGGGAAACCAAACCACAATGCCCCGCCACTCTATTATCATTTCACTGCCTCCACCTTCACCTTCGGTATTCCATCACCTTTCACCGCAGCGTGCAGCTTCTTCACGAGCCGCGCGTGTGCTCTGTTTTATTACATCTTAAAAGATGTGGCCATGGTAATTAACTTCTCCTTTATGCATCACCCTCCTGGGGCAAATTACACAGCTTTGTGTACCCCAGAATACTTTGTAGCAAAGTAAATCTCCCTTGTGTTGGCCGACTCCTGAGCCTCAGCTCCCCTGGCAGCATCATTTGATAAAAAATTGAGAAAATCCAAAGGGGACGAACAGGTCTAAATGTTTAATAGATTCTTACTTTACTTGTGGTAATCTGGTAATCAGAGGTTCAGAGGGGGTCACATCTATCACCCGCAGAGCCAATAAAAGTCTTATTGTGTCTTGCTTCCTTTCACCTCAGGAGGAAATGTGAACCAGATAAATGATGGCCTTGTTTCCAGGGAGCCTCAATCTATTGCCAACGATTTGTGGCCAACAAAGTAATTCCGATACCGTTCTTTGTATTGATAGATGAGGCCTAAATTTAATAAAGAGCCAATTTACTGGTACGGGCTATAGGAATGGAAGGGCTGTTATCTCCCCGCTGTTCTCCTTTTTCACCACCCTCCTCCAATCCAAGACGAAAATAGACGGCAGGGAAAAAAGACAAACAGCACAAAGAGTGATGTTTTTGATCAAGCCTTGTTTTAAACTCCTGCCATTGCTCTCCGATAACCTGTAATCCCAGTGAGGTGCTGCGTGGCGCACAGCAAAGAGAGAGGTTACATGACGGTAGATCGATGTGAAATGTTTGTGACTTTGTGAGGTCGTTCTTTGTTAATGGGGTTGAATTTTAAGCTCAACAGAGGACTGAAGCAAAAAAAGAAAAAACCCAACAAGCTCAGTGGTTTAAGTCATATTAGATTGTCCTTTTCCTCGGGGATGGTACAAATAATAGGAGCTGAGAGGATTTTTCAAAATCACTTTCAAACCTCACATTTTGATGACCGCAGGCACTTTGCTAACAATGCCTTGCTTTGTGGATGACACTGAGGTTCACGGTGCCATTGTGAGGTCCGCAAACTTCCTCTAAAACCTGCATTAATGCTGAGCCTGGGTCCTTGGAGGTGTGTCTGTGTGGGGGGGGGGCTGCAGCTGAAACACCCTCTTTTTGTTCAGGGCCAAAGACTGGATGTATCGTGCCACCTGCGGTTACTGTTGCCTGACAAGAAAAAGTCTGCTGTCACCACATGGTGCTAAAGGTACAAATTAACCCCAGAGTGAGAGGAGAGATTGTCTACTTCACTGGGGAAGCCCCAGCAGGTGTGTGCACACAGATTTAAGAACTCATCACCAGCGTTTTTTTAAACAAGAGAGTAGATTATTCATGAGCACACAGTTGGAAAACACACTGTAGTGAGTGCAGTTAGATAATAGCAAAGAGACTTCAGCAAGATTAGTGGGATTCTGTGCAAGCTGCCATCCGTTCAAGGAACAGCGCTTTATTGATTGGATGTGAAAATAATGTTTGTCTTGAAAGTGGCAAAATTGAAATGAATCAAACCGTGTGTTCCACTCCAGAGAAGAAGCTGAGCTCTCAGTGTGCCAAATACACTCAATGCTATTTGTTTGTTTGCCTACGTTTACATTATGGCCTATACACATGTTTTCAAGCATTTGGTAAAACTGTGCACTTGTGCATGTGCTGTATAATGAGAACTGTGTGCTGATATTGATTCCAGACTGTGTGGTCTGTTTGCTTGTGCTACTCTGCTGCCACCTAAAGACAGAGTTTGAATCAGTCATATTTTGGTCAGTTATCACACAGCAAACTGCACTTTATCAACATAACACACAGACAACTGCAATCATTCAAATGATAAAGTCATTCTATGTAATTTATTTAATCATTCATTTTATTCCATTCTACTCCACAGAATCTCTAGTTTTAAACCTGAAAAGTGTATGGTATAGGTACAGCACAGTCTTTTATCAGCTTTCGTTTATCTGCTTTTTTCTTTGCACTCAAACTCATATGGCACTCAATATACTGCAAACCCCATAAAGCCCAAACAGTCCCCTTATTGAACCACATTGAAATTCACTAGATCCAGAATTTTGGGGGGGGACCTGCACCAAATTACCTCCCATAAATATTAGTCCCCTAAACATTCCTGAAAATAAATCCTGCAGCCGTTAACACATTGAAATTCACTGTAACCATCATAAGCAGCATTTCTAAACCAGACAGTTGTGTTGAAAATGACATCTTTTGTGAGGGAGGAGTCCTCAGCTGCTTTTGAAAGCGAGCCATCTGTCACCAAACCCAGACACGGCAGGGGTTTGTTTGCTAAACAGGACAAAGGCGAGTGTTTGCAGCCAGATGCTCACAGCATAATGGAGGAGTTGTCACAAGAAAAAGAAATGCCATATGGACAGAACGGAAGTTGTTTGAATCCTGTGTTTCAACTGTATGAGTTGGTGGCAAAATTATGTTGTCACATTTGTTTTAGTGACAACATCAAATGAGAAATGTCTAATTACTGCTGATCAATGATATGTTTGCTGGAAGAAGTAGACATAATGAGTAAGGGGTTTGGAGAATACATGACAGAACCTAAAAGATACAGTTTTGATGTGTGTAATTAGAAATCTAAAGTCATTCAGCATATTTTAAATATACCCCAAAACTATGTTTGGTGTATACTCACAGTTTACAATTGGGATTTATGTTTAAATTTAATATATAAAATGTAAGTGCTAGAGTTTGTTTTAAAGTTTTTAAATGTTAAAGATGAAATGATGGATCATCTCCCAGATGCTGTTGAATATTTAATGTCAACATTTTGTAAGAACATGTCGGTGTGTGCGGTGGAAACACTCCGGGACTGCACTCTTTACAGCTATAGTTAGGAGCTGATAAAATTATTCATTATTCATTATAAATCACAAATAACTTGATAAACATTTAGTCTTGGAAGTTTAACCAAAAGACATATTGTTAAACTTTTCACTTGTTCTTTAATATATAATTTCAAAACTGATCATATTCACCTTTCGAGTCTTTGGATGGGTTTTATCCTTCCTATAGTGTATTTTTTTGTGTAAAATATCAACATTATAAATATCTGATTTTAATATTATAAAGAAGTGAGCGTAAAGCGGACACTTTGTCATCATTGCGTTTTAAGGGGGAATGAAAACACTGACGGACTGATGTAGGCGCAGTGGTAGCTTCCTGTTTAGAAGGAAAACGTCAGACGTGAGTATGTGTTCCTGCAAACTTCATTCATTCAACTAATTTAAATTAGTGGTTAATTTATTAAGTTAGATGGTAGATGGAGTAAACTGAGCCAACAATGCTAGTGTTGTCTGTGACGCTCAACGTTTACCTGCAAGCTAACAACACAACTTCTTTCTAAGAGCGTAAATACAGCGGTGAATTAACAAGTCGTCGTACGAGCAGAACACCGGTTTATATTTATATTATATACATATATAATGTCATAATGTAATATCCCTTAAAGCGACACCGTGTTTATATTAGCTTGTTATCCTCGCGTGTTTTCCTGTGTCAGCCGAGCTCTGTGGATCAGATAAGGTTCAGAGAGGTTCTACCTCTGTCCCTGAACCGTAACCCAACGCACGTGCTCCTCTGTGGCTCAGCAGCTGATTCCCTGACGGACTGACGGTGTTGTGAGGAGCGGAGGAGCCATGCCTTTCCTGCACGGCTTCAGAAGGATCATCTACGAGTACCAGCCGCTGGTAGATGCTGTGATGCGTGTTGTTGGACTGGAGGAAGGAGGTGATGGAGACGGAGGTGGAGGTGATGGGGAGGAGGACAGGTGAAGACTGGAATAATGTTGATCGATGTTTATCTTCTATTTTTACTGATGTTCTCAAAGTTTTTATTTCATTCTTGCCAAGGACAAAGTTACTACTTGTAAACTGTGATGTATATCCAAGTGAGTTTTAACGTAGTATTATTGCAGTATAAATTTACCCCTACCTAAGAAATCGGAATATTTGTATACTAGCCAATGGCAAAAAAGAGTCGCATGCAGCATGTTGCATATTATTAGGTATTATAAGTGTTTGAAGTGAATATCTCATCATTTAAATTTTTACCAGAGCCCAGTTTCTTCTTGCTACGTTTAGCAGAGCTGAGGTTTGAAGTACTCTTTGTGTGCTCTAACTCACACTTTGACTGTAACAGTGTCTCTTTCTGCTGCTCTATACAGAGTCAGAAGTCCTGAGGACGAGTCCGGTCGGCGTAGTTCTCTGGTGGAGCTTCTGGAGAGAGAGTCCCAGTCAGAAGTGTTTATGGAAGGCATCAGCTACGCTCTGTATAGAGTGGCAGAGCGGGGACTGGGTTATGCAGCTGAAATCCTGCTGCGCTACGGAGCTTATCTAAACTTTGAAGGTCAGTAATGATTCGAGTGTGCAGTAAACACAGTAGTTGAATACATTTGTAAATATTGTAACCATAGTTTCATGTGTCAGACAGATTTTGCGGACACTAGCAAAATAATCTGATTGATACCTGTCTGCGAAAGAATGTGTCACTTTGCAGTTTGTTAATAATAGTTTTGATAAAAATATTAAGTGGTGTGAACCTCTTGGAGATGACAAACCTCAGGAGCATTGCAAGAAATATTATAAAGTTGTGTCTCTTTTCAGAAAGCTAAACTAACAAAGGCTCCTACATTGTGTACAAAATGCTCAAGTGGGTGTGTCCTTCTTCAAGAGTAGGGTATTCTGTATCTTAACATTTAAGAATATTTCAGCTCATGTCAGTTATTAGACAGGCTCTGTGCCAAAGCAAGAGAATACACATTTAGATCCAAACTGGAGTGGTGGTTACTGGACATGTTAGGTGATACTCAATAATGTGGGTGCTTACCGTATATATATATATGGTATATGTGTGTGTGTATATATATATATATATATATACACACACAAGAGAATGTGTCAGTAGATGATTATAGACACATGTAATCCATTCATGGGCTGCAGGGAGACCACAGTCAGATACAGGTGCATCCCTGTTCAAACGTGGTGACCACCAGAGCATTGTCATGAATCTCTCATCTGTCTAATTAATATTTCCTCCCACTGATCAAGACCCAGTTTGAATAATGTAAACCTTTTTTTCTTCTATTCTTCAGACCCGGTGTCGTACTACAATCCTCTACATGTAGCAGTTTTACGGAACAGGCCAAATATGGTGAAGCTGCTGGTCGGGCATGGAGCAGACATTGAGAAGAGGGACAGGGTGAGGACGCTGCCTTAACTGGAATCAACACATCTCTGTTATGTCTTCTTTTCACTGGACCCTGTCTGATTAAA